>NW_024426008.1:20658565-21072908 GCF_017311325.1 Ursus maritimus | reverse complement strand
TCTTCCAAAGGGCAGGTCAGTCTCCAACAACACAGAATTAGAGGCCCCAGAATGTCCCTAGTGCCAAGGCCGAGAGACCACGCAAACCCAGTGGGCCCTTCCTTACATCGAGAGCGCGCTCTCCAGGTGTGAATTAACAAAGCAAACCTTAAAGCTTCCTCCTGCCCTCCCTCTACCAGGTGGGGTTGGATCAGGGGAGGGTCCCTAACTAAAGGGAGAGGAAACGTTACCACCCTGCTGTCTAGGCAGGGAACGTGGCACTGTTCAGAGGATAGTCAGAAATCCTGTCTTCAGGTCCCAGCATCCTAAGTATGACAGTCCGGGACAGAGGGCAAGTTCAGTTAAACCAGGCTGCTGCACAGATCACCTGAGCCTTCTCCTTTTTTTCTTTTTTTTTTAAGAGCAGCCAAGTGTCTGTAGTCAACCCCAGATATGCAGAAGTCTTCTCGAATACGGCTGATCTTTGAACAGCATGGGTTTGAACTGCATGGGTTCACTTGTACGTGGGTGTTTTTCGATAAATACAGTACAGTACTGTGAATGTATTTGCTCTTCCTTATGATTTTCTTAAGAGCGTGTTCTTTTCTCTAGCTTTATTGTAAGAATGCACTGTATAAGGTACGTAACATACAAAATATGTGTTAATTGGCTTTCTGTTATCAGTAAGGCTTCTGTTTACTAGTAAAGTTTTGGGAAAGTCAAAAGTTGTTCAAGGATTTTTGACTGTGTGAAAGGTCAGCACCCCTAACTTCTGAGTTGGTCAAGGGTCAACCGTAATATTACTGGAAGTCAATGACACTCTTAAAATTTAAATATGGCATTTGCTCCTAAGTTGAAACGCCTGTAAAACTTTTGTATTGTCTTATCGTGTGTATGAAGTACTAGTTTAAATTTTACAAGTGGCCTTGCAATCCTGCCACTATAATATAGCCACTAGCTACATGTGGCTATTTAAACTTAAATTAGTTGAGGTTAAATAAAATTTAAAATTCATTCCTCCAACACACCAGTCACCTGGAAAGTGCTCTGTAGCCACATGTGCCTACTGGCTACTGAACCGGACAGTGCGGACAAAGAACGTTTCTATCATCACAGAAAATTCTGTTGGACAAACTGCCTTATAAGCCATTTCTAAGGATGCTTGCCAGTGTGCACAATCTTCTAGCAGCTGAGGCACCAGGGCAAACACTTTGCATTATTTCATTATCATTGTCTGTTAGACCTGTCTTGCTGGGAGGGACCATCTTTTGTTAGACATGCAATTTTGTGAAGGGTGTATGTAATGGAAATTGGATAATATATCAGATGATTGAAACTGATTTTCCAGAAGGTGTAACAATGTAAAATTCAAGTAGATAACCTCTATAAGGCATTTCTGATCTAAGTCAAGTGTGTATTGTTAAATATTAATTCCATTAAGGTATGTCAGCAGGGAATTAAGATATGTGACCCAAATATATTTCTTTCTAGTAATTGAGTGTAATAGAGAACTCGTGCTCAGTGGATCTTAACCAGGGATAAGTCAGGATGGAGGGAGGTGGGAGGATCGGAAAGACCTGGGAGTTCCTGCAACATGCATAGGTTGCCCCCATGTAGGGTTTGTCAGAATGGCGGGGCGGGTGGGTGGGGCGGGAAGGTCTTGAAATATTTTGAAAATATTTCCCATGTAATCCCACTGCACCCAACCCAGGTGAGTATTGTTTAGAGATACTAAAGGAAAATGCTTAATGTGCCTCTTTCCCATTGTATGACGGGGGCAGGTAGCTCTAAAAAGACGCCTGTGCCCCACCTCTAGATCTAATTCTGCGCTCTTTGGGCGGGCTCAGTTCTCACTGTCCCTCTTTCAAAAGACCCACTGGTTGTTTCCAGCGACCCCTCCCACTGGGTCACTTAGAATGCCCCGCTGGGTTTCGAACATGTGCCTTAGGCATTCCCTTCCAGTATCAGTGTCTGTCTCCAGCAGACTTGTGCAAGCTGCCTATTACAATCCCTTCTCGGATGCATTTTCTTATCAGTGCCTGGGGTGATGATATTGTGTGCTGCTGATCAGAGAGGTGTCACATGCCCCGGGACGCGGTGGCCAGAGAGGACACTCGGGTAAGGACATTCAGGAGCCCCGTTTGTATTTTTTGCTCAGGTCGAAGCATATGCTTTCACAGGAAGGTGGGCCATGGGTGTCTGATTAGGGCTAAAAATATTCTCTAAGAGGACCTCATCAAGCCCTTGTGCAACTGTTTAGGTTGAGAATTCAGTTTGGTCCTAGAGTGTGGCTCGTTTTTGTTAAGATTAGACAGCTATTACTAACTAGGGAGAAGCCTAACCATCCGTCAGACTGAGGGCTAGCTCTGCTGATGGATAGAAAACTTTCAACACCCTTATCCCAACCCTCATTTGAACTGGAATTTCACGCCATGTTTTCAAGGCATATTAGACCTCAATGGACCTGTGTGTGTTTTTCGCTTTTGTTTTTTCTGTTAATGCATTTAAAATAGCTCTACTCCCTTCTACATTTTCTTTATCCTTGGTTTCAGATTTTCCTTTGGCAGAAATCCAGTTTTCCCTACGATATGTAAAATGCTGATTACTTGGGATTTTAAAACCATAAGGTGGAACTCATATCATTGGGAAACTGTCCAGAATATAAAGTCCTTTCGGTGGCATGTTGCACAACATATGACATAAGCAAAAAATGTTCTAGCATCCCCAGCAAATGTCCAACCCTAGCTTCCTGCATCTCTTTAGGGCAGCAGAATCTGTTGGTTGTGAAGGTAAAAAGAAGGTATGAAAACAAGGAGCCTGGAACAGACTGTAAATCAGTAGGTTTGGTTCCATCTCTGAAAAGTCTTTGTGAACGTTCCTCTGTTGGGTCTCCCAGGGCTTGGGATGTCAGGGGTGTGAAATGCCCTAAGATTCTGGAGATCTGTCAGGGTTTGTCTTTTCTAGAATACCCAACTAAAAGGGGAAGGAGAATGTTAAAGCCATGTGTAGTTTTGGTGTAAAAAATTCAGTAATCCCAAGGGAGGAAGGGAGGAAAGGAGGGAGTGAGCGAGCGGGAGGGAGGACTCTAGCGTGACTTGCTGCGACCACATCATTCATTAGCAAATGTAACTGTTATGTGCCAGACACCGTGGTAGGACGTGGCTACGTGGCATGATACCTGATAACACACGTACTTGGTCTTTGTCGTGCATTCCTGGCACAGAGCTCCTAAAATCCTTGGAATTTTCAGAGTGTTAGGAATATCTTTTGTATGCTAATGAGGTGACCGAATACAGGCCCTTAGATAGCTTCAGGATAGGGTTGGTTACAAGAAACCACCCCTGTGAGAAGGCTAGAACTGTGAGCCCTGCCTCCCACTCCCAGGGAGGAGAGGCGCTAGAGATTTAATTCAATCACCAGTGGCCAGTGGTTTAGTGAATGATTTAGTAAAGAAGCTTCCATAAAATCTCTGAAACAATGAGGCAAACGGAGCTTTCAGGTTGATCAAGAGGTCGATTTGCTGAGAGGGTGACACACACACAGGGTTAGAAGTTCTGGATACCGCCCCCCCATCCCTCCATGCGTTGCCCTATGAACCTCTTCCATTTGGCTGTTACTGAGTTGTATCCTTTATAATAAAACTGTAGTAGAGAGTAGAGTGCTTTCGTGAGTTGTAGCAAGTTATTGAACCTGAGTGGGTGTCATGGGAACCTCCAAATCTCTAGTCAGTTGGGCAGATGTTCAGGTGTCCTGGGGACCCCACTTGTGGCTGGTGTCTAAAGTGGGGGCATCTTGTGGGACTGAGCCCTTAATTTGTATTAACATTGGGTAGTGTCAGCACTGAATTGAACTATTGGATACCCGGTTAGTGCCAGAGCATTGGAAGATTGATAGGTATTGGAAGGACGTCACTGGAAATAAAATGGTGAGCAAGAGCGGACCTGTTTCTGCTCTTAAAAAACTTACAAATACCTTAATGCATCTGTTGGGTTATTTAACACTATGCTGCGTATCACCCACCTCCAGATCCGCTCAGCCTGGCCTTTAGAGAGCGACCTTTATGGACCACATCCATGGGCACCCTGCCCTTTGTCTCTGGTTGGATTTGACCAATAGGGAGCCCTGGTGGGCAATTGAAGGGAGGGGGTGAGTGAGGTCAGTCAGGGTACGTACTCTCCTCACTTCCTCCTCGGGAAGATGCCTTGGGCTATGTCCCGAGACAGAATCCCACTTCTCCTTTCAAGACAGTCTTCTCTACATGGCTTTCTCCTCCTTCCAGGTTCTGCTAACCACTGCTCCTCCTCGTCTCCTTGTGACTTGAGGTGGGAACAGTGCTTCCGCTCTTAATCCTGAATTACTGCCCCCATAATTCCTCATGGCTTTTTTTTTTTTTTTTTTAACATCCTAGGTACACCTTTATAAAAAGTTCCAGGGTAAATAAACCTTATTTGAATGATTCTGATTTGAGCAAGCCATCTTATTGGGACCCTATCTAATATAAGCACCGTTCACTTAAATGCCAGATTTGCTGGCAAATACGTTGATTTTTGTTTTAACATAGTGGATGCTAAACCAGCCATTGAGCTGCTGCTTGAGAAGGTCACCCTCGTTAGCAATGATGAAATCACTTCGTGGAATGCTTATCTTGGTAGGTCCTTTGGCAAGGGAGTACACATTCAGTGAGGGGAAGAGAAGGGGAACTAGGCCATCGGTTCTGTTTAACAGCATTTGGAACTGCAATGTAGTTGCCAAAGTGCTCTTCTTACCCATTACGATTCTGGCATTAATACTATATTCCAGGCTTGGAAGATACAGGAATAGCCTAAGGTTTATACCAACATGATACATTCTGATGAGAGGCTGATAAATGTTGTAGAAAGTGACTGTTGTTAACTGTTTTGTTGGTGAAGTCAAACAGGATAGGAGCACTCGAAAGCTCAATAATTGTGCCTAGAACGTGTTTCCTTCCATGAGAAGCATCACGTTTGTTACTGATCTTTTCATACGAGCCCACCCCAGCACCTTCCCTAGAATCTCTCACAGGCCGGTTTTTCCAAATGATGAATGTCTCGTAAAAAGAGACACGTTTATAGGTTTGCCTTTCATAGGAGTTACTTTGAGCCTCCTTTCTTCCTTATTTTGCTTTCCAAAGCCATTACTGAAATATAAATTGGGGTGGCCAGACCAGATTATCAGACATGGTTTCAGCCTGTATATAAGAATCTGTTGATCTGTAGATAAGAGGGAAAGGTGTTCTCCCAAGATGCTAGATGATTACATCTCAGGAGAATTGGTGAGAGACACCTTCATCCTTGATCGTTAACCTTGAGAGATAGGGGCACCTGGGTGGTTCAGTCTGTTAAGCGTCTGCCTTCAGCTCAGGTCATGATCCCAGGGTCCTGGGATCGAGGCTGCATCAGGCTCCCTGCTCAGCGGGAACCCTGCTTCTCTCTCTGCCTCTGCTGCTCTCTCTCTCTCATGAATAAATAAATAAAATTAAAAAAAACAAACTAAAAGCCTTTGGAGATGAAAGGCAATTTCAAAGTTCATTTGCCCTCTAATACTGTAGACGAGGAAACTAAGACCGAGAGGTACTAGATAAGAGACTCACCTGAGAACACAGCTTGCATTAGTGTATTGGGGCTGCCGTAACAAAGGACCACAAACCAAGTGGCATAAATGACAGAAATTTATTGTCCCCAAGTTCTGGAGGCTAGAAGTCCAAAATCAAGGTGTTGGCAGGATTGGTTTCTTCTGAGGGCTGGGAGGGACGAATCTGTTCCCAGTGTCTCTCCTCGGCTCGTCAGTGGCTGTCTTCACCCCATCTTCATTCATATCCTCTTCCCACGAGGTGTGTCTGTGTCCGAATGTTCCCTTCTTACAAGTTCACTGTCATACTGGATTAGGGCCCACCCCGATGACCTCATTTTAACTTGATTACCTCCATAAAGCCCCTATTTCCAAAATGAAGTGACGTTCTAAGGTACAGTGTCTAGGACTTCAATGTGTGAATTGGGGGGGAATACAATACAGCCCATCGCAAGAGCTGCCCAAACACTGACTAGAACCTCGGTCTTCTGATGCCCTTGTTCATTGTTTTCCTCTCTTGCACCCTGTGCCTATTAATATTCATATTCTCATTGCTGCAGAGAAGATGTGTTCTTTTTCACGGACATAGGATACAGGGGCGTGTCAGAACCTCCAATTTTTTCAGACATTGCAAATGATTCAATTTAGGAGAATATCAGGTCAAAGTAAGTTCAGAGGAGTAAGGATTCTTATTAACATAGCCTGAAAATAAAATCATCTTGGAGGTAAGCAATGAATTTTTTATTATTATGTGGCTGATAATATTGAACCTTTTGAGTGAGAGATGAAGTTCCCCTCGACTTGTCCCATAACCTGCAGCTGATATGATCACACTGTGGTGATAAATGTGTTTGTCCAATTATTTTCCTCTTTGATGTGGATCTCGCTGTCCCTGGAGCAAAGGCTTCCACGGCAGCAAGCCTTCCCTCTAGATGTCCTGTGATGAGGCTTTGGCAGAACCATTGCCAATCCTGCATTTAATTCTCCTAAAATCATTTTGTCAGTGGAGAGATGCTTAAAGCATCTAAAGGTTATGAGGCAGCCACATTGGTGCCAAATATCTGAGGGAAATGTTTGCATATTTGTAGGAAGATATTTTTGTTATGTTATGCCAAGTGGTCTTTTAGAGAAGGCGGATGTAAACAAAACAAGACAAATTGAGAAAAAAGACAAAAACACCAAACCTTTTAAGTTTTTAGTTTATGTACCGTGTCTTCAAGGTCAATGTGGCTTGCTCACCCTTGCGTTAATGAAAATTGCTTTCATTAAAAGTTGGAACAGAAGAAAAATAACAAGTCGTTGGACTCGTCGGTAATGACCGCATGCTCCTTGTTCTGATGGGGCCCACTGTGCTCATTTTGAAGGTGGGAAAACTGATGATCAGAGAAAAACATCGAAACATCATCAGCTCACGTGCACTCCCTCCTAGACCAAGGTGCCTGTCACCCAGGGCAGCACCTGGGATGCAGAACTCTGACACACTGGACCAAGGGGCCATCCTAACAACCCAGTACATTCACTAGCGGTACCCTTAGGTCTGGACGAGGCCAACTTAACTAAGTCACAGAATATGCCTCTTGGCACTTAAAAGAGGTAGTAGTGTCTAGGATTTGCCCCTTGTATCCTTCTGCTTCTTAGCATTTCCCGAAGCATCACCAGTCTTTCAATATACGCCAAGGAAAAAACTTTCAGTGGTGAAACAGATTTGGAAGATGCCACGTACTCTGTCTCTCCTTAGCTACTCATCATCCCTATTGGAATATTGAAGCCTTGCACCCTATCTTCGCTGTAAGAAGAAACTTTAACTTTCTTCAGTTGGGTGCTTGCCAAGTCATCTGATCTTGGAACCATTTGTTTATGTAAAAGCTGTAAGTTGCATGCAACACATTTTGAGAAATGCTGTCTAAAATTTGCATAAGTTGAAGAGAGAAATTGAAGAACAATGTATATACTGAAAAACAATTTTGATCAAGTTCATAGATGGTCAGGCAAGAGCTTTGCAGAGATATCCCTATAGACACTTGTGTGACAGTCCTTAGAATCACCCACAAAAGATTCCTTGTGGCTATTGGCAGGGATGGAGCAGTACGCTGGGCTGGCCAGGCTTTTCGCTCATTAGGTTCTTTCTTAATTGTGAGGGTGTGGATGACTGTGTGTGTGTGTGTGTGTGTGTGTGTCCGTGTGTGTCCTGGATAATCAGATGGCTTAAAAAAGAAAAAAGTTTTGGGAAAAGAGTGAGAAGGCAGGAAGTGTTTTTGGCATTGATCATGGATTTGTGATGAGACATCTCTCAGTTCTGTTCCTCCACTGGTCAGGGTGGGTGTTACTGCTTAGCCCTGTGTCCCTCTGTCATCAGGCAGCCCCTTAGGACCCAGCAGGCCTCCCTCAACACTTGGGACCTCAGCGAATGCTGTCTGAAGGTGGAGAGGGGGAGGAGGAGAAGGTTGTCAGGCTGATGACATAATGTCTAAGTGTTTGGGTCACCTCGGGAGGAGCAGAGTGTTGGGTACGAAGGGCCATGTCCCTGCTGAGGGAGATGTGAATGGACTGTTAGACACCCTACAGCAGCCTGACTGGCTGTGCAGGATGCTGGTAGTTACATGTTCCAGCAACAAAGACCCTTTGGTTTTATGAAAGAAACTATCTTGGGCTAGCTGAAGAGAAAAAGATACTTTGGGTAGGTACTTGAGCATGCAATGGAATTTAAACAATGTGAACAGCCAAATCTTAAGAAAGTTCGGAAAATGACAGCTCAAGGTATGTGTCTGTAACTCCCAGTCTCTGTGAGTCTTACCTCTCGTTTGGGGTAAATGTCCACTCTCATCTATTTAGATAGGACACATCGGTTTATTGAGGAGAGAGTGGCAATACCTTGATCTCAAGGAAAGCTGGTCCTCTGTTCAGCCCCCGGGGATGAATCGTGACAGTCTCAACTAGTCACAGTTATTTAATTTCGTGTTGTCAGTAACTGGTCTAGGGGCAGCCACGTGACCCAGGATGAATGCAAGAGCTATAAATAGGAGGAGGCTGGATATGGATACTGGGAAAGCTTTTGTCTTCTCAATAAAAAGGAATGACAGAATCATGGGGCATGGCTCTTTCTTTCTTTGCTTTGCCCCTCGTCTGGCATTCAGACATGATGCCCGGTGATGCAGCAGCCTTGTTGGGACCATGACGTAACAAGCACCAGAAGAAAGTTGTGTGCTAGGAACAGAGGGTGCAAAGGAGAAAGAACAAGGTCCTTCTGTGGTTGAAGGACCCACACCAACCCTGGACCTAACACCACCCGATTTGTACTTATTTGAGGAGAATGATACCCTGGTACTTGAAATCATAGTGCACTTTATATACCACACGTGCAACCAAAATCATTTCTAGGCGAAAAGTTATGTAGTATAAATACAGATGTCAGGAGCCAGCCCCGATGATCAGAGTAGGAGTTTCGGATCTTTAATGGGGAGGTATTCCCCCATTAAAGTGTCTACGAAAGCCACCTTGGAGCCTTGAGATCTCACCAAACCCTCTCTGTGCCAGTACACACCTGTCCTGGATAGAATTAATCAACTCATTAATTAACTAATTTACTAATTGTATTGATTCCTTGTTATCTGCCAGATATAGGTTTGTTTGTTTGTTTTCCTCCAGTGCTGGGGATAGACTGGAGAGGACAGAGAAGATGCTGGCTGTCATTTCCCTAAGGGAGAGTAGGCGGTAAACGAGAATAAATGAAGTGAATGGTTTGAGATAATGAGAAGTTCTGTATGCGATAGGAAAGGGCCGTTGCGCTGGGAGCTGTGGGAGGTGTGCATGTGGCCTGACACGGTGATAGTTGACATGAGCGTTGAGTTGCAGAAGGGAGCCAGCTGTGGGAGACGAGGCCCAGGCTTCTCGGGAGGGACAGTGGCGCAGAGCCCTGGGCAGGAATGAGCATGGGCTGCTAGAGACACAGACTGAATCATGAATGGGCGTCCACTGCGAGGGGATGTGGGAGGCCGCCCATGCTCGTCTTGTTGTAACCATTCCGGCCACTGGGCTCATGGCCTTGTGATGTATCTCGAGGCTGCTGACAGGGCTTGCTGTCACACGGGTGATGTTTCCTATCTTCTGCTTCAGGCTGTGAAAGCCCAGGGAATGGGACAGCTTGGGCGGGTTTATGTGTAATAGATGGTGGTCAAGGTGACGGACCTTCTTTCCCTTCGAGAATGCTCAGCCACAGCACCGAGCTCCCCAGGGCCCTGACTTCCTTTGGGATGGCGTCAAGTCCATTCTGGAAGGACTGGCCGAGCGTTCAGCGGGCTCACAGCTGCTTCAGCACCACACCCCAGTCACCCGCTCGAGTTATAGTCCCCACGCTTGACCTATTCCCTGTGGCAAGGCCAACACAGAGAGGCAGGAAGCCTGGCGGGGCCCCTGGCTTTGACTCACAGCCTGTCATGACTGGTCCTATCTGACATCATTTTCAAGTGACACTTATCAGTGAAGCAGTCACATGAGGTCACAAGGCTCGAAGCTCCCTCAGAAGTCCTCCTGCCCTGCATCCGCTCATGTATCTGGCATTACCCAGAACAAAAGTGTGGGATGTCCCCATCCCGACCTCGAGCAGGTTGCCTGCTGATCCAGGTGTTCACCTAGTTCCGGTAGAGAATCCAGTTCTTTTTCCCCGAACACCTGAACTTGGGGGGACAGTTAGAACGTAATTATATCCCTGGGCTGTTAGATTGCCTCTGGGGTCCTGTGTCATGAATGGGACCCCAGCAATGTGTTCCCCTGAGGAGGGCAAGCAGGCCTGGAAATACCCAAACTACCATTTCAAAACCCTGGTTCACTTCTCCTGGATCTGGGACCCAACCAATCACAAAATACCAAAATTGGAAGACACTCCGGTGATTAATACCCCTCCTCTTCTAGATGGGGAAAGGGGGAAATGAGCTGACCAGGGTTAGTATTCACTCTACAGAGAAAGGCTCTTTGGGATCCACATGGATCTTTCTCAGATGTTTACAGCATTTTGTTGTAACGTGCTGCCTTGACGTAGGGAGCAAATGAAAACAAAACAAAACTCAGGTGTCACCGATGTGCATAAAGTTCTTCGTTCCTCCGTCTGGTTCGAATCACCATCCTATGTAGTGGGCATTCCTTTTTCTCGTTTCACAGACAAGGAAAGTGAAGGAAGTGAGTCCATTTAGTTAGTAGGTGGCGACACTGAACTCAAGCTTAGGCCTTCTGGTTTTTATTTGATAGCATTCCCAAGTCCAGCTCCACTTTTGTCCTCTGGGGGTTTAGGGGCAAAGCAGAAATTAGCCCTAACTTAGGCAGGGTGGGGTCCACAGCAGGCGTCCTCAGTGCTAGGGGCAGGTGTTCTCAGGTGCTCGGACCTCTAAGGAGAGGATTCGGATTTTTAGCGAACCGCTCTCACCTTGGCGTGTGAATACTTCCCTCTTAAAGCCCCTGTATCTGAGGCAGGGTTCCCATGGAGCCTAACATAACTTCCTTTAAATGCCGCCTCCAGGACACAGTGGCACATAAAAGCCCAGGCCGTTAGAACCAACTGGCTCTGTCCGAATCCTGGCTCCAGCACTTATTGCGGGTGACCTGAGACATCCATCGCTTAACCTTGCACTGTCTCAGTGTTCTTACCTGTAAAATGGGGCTAGCAGTAGTACCCTTGTGGGAAGGCGGTTACAGACGAGAAAGAGGTAAGGCATTTAGAAGAGGAAGCGCTCTGTAAAGGTCAGTGGCTGCTTTATTTGCTCTCCACACAACAGAAGGAATTCTGCCACAGATCTGAGTTTTCTCCAGCAGTATAAAAAGAATACGTTCACGGTTCCTGACGATTGGTAGGCATCCCAGGGCAGAAGTATGTAAAGATACACTCACGTACAGTGCACAGCTGGACTCCAGAGACTCGTCTCTTGCAGACCCTCTACTACAAGGGTACCTTCTTCTCTGTCACTGTCTCCCCTCCAGCAGCCGAAGGCTTTGGCTCGCCCACCTGAGAAGCTAAAGCTTGCCTGGAAGTTATGCCTACAGAAGAAAGAGAAGTAAGAGCCTCTTATGTAACCTGAAGAGTACGAAAGCTCCAGTGATAAAAACCACTGCCCTGAACTTTTCCAAAGCACAATAAATCTCTGCCTACGATTCTCCAGTCCTTGGCAAGGTATCCTTTGTCTGGTTTTTGTAGACTAGGAAAAAAGTTAATGAACCCACTCCCGTTAGGTTGTGTCTTTGTGCTTAAAGACTATAAAGGGGCTACTATTTCAACTAAGTCCTGTCATCTAAAATACGCCCCATATTTGTTTTATGGTTGCTCAGCGATATTCTGACTTTAATTTGATTCTTTCCCGTGAATTTGGGTATTCCCTCAAGCAAGGCTGAGGCTCCCTCTCCCCCTTCTCTCTTTCTGTTCCTTTTTTTTTTTTTTCTTTTTTTGCTTCTACTTTTTGTTTAAATCATCTCTCTCCTGACCTTTCAGTGGCTCAGCCCTTTTTTTCTTCTTTTTTTCTTTCTTTCTTTCCTTTTTTTTTTTTGCAGTGCACGCGCGAGGCTGGAACACAGAGCCAAGACACAAACCACGAAGCAACAGCTCAGCCTCCCAGAGCGAGTGGGCTTTGTGCTATTTCTGGCCAGAGCAGATGTGGCCTCGGTGGGCTGTGGAGAACAATATCCCTCAGGTAAAAATAAATTATTAAGATTAGGAGCAAAATGATGCAAATCCTTCATTCCCAAACAGATCATGAACTGGGAACCGTGCGGAAAGACCCCTGGGTTGGGAATCAGTCAGGTGTCCTGCCCTGGATTTCTTCCAGATTACTCTACCAATCAGCAGTCTGGTCTCGGTGAGTACGTACGACTTACACATACATTTTTTAAATCAACAACAACAAAAATAGGGCAAATGCAGTCACTAAACTGAGTGCCACCCCCGAGTTCTAGGCAACAATCCTAACGTTTTGACCAGCTCACTTGAGAACGAGTTGAGTACGTGGTGGATTCCTCCTTAATCCCGTGTCCCCTCCTCCCACCCCAGAGATAAACACTGTCCTGAACCTTCAGACTCTCATACTTTTTCTGTGGACACCTGCACCTTTCAACAGTAGGTCCTGCTGTTCTGCAGGTTTTGAAACTTGAAGTAAATGGGAGCACGCCCTATGTTCTGCCACTTGCTTTTTTTTTTTTTTTTTTAATCATTAGATTTCAGCACCATAGCTCCGGTCTATTCGTTTTAACCGCTCTGTGGTGCCGTGTTTCATGGACAGACCACCCTATGTTTTATGTGTCCTCCTGTGATGAACAATGAGGTTGCTTCTAATTTTGCACCATTACAAACGATGCTTCAGTGAGTGTTTTTACACATTTCCTATGCTAACATGCAGAAGTTTCTCTAAGATAGCGTTTTTTCAAAATGTTTTGTCTATACCCACTGTTAAAGATACACTTTACGTGGACACCCAGCACACGGGTTACAATTGTGTGTGCACATATATGGGAAATTAAAGTTTCTCAAAATAATATCCTTATTTTCTATGCAGTTATAACCCAGTTTAGTGTGGTCCAGCAAAAAATGTGCTGGTTACAATGTACTGAAGTGATCCTCTGACCCGTCTCCACGAAGAATTAGATAAACACTGTTCTGGGACACATGGAATTGCTGGGTTATACCCGGTTTCAAATTGAGGAATTTATGTCTTTGTGAGTTCATGTTATGCACTGAAATGGAGAGTTGCATTTAGCTAGCATTCTAGCTAAAGAAGGAGGCTTTCTAGCCTCCTAGAAGGAGGCTTTTAGGTTATTTTGTGTGTCCTGTCACTGGAAATGGAAGTCCTATTTTAAGTTTCTGGGCTTTAATTTTTCATCTGTCACAAGAAGCCAAAACAAAACAAAAATACTAGACTCTTCAATAATTTGTAAACTTGCTGTCTCTTCAGCCCCCGGGTCCTGGGGAGGACTTCGGGGTAGGCCACAAAGTGTGTGAGTTGACAGGGGTTAGAGCAGGGAAGGGAATAGAATGAGTAGATGGAATCCTGGGCCTTTCCCCACAGTTCCTTCCAAAGGACTCTGTTAATATTTCTCCATTGTATTTCCATTAGATTTAATTGGCCAAAAAAAAAAAATGTGTGCAGCTTGAAAATATTCTTAAACTATGAGTTTAAATGCTCTCCAAGGCTCTTTCTGGATCTAAACGTGAATGAAAATAACTGTTGAGTCCCTGGGCCATTTCAACTTGTAGCCAGAACCAAAGAACGTGGTGGTTTCGGGGGTAGGGCTCTGGCAAGCAGGGCTGGCCCACCTAAGAGTCCGCCCGTCCCTCCCGCCACTGTGGGAGCCGACTAGGTCCCGAAGGGCAGTGAGCTCGGGGCACTCTCCAGCTGGGGCTGCCACCTTGGGGACAGCCATTTCTGTCCTGTCCTACGGGCTTCATGGCCATGAGGCTGCTCTAAGAAATCATTGTTTTCATCGTGCTTGTTTATTCCGTGACTAAGGACCTAACGGACGTGCTCATGGTGAAGCTTATTTGCTCAGCAGGGTACACACCCAGTGCAACCGCTCTATTCACAGAGATGGCATTTTATTATCAGTTTAATGAAACTTTCAGCTCCTCTCAGGTTCATTTTTGCCGTCCCAAATATAGTAAGGTCATAAAAAGAGGAAGAAAAAAAAAAAAAAAAACAATTGGTAGTGAGTTGGTAGGAAAGTGACTTTGGGGTGGGCAGCTGTGAATTTACGTGGACTCGTGGGTTCCTTCCTCGATAGGCTTGCTTCTGCCTTGCTCTCCGCACCTCCGCGGGCCTGGCTGCCTGCCCCCTCCCAGCCGCAGCCCTTCCCTTCAATTTGTCCTGCTTGCATTTCATCTCCCGTAATCACTGTTTTCATCACATCCCTCCCAGGCTCCGGAAGCCTCCAGGGATCTTCATTTCCCACCACGTGGAGTCTGGAAGCCGCTGTTAGCGAGGCTTCTCATCTATTCTTTCCTTACCTCTTCGGCTTTATTTCCTCTGCCAGATGTGGTTCTGGTTCCCGGGGCTTAGAGATAATGGAATTTTTGTACACACATCACCACCCGTCCCCGCACACACACCCCAAATTTGAAATCCGCATCATTTTTTTTTTAAGATTTTATTTATTTGAGAGACAGAGCAAGCACAAGGAGGGAGGGGCAGAGGGAGAAGCAGACTCCCCGCTGAGCAGGGAGCCCAACACAGGGCTCGATCCCAGGACCCCGGGATCATGACCTGAGCCGAAGGCAGACGCTTAACCAACTGAGCCACCCAGGCGTGCCAGCATCATTTTTCTTAAGGATTGCTTCCCTCGCCTATAGGCTTCTGCAGCGGGGCTGTGGGACCCTCCGGGGACAGCAGGGGCAGGGAAGCAGTTTATGCCCCTCTGTCCCTCCATATCCTGGGAGAAGATGAGGCTCACTAAAGTGCTTGCTGAAAAGCTCTGCCGGTTTGACAAGACAGGCAGAATGCACCCAACTCAGAAGACAAATATGAAAGATATTAAATTTCAAGACAGGAAGGGCTGGTTCAAACCCTTGGAAAAAGATCCGCCCTGGATAAGGCAACATTCAGCAGGTCACTGAGCCCCGGAAAAGATGCTGTGGGGGCTGGTAGAGGAGAGACCGGAGAAGGCTTCCCTATCGGAGCAGGCTTATCACATCTGCAAATAGAGTTTCTTTTCACCTTTTTATTTATTGTGCTCTGTGTGCGTGTTTAGTGGCCACGTCCTTTGTCTGGAATGATCTCCATAAGTCCTCATTCTCCCACTTAGCAGGTGGATGATTTGGGGCAAGTTTCTTTATCCATAAAGTAGAAGTAATAATGGTACATAGTATATGGCGCTGTTATGAGGACTGAATGACGTTATGCATCTGAAGAGCCCAGAACATGGTCCAAGACCAAGATACTAGCTATTATTTCTGTTATAAGTACATGTAATCTCTTAATTTGAGCAGCTGCTGAAATTCCACCTTCTCTCAAATACCCTCCGGTCACTTGAGTTGAGCAAGCATTCACTGAGCGCTCAGGACATGCTGGGCACTGATAGGACACTGATGATATTGTAACATGTTGACCTTGCCCTTGGGTAGCTCACCTTCTAGTACGGAAGACAAACCCATAAGTAGATTATTTCAGGTTTTTATTTTTAGTTATTTTTTAAGAGCTAGAGCATGCGCGTGAGGGGGAGGGGCAGAGGGACAGAGAGAATCTTAAGATCTTAAATAGGCTCCACACCCAGCGCTGAACCCCATGGGGCGGGGGCTTGGTCTCACACCCTGAGATGACCTGAGTTGAAATCAAGAGTCAGACGTTCAACAGACTGAGCCCCCCAGGTGCCCCAGGTTCTTTCAGTTCAAGGCTGGGCTGTGCAGTGTGGTCACCATGAGCCACGTGCTGCTGCAGAGACTACATTGAGACGTGTTCTCTGTGTAAAATACACATCGGAGTTTTAAGACTTGGTTTGGTAAGAGAATGTAAAATATCTAATACTAGCCAGTAAGGTATTGATTACCTGTTGAAATAACGACATTCTGGGCATACCGGGTTAAATAAAACAATTAAGTATTTGTATTGAAGTGTAGTTGACACACGAGGTTGCCTTGGTTTCAGGTGCACAACATAGTGAGTCAACAAGTCTGTGCATTCCCCCGTGCTCACGCCACATACGGTTTCCATCCATCCCCATAGGTCGCACTCACGACACCACTGAATCCATTCCCTGTGCTGTACCTTTTATCCTTGTGACATACTCATTCCATCACTGGAAGTCTGTACCTCCCACTCCCCTGCACCCATTTTGCCCATCTCCCCACCACCCTGCCCTCTGGCAACCATGAGTTTGTTCTCTGTATTTATGGGTCTGTTTTTGCTGTTTAATTACTTTTTTGTAGATTCCCTATATAACTGAAATCATGGTATTTGTCTTTCTCTGACTTATTTCACTTAGTATAATACCCTCTAGGACCATCCGTATTATTGCTACACACACACACACACTACATTTTCTTTAGCCATTAATCTATCGGTGGACACTTGAATTGCTTCCATATCTTGGCTATTGTAAATAATGCTGCAGTAAACGTAGGGGTACTTATATCTTTTCAAACTAGTGTTTTCTTTTTCTTTGGGTAAATACCCAGCAGTGGAATTACGGGATCATACGGTGTTTTTATTTTTAATTTTTTGAGGACCCTCCATGCTGTTTTCCCACAGCGGCTGCACCGGTTTGCATTCCCACCAACAGTGCACAAGCGTCCCTCTCCTGCCTCTGCTCACCAACACTTGCTATTTCTTGCCTTTTTGAATCTAGGCATTCTCACAGATATAAGGTGACACCTCATTGTGGTTTTGATTTGTGTTTCCCTGATGATGAGTGATGTTGACCATCTTTCCATGTGTCTGTTGGCCACCTGGATGTTTTCTATGGAAACATGTCTCTTCATATCCTCTGCCCCGTCTTAATCAGATTTTTTGCTTTTTTGGTGCTGAGTTGCATAAGTTCTTTTTATATTTTGGATATTAACCCTTATCAGATATATCATTTACAAATAACTTCTCCCATTCAGTAGTTAGCCTTTCTGTTTTGTGGATGGTTTCCCTCTCTCTGCAAAAGATTTTTATTTTGGTGTAGTCCCAATAGTTTGGTTTTGTGTCCCTTGTCTGAGAAGACATACCTAGAAAAATGTTGCTAAGGTCAATGTCAAAAAGATGACTGCCTATGTTTTCTTCTAGTAGTTTTATGGTCTCCAGTCTCAAATTTAGGTCTTTAATCCATTTTGAGGTTTGTGTTTTGTTTTTTTTTTTGTATGATATAAGAAAGTGGTCCAGTTTCATTCTTCAGCATGTAGCTGTCCACTTTTCTCAGCACCATTTATTGAAGACACTGTCTTTTCCTTTTGTCTATTCTTGCCTCCTTTGTTGTAGATTAATTGACCATATAGTTGTGGGTTTATTTCTGGGCTCTTTATTCTGTTCTGTTGATCTATGCGTCTGTTTTTGTGCCAGTACCATACTGTTTTAATACTAGAGCTTTGTAGTATATCTTTGAATCTGGGATTGTGGTATCTCTAGGTTTGTTCTTAAGATTGCTTTGGCTCTTTGGGGTCTTTTGTGGTTTCCATACAAAGCTCAGTATTATTTATTCAGTTGTGTGAAAAATGCTGTTGGTGTTTTGATAGGGACTGCACTGAATCTACAGATTGTTCATACTGTACATACAATCTATAGGTAGTTCATACTACCCAAACCCATTGGAGGTCAGTGAGAGATGAACGGGTGTGAATGCAGTCATGTACATTCTCCTTGGACCCCACAAATGAGAACATATCAAAAGTTCTCACCATCCTCTGGGATTCTCATTCATTAGGTCTATGCTCTACCGAGCAATCTTAGGCTGCTCTCCACTCCCTAGGACTATGTGCAGAAGGGAGTATTGGTTCTTCCAATCCATGAGCATGGAATAATTTTCAGAGTATAGGTCTTTCACCTCCTTGGTTAAATTTATTCCTAGGTATTTTATCTTGGTGTTGCAATTGTAAACAGAATTGTTTTCTTAATTTCACTCTCCGCTACTTCCTTATTGGTGTACGGAAATGCAACTGACTTCCAGGTATTTGTGTCCTGCAACTTTATAGAATTCTTCTGATAGTTTCTTAGTGGTGTCTTTAGGGTTTTCTACATAGAGTATCATGTCATCCAGAAATAATGATCAGTTAACTTCTTCCTTACCCTCCTTACCAAAAAAAAAAATTAATTTCACCTGTTTCCTTTTAATTTTTAAAAGCTGTATTACTAGAAAACCTAAATGTACGTGGCTCCTGTTCTATTTCTGTCAGACAGTGCTGGTCTCTGGTGATACAGGGTGCTGTGGGAACCCAGAGGGGCAGCATGTCGTCCGGCTTGGGGGTGAAGGAGTGCTGCCTGGAGGAGCGGATGCATACGGAGCTGAGTCTTAAAGGTGGTGCAGAGGTTATCCAGGTAAGGACACATCTTGAGGGTATTCTGGATTGAGGTAACAGGAAAGCCAGGGGACATGTGGTGTTGGAAGGCAGTTGGTCGTTCCCAGCCTAAGGTGTTATGAGTTGGGGACTGGAAGATGATGAACATTTAACATTCAGTAGTCATTAAACACCCTGGTTCTTGTCTTACACGTGAGGTCTGGTTATGTTTCCACTCTTTGTTTGCAGTTTTGGGCTATCAGCTGTTGATAGTTGGACGTTTATGTCTCTACAAGAGTAGGACTATCCTGGAAGATAGGCCTAATGCACGCACATATGCTGCTTGGAAGGCAGAATGCCATTTTCCCTTCTGCACATAGTCCTAAAGACCTAATGAATGAGAAACCTAGAGGAAGGTGAGAGCTTTTGCTACATTCTCATTCATCGGGTCCAAGGAGAGTATATGTGACTGCATTCACACCCGTTTATCACTGACCTTCAGTGGGACTACCTCCCACCCCCAAACTCTCACCAATAAGGAATACAGTTGACTTTTGAACAACACAGGTTGAACTGCACTGGTCCATTTGTATGCAGATTTTTTTACAGGACAGTACTGTATTTGCTCTTAATATTATTTCTCTAGCTTACTTTAAGAATACAGTATATAATACATATAACATTATAAAATATGTGTTGACTATTTGTGTTATCAGTCAGGCTTCCAGTCAACAGGCTATCAGTGAAGTTTTGGGGGAGTCAGAAATTATACATGGATTTTTGACCATTGAGAATTGGTGCCCTTGCCGCCTGTGTTCTTCAAGGGCCAACTGTATAATCATTTATCCGATGATATAAATTTGGAAGCTCATTATATCCATTCTATCCCAAATCACCCTCAAGTCTTCTGCCTTTAGTAACTAATTACTAAAAGGACTTTTAGTAGGTCATACAAGGTGAAAGAGGAGTGGCAAAAGGAGACAGTGCCAACCTGAGTGGATGGAGAAGCTGGAGAGTGCGAAGCCATCTTCAAGGTCTGCTTCTCCCTCTTTAACGTACACGTGACTCACACGGGGATCTTGTGAAGATGCCAGTTGTAATCCAGTACGTCTAGGGGCGGGAGCAACAATCTGTATTTTTATTCAGCTTCCCGATGAGGTCAGTCTGCTGGTCCACGGACTTCAAGTTGCAAGGTCTTCAGAGTCAGTTTAGTTCTCTCCCGCAGCTGGAATGGACATTGCCGCAGCCCTGATGAGTCATTAGAGGCCTGGGAGGGAAGACCGATAGCCCCTTTGTGCTTCGCCGCCGTCGCCTCTGTGGAGCGAGTCTAATTGTTGGAACCGTTTTTCTTGTCCTAGACACTATCTGGGAAATTTCTGTGCATTGGTCCTTGTTCTATTTTTGGAACCCCTGAGATAATGAACGTGATCTCTCTTTCTCATGACAGCCATTTGGAAATCCGAAGAGCATTTTTCTATTTCCCTTAATTCTTCTTTTCAGTAGATTGAATCTCCTCATCTCCTTTAGCTGTTAATGATAGGACCCCCCGGACTGTCCCGGGAATCTGTGCTGTAAGTGTACCTCTCCTAATTGAGTACAGCATTCCAAGCTTTGTCTGAACATCAGAGAGTAAAAGGGGCCTATTACCTATTTGGCTGTTGATTCTCTGCTTCTGCCAGAATCCTCAGTCATCTTGGCATGTTGACTACTCATTGGGTGTCAGTGCTTCTGAACCCTTAGTGGACCGAGCTAGAGAAATGTATGTACGCTTATGTGTACATTTCTGTCCATGTGATTTTCTTGTTTGTCCATCCATCCATCCATCTATAGGAAACCCTGAGTTTATAGTGATACTTTTACTCCAGTTCAACTGCATAGGTTTACTCTAGTTTTCTCCCTTTGCACATTTATAACTAACTCCCTTCCCTAGGACTCAAAACCCGCCTTCTATTATCTTGAAGACAGTTACCTGTGTGATCAAACCCTTGGGTAAAACCAAGCTTCAGTCCACCACCACTGCCCTCTCCCCAGTCATGCTATGTTCACGCCGCTCACGTTCCAACACACTCCCACTTCTCCTGGGACCCAGCTAATAGCTTTTGGGATGAATTATTTGGGAAGGGATGGGAAGGGGGTAGAATGAGAAGGACGAAAAAGTTGTTTTTTCTCTTCTGACTTCTAATTTAGTGAATTATACTAACACGTTTTCTAATATTGACTCATCCTTGGACTTTCACATTGTGCCCTGCTTTTTCTCCTCTTTCATTTAAGACTTCTTGGTAAGTTAATTCATTTCACTGATGTGAAAGGGCTTTGTAGACATTCCTTTAAATTCATCTCCTTTGATTTCTACAGGGGAAACACAAAGCTTTTCCTAACTTTGTGGATTTCTTCAGAGCCTTTGCTTTTGGAAATGCTACCAGAATTATGGCTGCATTTTTAGTGGTGGAAATTATTGATATGTCTCAAAAGCCAGGAATCAGAGAACATCTGCTCTCCAATGGTGATGTAGGACTTTCACCAAAGCCACACCAGTATTTATAATACGCTATTGAGTTTTTCTCATGGAAAAACAACTAAGATTCCTAACATTTCCTGGAGTTTCAAAAAAAAAAAAAAAAGAAGGAAGAATTCGACTAGATGTCCATTTGTTAGCCCACATTGGAAAGGATCAGCCTTAAAGAATAATTGGTGAGCAAATCAATATCGATACCACTCTCCTTCATCTCTTCATATCCAGCCTGCCCCCAAAGATTTTCTTGGAACCCACAAGGTTAATTGAAAAGATAAATCGGCTTTGGAAAGCATTTGCATTTTAAGCGAGATGGAATTTGGGGAAGTGCCATGCAGACATTTATCATTCTATAAATCATAATTATTGTCAGTGACCCAAAACCAGGAGCAGGTTATGATGGTTAAATAATGTCCCGAGTTTTGCTCTTTGGGAAAGCCTTTGTCCCCCACTTGATCATTACCACTTTGCCTTGGATCTTTTAGGCCTAAAGTGCATATGTTGCTTATATTTAATTTTGGAGGCAACCATTTTGTAGATGCGATCTCCCGCCTCTGACAGATAAGGCCTGGATTGCTCTCCTTTTTATATTTCATTATTCACACTTTCTTCCCCATCTCCCACCAACCCTCCCACCATTTCTATTTAAGAAAGATATTTATTATGTATGTAGATTTCCCCAAAAAGGTCTACCTATGCCACATGCGCACGCGCGTATCTGCCCACAGTACATGTGGACTTCTCTGTATGTGCTTTTTAACTTTTTTTTTCTTGACTAGGTCACTCCTGAAGGAACATCTGAGTATGACAAAAGCTGATAGAAGAGAAGGATGATACTTTTTGGTTGTGAGGTTTCACCTCAATGTGAATTTTCACCATGATAAGTCAACTGTTGGGGAACTGTGCCTGCCTCTGGTCATCCACAGAAAGGGTAATTATCCAAATAAGGACATGCCGGAAAACAGAATAATTAGAAGTTGCATTTTAGAAGCATGCTCGTCCATAAAACTGGTAGGTCACTTTCGTTTTAGAAGTCCATCAGCTGGAATATTGTCTGAGTCTGTGATCAGAGCATTCATTCATTCATTCAACAAACATCTAATGAGAGCCTTCCAGGTGCTAGAGAAGAATTAATAAGCCCAGAGAAACATGGTCCCTGATAGTAAATTTAACAACTGGTTTTCCCTAAAACGAAAGCTCTGATTTTTCATATTTACAAATATGAAAAATCAGAGTGTAGATGTTCCCACCGTAACCAGTTTCAGGCTACCCCTGTTCCTCATTGCCTGGCACACAGAAACTGGCAACCACCATCATATTCATATCTGGATCATTAGGCTTACTTTACCAAACTAAAGAAGAAACTCATGACCTACAGGGGAAAAGTCTAAGATGTGGAGAAGGGTCTGAAGGATGCACACCGGATTCGGTACGATAACCTCAGAAAGACGTAGGACATTCCTTTTTCTTTTTCACTGAAAAGTCTGTAAAATGTGAATTTTAGTATGTATTTTAGAACTTTTAAAGAAAGCATTTACAGTGTCCAAATGGAAAAAGCATAGGTTTCACATGATGTGGGCCCAACAGTGACCAAACGCATAGTAGATACGAGAATCCTTGCTAAATGCTGTTGTTATTTCCCTGGTGAAAAGTGACTTCAAGTATTGACAGAAGGTAAGTATTCCAGTTGTTGCTGTAGAACAAATCACCCCAAAACTGTAGCTTAAGCCAGTGCTCGTGTTTATTTCACAGGTTTACAATTTTGGTGGAACAGCATGGGGACATCGTATCCCTTCTACTTGGCATCAGGTGGGGTGGAGAAGTAGAAGACGGTGGATGCTGGCTGTGGGCTGGGGCCCCTCCACGTGGCTGCTTTTCTCCCAAAGGTGAGTGTCCCCAAAGAGCCAGGTTCAAGCTCTGTCAGCTTGTATGTCCTCACCTTAGAAGTCACAGCACATATGGGGCGCCTGGGTGGCACAGCGGTTAGGCGTCTGCCTCCGGCTCAGGGCGTGATCCCGGCGTTATGGGATCGAGCCCCACGTCAGGCTCCTCCGCTGGGAGCCTGCTTCTTCCTCTCCCACTCCCCCTGCTTGTGTTCCCTCTCTCGCTGGCTGTCTCTATCTCTGTCGAATGAATAAATAAAATCTTAAAAAAGCACACAACATCTTTTCTCCACATTCTCTTAGGGTGCTCACAAGGCACCACCCAGGTCCAAGAAGGGGAAAATTAGACTCGACCTCGCTTGCTGGGCAAGTTCTGCAAGAATGTATGTGACTGGAATATTAATGTGGCCATTTTTGGAAAAGACAGCCTGCTCCAAGAAATTCTCTCCTTGTCGATATTATCTGCACCCCATATCTGCAGAGAAAACATGGAAAGTTAGCCAGATGGTCTCAGTTGCCCAGTTGAATTGTGAGTATTATAACTTCACTCCAAAAGCAATGCATTGTAAAAGCTGTAAATTCTTATGTGAGAAACCCAGCAAATGTTAGCATTGTATTTCCCATGTGAATTGTCAAATTTATCTTTACAGAGATGGTGGGAGCCTACCTTTGTTTGCATTTGAGAAATAATCTTAGAGACAAAAATACAAACTCAGAGTCCAACCAAGCAAAGAGCACAGAAAGGAGATTCATGAAAATGAATGTTTTTCAAAGGAATTTCAGATATTCTTTTCAATGCATATAGGTGTCCTCCTTCTTACCTGCCAGCCACGGGATACACGAGGTTATGTTGAACTTAATATGGTGCTTGAGAGTCCAGTGCATTCCTCCTATTTACTTACTTATTAGGGTTTGAGTCAGTTCATCCATTTATTTGTATCCTCAACGTCCCTTGGTTCCCCCTGGGGCATGCATGAATAGAGCAGATTAACAGGAGACTACTCACCAAATATGTGTGGATTACCCAGAGAGTAGCACTTAGAGAACTGTCAGAAACCTCCAACTCCTCCAGTCTACTCGCTTGGAATCTTACTTTATGGTAGGAATTGGTAGCCCCAAACCAGCTGTAAGTTAGACATGCAGAGATTCTCATTTTTAGAGACACTACTACTGGAAGTTTCTATTGCTTTGAGCATATCCAAGTTCTTATTTAAGAAGATGAGGTCACGGTGTAGCAGAGGTCTCTTTGGCAATTGACATGTAAAACAAAATGATTATTCACAGGTAGATGAATCAGATTGAATTTTAACAAAGTTCTGTCCCCAAATATTTTCTTGTGCTGGCTGAAGACAACCGTGAGACATTTGTTGAAATTTTGAGCAGTCCTTTTTCTCCCATAACTACAATGCCGAAAGAGCAAAATGAGTAAACTGACTGCCAGTCGTCTTGTGTGTCCAAATATTTCTGTTCCTCGACTTATACTTGTAGCGAATACTTGCTATAGCCCCAGCTCAGTCAGCCTGCCTGGTGGCTCTTCACTTATCTAGGTTTATACAACTAATTCTTGGGACTCTCTTCCCAAACATGCTGCTTCACAGGCCAATACGAGGCCGAGGAATGTATATTCTTTAGGCGTCCCCCTATGATTCTGGGAACGACTGACCTAGAACATTTGCTAACTCCTGCAATTTCTGTGGCTCACGACAAAATGGTGTTACGATTCCATTTCTGTCCTTGGTAAACATTTTACAGTAGAAACTCAGGTTTATACTAAATTTTTATATGTTGACTTGCTTTGTAGTAGAAGCTAGAGCTTTGAAAAAGAGATAGGGAAAGGAATTCCCTCATAAATCTCATCATTTCCCTCTTGAGCTTGGTGTGGGGGCCGAAATATTTTTTATATTTAAATGTAATGATGGTCATTATTTGCTAGAATTTTTTAGATTTCCCAGGCCCCTCCAGCTGGAACTCATGAAATAAACAATTACAAACTCAAGTGGCAATTTGGGTAGAGCCACAAAGAATAAATAAGGTTTCCAGGGGGCCTGGGTGATTCAGTTGGTTGGGCGTCTGCCTTGGGCTCAGGTCATGATCCCAGGGTCCTGGGATTGAGCCCCACGTCGGGCGTCCTGCTTCTCCCTCTGCCCCTCCCCTGGCTTGTACATGCTTTTTCACGAATAATGAAATTTTAAAAAAAGGTTTCCACAGTTAGTATGTTCCCTCTACCTGGAAATATCAAAGGCACAAATGCTTGACGTTGCTTGGCCCACTCAAGGATGGGTGAAAAGCTCAGTGTAGCCAGGATCGGATCCAATCTATGTGGGAGGTATCTATTCAGTCCTCAGTGATGGAGTCAAAGAATTCTATCTTAAGTTCTGTTTCCGATTGCCTGAAATGGCTTTTTGAAGAAATGTTAAGATGGATTCTGAAGATACATCTGGTTCCGGGACTGATTAGGGCTCAGAAGAAGGGGCAATAGTACCAGGGCCACATATTTTCTCTTTCAAACCCTCTTTTAATTTGGCATATATATACTTTTTTTTTTTCCCACACTTGATTCTCACTGGGCTGTCTTTGACCGTATTGGTGAGAACCAGGTGAAATGCAACCCAATGTTCACAAGAATGACTGGTTAACTATTAATCTGATTGGCTATATGGATTTCCACTTAAAAGCTGTTGGGGCACAGGCATCTTTTTTTTCCATAAGAAAAGAGATCAAGTAGAAACTAGATCCTACTTCAGTGTTTACCAAGAAAGTTCACACTATCAAAGCACCTGCATTATTATATACGTATCTTTGGATTGGTGAATAATTTTTCAGTTTAGTAGTTGTTCAGAAACCAATCCAAATACTTTAAGAAATTTAAACGTGTATTTACCTGCTCAAAATTGTAATTTATGTGAAACCTCTTTTTGTTCCCATTTTGAGTTATACCTAATAATCTCATATATAGGCTTTTCATTAGTATCACTATAAGATTTTATACGTAATTGGCATTTTTTTTTTCAATTCTAGGACTTTCTTGGGGGCCACATTTTCACGCTCTAAAATCAGGATGTGTACATTGTCAGGTCTGTAAACATGTGCCCTCGCATTTCCTGTCCAACTCTCACCTCCTGCTCCCAGTTATTAATTCTGTGCTGCTGCTTGGCCATTCTAGAATTGAAGCAACAGGGGAAGTGCACGCACGGAGGACGCTCATTGATGTTGCCAAAGTGAGAGAATAAGACCCGATAACTGAGGCAGAAGATGTGTCCCTCTTCCTCTTCGTTTTGAATGTGGCTCCGTGTAGGTCTGACAGCTGGAAGTTTGACATGACTCTTCCGCAGTGCCTTAAGGTACCAGATATATCTTTCATGTTCCTTTAAATACTTTAGTTCCAACATTTTAAAATTATTTGGTCGAGTAAGGTAATAAGGTAAATTGGTTATTGGTGCTGGAGCGAACAGTTCTACTTCTACCTAGAGATTAACTTACTTAAAAACCTTAGAATGTCAATCTACAGGGAATGTTAAAGCTTTTCCAGTTCAGCCAAGGCTTTGGGAATGGAGCCCTGTCCTCTCAAGGTCTACAGTTGAGCTTGGTCCTCCCTCATGGTGATGCTTATGGCAAGTTCTTAAACACTTCCTGCCCAATTCTTTTGACCTTAAAATAGCAGCCTTCAAGCCAACTCAACTCTTCTAGTTGCCACAGGCAGATAAGTTGTGTAAGGCTCAGCGAAGCACCAGAGATGTTTGGGGGTCAGATGAAGTTCAAGCCTCAGTATTACCACCTTTTAGATATGTGTGACCTGTCAAGTTACTTTATTCAAGCCATGCAGAAAATAATCACTGCAAAGAATGTGTCAGCACCAGCCTGGATGCTGGACATACAGTGCTAAACAGACATAGTTTCTGCTCCCAAAGAACCCTGCTCGTGAGACTATACAAGGAAGAGTTGCCAGTTGCAGCCCAGAAGATCAGTTCTCTGATAGGGAGAGCCCAGGCTTGGTAATGGGGTACAGTGAATAGGTAAACCTTTTGGAGAAAATACTTCAAAGCTGAGACAGGAGTAATGATGAGTGCCTTTACTTTCTTCCAAAATGGGGACATACGTACCTTGTTGGGTTATAGTGAGGAAACAGACGATGAATGTAACATTCCAAAGCTGTGCCCAAGTTTGTTATTGGGCCAGAAAACATATATTGAATACTGACCACCATAAGCAGTAGGGATTTAAAAACGAGTAGGGGGCTGGCCCCATCCTCATGGGTCGCACAGGCCAAGAGTCTAGCCCTAGCACCTGAGGCTGCCCGATTATTGCTCTTGTCCCACTGGCCTAGTCACGGCTCTGAATCTCAAGAGCACCTGCTTAGGGAGGCCAGGAATGCTTCTCTATTGTCCATTGTTGTGCATTTAGTGCTTAGCAGCTCCTAGTGGACCTTTGCTAGTCACGCTGTGCCTGCAGCAGATGCAGCCGGCGCCCTGCCTTATCAGCTCCCCCTTCCCTCTCCATCTCCCACCTGTCCAACTTTCAGCAGCCAGCTCCTACATTTATTTGCCTGAAGGTCTGCTCTGGCGGGCACGGGCCACTCAGGCCACGCCTGAGGGAGGAGCCTTGGAGTGATGGGGAATTAAGTTCCACCCCAGCTGCTCCTCTGAGGAATTAGTTCGTTACCCCATGGCAATAACTCGGTGGATAATTTACCCTCCATTGGCTGTTTTGCCTTCCTTATCTTACTTGCCCCACTTCCTCACCACTGATTTCAGGGGTTCCCCCAACTCCCAAATAAACCACTTACATTTGAATCCTTGTCTAAATGGCTGTCCAAACTAAAATGTCCACTCAGCATCCAAATCCTTATATTTAAATTTTCCTGCTGCCTGTAAAGAGCCCATTTCTCATGATGGGAACTGAAAAGGTCACGTGCACTTGCAGCCGCGGGTGAGTACATGACCTCTACTGTGCTAATCAGACACATCCCTCCACTTCCTTCAACTGGAAGCCCATGTCATGAAGAAATGCCGAGAATTGATTCTGTTGACAGATGGTAGCAGAGACAATAATTTGAATGGGAGTTTCCAGCAGCCAGTGTTGGTGGCACACATGGTACCCCCCTCCCCCCAACAATGCATAGAGCATGGCTTCATTGAACAGTTCTACTGGGATATTTTTGAGCATTGCTATTCTCAGAGATTCTTTGATCTTTCCGATATCTTTTGTGACAAATTCCTTTCCTGCTAACACATCAGGTTTGGTTCATATAGCTGTACCTAAGAAAGCTGTCTGGGTCTTCCAGGATAGAGCCAGGAAAGCAGTCCTCTACCTCTTCTAAGCAGATGGGATTTAATACAGAAGGGGATGGAAAAGCTGGAAAGCCAAACAGGGAGCAATGAGGTAACGTACAGGTCACTAACACCTGGAAGCTGCCATCACCCCTGGGGCTAGAGGGACCATGGAGGAAGGGAGCACATTGTCTGGCAGGAGCTAGAACCACATTAGGGGGGCTGCCTGGAGCGGTCACCAGAGGGGGTCCAGGACCCGAAGTTCCACAGGAAGTGGGGGAGAGAGAGTGGAAGAAGCATCTGGTTTTCTTTCCTTTCCCCACCTCCAGTTTTACACCATACCACCTGTAAGTCGAAAGTAACCAGACGCTAGAGGGCAAGGGAGCCTATAACATACAGCACAACAGGGAGAGAGCCAGAAATAGACCTGAACACCAACAGGCAGTTGACATGCACGAGTAATGGGAGCTCACATACTTTTTGGCTGAATGAACAAAGAGAATAACCAAGGAGAGGGCTGCGACCAGAACCTTGTGTTACACCAACTCTTAAAGGATGGGGAAATTAGGTGGTTGCCCCTACTGAGAAGCAGTCAGAGAGCTAGGAGGAAACCAAGGCAGGAATAGTGTCCCGGATGCCACAGCTCTGAAGCCATCCTATCTGCCAGACTCCTAACTGGATTTCCACCAAACAGACCTCTGAATTATTCATTGAGTCTAGACGGGAGACTCCAAGTGCTTAGCCATGAGCTTTGGGTATCCTCGCTTCTAATCCAGGCTATTCCCTGGGTAACTGGAGTTATTAAGTAAGGATAACAGTGCTTGCCAACTTTCACTGGGCAAGGTGAGAAGCAGTGCATAATGGAGACGTTTAAATACTTGGCAAGATAGAGAAACATGTCGCAGCAGGAACCTTAATTGATAAAGTAGAGACAAGTGCATCCACTCCCACAGTTGGAAATTGCGGGACTGGCTTCCATGACTTCCATGAATAGATGGATTGCACCATCTTCGTTAGCGGCAGCGCAGAAGAGAAAACAAAGCTCTGTGCTTGGATTTATGAGAAGGACCGTGCTATGATGGAAAGAGCATCCATTTCAGATTCAGGGAAACCTCATTTTACTCTCACCTCTACTGCTCATTAGCCTTCTGAGTTTAGACATATTTTCAACTGTGCTTCAGTCTCCTCGTGTTTAAAATTGATAATGGGCACTCATAAATATCTGTTCCTGTCCCCGATCTCCCTTCTTTTTACCATAGCACTGGCCTAGGAAAGAAAAGGTGAGAAAGTACACTAAAAAATTCTTTCTATAAAAAAGGGCTGGCATGAATCGGTTTTATAGGGAAATGCTTAAAGGAATTAAAAACCAAATCTCAGAGCTCCTGCTTATTGTTGAAAGCACCAAAATCCATGGGTATTATACATCCAAGGCCGCTTACTCAGAATTTCAGATGGTCTAAAAAAAATTTATCTGTACGGATTTTGTTTCTTAAAAAAATCCTCACTTCCCATGGCTGCCATAAACTGTGTGTTCACATATTTTGAGCGGGATTTCATTCTCAGGGGGTGCCTTGGTGTTTCTGTGACCCAAGCAAGGGGTCCCTATGCCTTTATCACATGGTTTCTTCTTGACACAGCTGGAAATATGATTGCCTCAAGGCCCATCTCAAAGAAGCGGGGCCTCTGCTATGGGTCAGCAGCACCAAGAAGGGTTGCCAAGATGTAATACAAAACACAAGACCCCCAGGTCTCCCTCTGGGTTTCTGGAGCAGCGGTCTTTGGCTCAGCCGTGGAAATTTCAGTTCGTTCATTGCAATCCAAACACACCTGTCCCCCAGACAGGAAAATGCCTCATAAAGGGACTTCGTCCTTGCTGGCTAGTCTTGTGGTCTTATTCGGCCCTTCAAGACAGTGCGGGGGCTGAGTACCACGAAGCAGCCAAGCTAGGGATGGAAGCAAGCCCCCGGGACGGTCCCTGACATAGAAGGACAACCAGCATGGCTACCTGGGGGCTGCAACGAGGGCACTCAGAGCTTGTCTTGGCTTTGAAACAGCAGATGGAGCTCAGACAAGATCAGGTCTCACTTAAACTTTATCCTTACGCGGACAACCTTCTCTCTCATTCTGCGGGCTGTTCTTCGGCACAATGCCTTTTATCTATTTAATTTCAGAGCATGACAGGGATATTTATCCCTTCGTTTATATGTCAGTCATACACCTTTAAGTATTTGTCATGACTTTGTTTTCGAAAATAGGATTTCAAACCAAAACGTATTATTATTTTTTCTAAAGGAGCGGCTGTAGTATCAAGCCAAACTTAACCCATGTCCTAGATGGTGGAGATCAAAAAGAAAAGTTCTCCCCCCTTATTTTTTTAAGGCTAAGTTGCCTCAGGAGGCCCCTTTCCAGATAGAAAAGCAGCTTTTCCAGGATAAGGGAGACTCAGGTCCTGGGACCGTGGAATGAAATGCTCACAGAGCGTAGCTTTTCTCTAACATTGTTCCCCAGCAATGCAGACTCAGAGTGTATAGGGCCACGGACCCTAACTTCGAGACCCTTGTCAGAAGTCGGTCCTCTGGAATTACTGTAAAAGCACCTGGCCCCCCATGTTTCCTTTTTAAAAAAATTTTCATTAATTATGGCACCAAATGGCCATGGTTAACCACATGCTGGTCTTCAAGGAGTAAACATATTTAGCCCTTCATTTTAGTATTTCCGTATTCTAAGTAGAATGCTACCTCCGTTCACATTCTATTACGATAAAGTTATGTTTCGTATACATTTACCATTCCTCCATCATTACAGTATTTGTACTATCTGACACCGGAATAGTCACTTGAGCCAAGGAGCCTGAGAATTTAGTCATTTAAAAAAAAAAAAAAATCTTGTTTTCTCCATACATGGTAAGTCTTTCCAGTGCCTCCAATAGTGTAAATATTCAAGGCACTGGTTTTCGATTTTTGTTTTTTGGTTGTTGTTTTTTAGCACCTTAAGTATACTGACTTAATTTCACAAGCACAGTGAGGTAGGTACATGACGGATACATTTCATCGTCGGGAAATGTGAAGCACGGAGGGTAATGGACGAGCGCGGTGAGATTCTAAATGGCAGAGTCAGGACTCGAAGAAGGCCAGCTGGGCTCCTGCAGCCACTCTCCCAAGCTCAAGCAACACAGCCCTGATGTAACTTTCTACACCAGCAAATCTACCAGGTAATTAGTTGGAAACTTTCTGTAAAGCTCTTTCTGCTGTATGTCCCCTGTCATCTGGTTCGCCTGCATTGCTGCCTTTCTACCCCTGTGCCCCCTGGTCATACTCGTCCAGGGGACTTCCTTCTCTCCGTCCTGGGTGGTTTTCTGGGTAGCATTCCTTCTTTCTTGGTTTACCTTAGAGCTTTGGGGGAGCCATCCTTTAGGAGGCTTCTCAGACTTTTTAGGTCTTACATATAAAAAAATGTTTGCATTCTTTCTGTCTGTATCCAGCACTATCTAGCCATTTTTACTCTTGATCACTTGTGTGTGACCTGTTTTTTCCCCCCTTATTGAAACTTACAAAGTTGGTGGGTCCTCAGGAGGCCTTTTCACTCTGGACATACTTTAGGTCCAGAAAATGTCCTTGTAATATTTCTCTTCACCTTTTTCTCTTCTAAACCCTATTTGGTACGTTATTGGGCCTCCTGGGTTGGCCTGCTGGTTTCTTCTATTTTCTCCAAACCTTTTACAAATTGTATGTTTTTTTATATAATTTTGGCTCTCCTATCTAAATTTCTAAGAACGCTTTCTTAATAACATCCTGACCTTGTTTGGAGAATAAATAGCTTACCTCTCTGAGGTCATTAAATACAGTTTGATTAAGCTTTTTCCTTTCTTCCTTGTTTTGAGGCCCCTTTTATGTTAGAAGCTTTCTTCAAATGTCAAGTAATCCTCAGCCTTCTCTGAAGATTTTAACAGTTGGGCGAATAAATGCTGATTGGAAGCTTTGTGTACTTGGACATGGCTTGCCAACTGCCCAGCAATTGGATAAAGACTTATCTTGTCATTATGAAGTCTCTAAATGTCCATACAGGTTTTTCTCTAAGCACATGAGGTATTTATTTATTTGTGTAGAATTATACTGAAATTCAGTGTTAGATGTGGGGGTTCCTAAAAGCCCTTCTGCTATTTCTGCAGCTTGGACTCTATACCTCCCTCCCACGGTGCTTAGCACTGTCTTCTCCTTTTCTTTCCCCACCACGAAAGTCTTAGATATTTTAATGTAGAGCAGTTTGGTTCAGGCGACCCATGTCCTCAGAGCGCTCTTGCTACCCCTAGTCAGCTTTGCAGTTTTCCGAAATGAAGACAGTTCTATCAAAAAGAATTACTGTTCAATTTGTGCCACAAACCCAAACATCAATTATGGAGTGAAAAACTCTAATACTTCTATGATAGCTAAGCTATGGATAAACTTGACTTCTGGACTGGTGCCAACTTACATAATTCTTATTTCCTTATAATGTGTAATTACTGCGTTTACATCCATCCCACTTACTAAGACTATTACATTTCTCTTGAAGTCATTAATCTCCTTGTTGCAGTGACTGTGCTAAAACTGCATGTTTATTTATCTTCCTGATGAGGGTGCTTCAGATTTTCTACATATTGGAAGTCCTGTCTATTGACTTTCAATGGAACTCTCTAGACCTCTATCGTTAAGGGCTCCTTCCCAAGCCCTTAAGTGCTGTAGAAACATAATAGTTGTACATATACCTGGACCCTTAAACATGATTTTCTTTACGTGGAATCAAATTCTGGGTTGTTTTCTGCTTCTTGAAGCTTCCCTAGATGCCACAATCTCCCATCACACCCTGTCCATTCTCCTGTGGTCCATGTACTCAGCTTGACCTCTGATGTGAGACTGCTTTGGGATCCTGTACTCACCCGTTCTCTTCTCGACTACGTCTCTTTAGGGGATTCCATCCAGCCACGACTGCCTGCACACACACTAACGACCCCTTGTATACCTCTTTCTTCCTGTTTTGGAAAACGGCACTAACAAACATCCAGCCATTTCTTCAAGCCGCAAATCTCACAGTTATCCTCAGTTCTTCTCTTTCACTCAACTCACAAAAGCCATGTATCTACACCCTATCGCTCCTCCTCCAGCAAGCACCTTGACTCTGTCCAGTTCTATGCATTTCTAGGACTCTCGCCTTAGACAGCATATTTCTTCTGGACTACTATGCTGGCTTCTTACCTGGTATTTCTGCTTCCTGTCTTGCACATAGCAACCACAGGAAACTTTTCTGAGCCATGAGTCACATCAGATCATAAATCTTCCAGAAGTCTCTATGACTACAGCACCGTCCGTGGTCCGGCTGGTTCCTCCCAGCTTATTCCCTCTCAAGAGTCTTTCTTTGCACTAGCTCTTCCTCTGCCTAGAATGAGCTTCTCTGTCATTCACACAGGGCTCAGGCTTTCTTGTATTCTCACCTAAAGTGTCACCTCCTCAGAGAACGCTTCCCTGGGCACCTGGGGTACTCCATCATTATCTTTCCCATCAGCCTATTTTAATTCCGTGGGTAATGCTTATCACTAGCTGATCTAGTTTACACGTTCCGTGGCTGTTTAGTGCCCCCGCCAGAATGGCAATTCCTTGAGAGCAATGACCTTATCCATCTCATTCAACTTGGGTGCGTTAAAGGCACTTGAGAAGTGAGAGAAGCAGAGAGAGAAGCAACTTGCCACATCACACAGACATCTATCACGGAGATAGCAGGCTTTTGGGCCTGTTGCTTTAAATGAGTTCGTCGTCTTAATGACCTCTGCTACAACCCATAGCTACTCTTTTTAATTATACTGTTGGTTCCACCACTTTGAGCATTTTTTTTTTTTTGTCTTATTCTAGGGTTTTACCTTACCAGCATTACCCCCCTTGAGGGTTCTATGCCCAGAAGCCAACTACGTGTTCTGTCGCTCGTCATCTTATCCTGAGGCAGTCACAAGCTTACTTTATGAACTTTGAGAGCTTTCTTTTCGGCTATTCTTTCCCGTTGACCCACTAGAAACCCACCTTCTTGCCAAGCCAGATATTTATAGTGTTCATGCATAGGGTGGAACTGGCAATCCACAGGGTAATTATGGTTTGGTGGAAAGAGCTTTGCCTGGAGAAACCGGGCTTTTCATCTACTTCTGTTCCCCAGAAGGTATCTGATCTTTATCTTAACACTCGAAGCTTCGATTTTGTTGCCTGCCCAGCTTTGCCATGAGCAGAGGAAAATTAAAGCAACAATCCACTCTCACTCTCTCCCACCCATCTATTTATTTGGAATAATACGTATGAAAATTCACTTCATGGGGATTAAGTGAAGTCATAAATAATCCAGTTAGTTGGATTAAATGAACTCATGAATATAAAAACAGTTTGCTGAGTGTAAAACTCACTACAGATGTAGGGGATTGCTCCCAGGAATTGGTTCCTGATGCATTAAATATACGGCCATCAGTACGTATGATTGTTTCAAGTCCCTGTTTTAAGCCAGACTTTCAGAACAACTGTCTTCCTATCCCGTATACTTCTGAATAATGATTTTTCTTAATGAAGTGTTGTGTACACAGTAACCAATCCAAATGGTAGAAAATGAACACAGAGCTTGCTCCCACCTCAAACCCCACAGGTACGATGCCCAGACCCAAGCAGTTAGCCTTAGCTTGCTATTCCCCGTTATTAACAATAATACTCAATAGCTTAGTACTTGACAATGAGTCAGACATTGTTGTAAGCCCTTTACATATCAACTCATTGTGATGCTCACGGCAACCCTATGGCTCCGGTGTTCCTGTTAACTCGTGGGTGTGAGCAAACAGAGTCAGAGGGACGGGAAGCTGTCTGCCCCGTGTTACACAGCTAAACAGAGACACGGGAGCGCAGGCAGTCCGGCTCCAAAGTTCATGCTCTTAGGCACCACTCCAAACGAGCACGTAGAGTACCTACAGAACATTCCATTGTATAATGTATCCTGGTAAGATTTTTATAATCTCTTCTAAATTTGTCATTATTAAAGTGCAAAACAGAGAGACATTCAGCCACCCTGGACAAGCCTAGTGCTTTTGTGTTTGTCTATGACATACATTTCCGTAAGTGGAGAGCGGAAACAAAGGACATGTATACTAAATGGCTCGAGGGATACCACCAACCTGCCTTCCGCGATGAACAGTAACGTTCACCTGGAGTCTGCAAACCCGCAGACTCACTGAGAGGACCTGTGAGTTTTATGTGCCTCTGTTTGTTTTTTTCTCTAATTGCTTTTTAAATCTGAGTGCTCTGCTGTTTGACAAGGGATTTTACCACCGTAAACACAACTTTTTGGGAAAAGCTCCTCCTATTCCCGTGGGCTGATGTCTCAGCTCCCGGGCAGGGGCTGAGCAGGCAGCGCGACCTCTCTGCTTGTGCTGCCTGCTACCCTGAGGCTCTGGAAAAATTGCTGTGAGCCTATTCACCTGGGCTCAGCCTGAGATCTACTCTGACAGATTTATTGGCTCTTAAACCTTTACCCAAGCAGAACCTCTGAACCAATATACGGTTTCCCTCATTCGCACTCCAGGGAGAGAGAGCGCAGCAAGAAGGGGCGGGGGGGTCCACCCCTCTCACTCCCTTGCAACAAACTTCTTAGAAAATGGAATTCATCATTTCTTTCCAGTTTGGCTTTTTTTAACCAGAGTTTTTCTCAGTCCATTGGTACGTGGAAATACATTGGTGAAAGGAAAAGTAGTAAGATCATTCAGTCAACCACTACATCCATTAGCTATTTTTTAAAGGACAATATTGAATGAGAAACTTGCAGTCTTCCCCAGCTTTTGTAGGAATGGAGGACGGAAGGGAGGGCATCTAAGGAAGCTCACCAGTACTATTCCTGTTTTCCTGCTGAGAAGACTAAAGCATAGAGAGGGTTAAATGACTCAACCGAACTTACTCCGAAAGGGGTGAAGCCACAGTTCCAACTCGTGTGTCTTTTACTGAGTCCGTTGGCGGTCTCCAGACCTGCCCGATAATGCTCTCTCATTCCATGTACTTCACCCCGCTTTCCTAACTTCTGTGTGCTACAGACACATGAAAATGCTGGCTAAAAATCCGATGAAACTCTTTCACATATAGGCAAGGAAGAAGGGGAGAGAGAGACTGAGAAACGGAGACACAAATCTCTCATGTGCCAAAAATGAAGTACAGGAGTCGAGGCCCGAACAGAGGATATCAGACATGGCCCTTGGGCCTGAGGAAGGTAAGGAGTCGGAACCGAAATTCACTCTAGAACCAAGGAAGACCTGCTCCCGCTCTGTGAGGGAACCATAAAGCAGGGTTCACTTACTAAAGCTACCAGCACATTTCTCACTGATAGATATCTGAGTGGGGAAAATTTTCCCACAATAAATGGCAATTTAAAAAATCTGTTCTAGGCATAGGTGTGGCACCCAAATTTTAGACCCTCCTCATAGCAGCGGCACCTCAAATGAAGATGTTAATATGGACACCATAAATATTTCTGAACAGTGAAACCCCTGGGCTTCACCAAAGAAAATCAAACGTCAGACTTCTCTGAAGGATTACTACCACATCTTGAAGTACCCAAGCATTCAACTGAAAAAATGCTCACCAAGTACAAATCGGGGAAGAGGTCCACAAAATTGGAGAATCGATAGATACATGGGGGAAGCATAGCAGCGCCAGAACCTGAGATACATTTATAGATAGCTTCCGACTACTAGATTAAGTACATTTACCATCATGAAAGAGATTAAAGGGAGAAATAAATAAAAAGCCCTCATGGAAAAAACAAAAGAATTGGCTGTTTTGACAACCCAGTAGCACAATTCAAAATGAAACACTGTGAATGAAACTCAGCACTGACCAGCCTTGAGGGCGATTGGCACAGTTAGAGAACTGACGACATGGAGGCTGTATCTGAGGAAATTACCCAGAGTGTGGCAGAGAGAGAAACAACGATGAAATCATGAAGACGGGTTTGGAGATTTGGAGGATTAAATTAGAAGTTTGAATTTAGTTGCAATGGGATTTCAAAAAGAGAAAATGGGAACAGAGCAGTGCTTTATTTGAAATGGCTATGAACTGTCCAAAACCAAGAAAAATCCTGAGACCTCACACGGAAGCAGCCCACTGAGTCCTGCACGTAATATGCAAACCTGGTAGATTCCACATATGAAAAGCTGAACAGTGAAGCAGACACTTGTTGAAGAGCCAGTAGAGAAAACAGATAACAGAACGGAATGATCCTTAGCATAGAGGACATCCGCAAAATAGACCAGAAAACGAATCTGTCCGATCAGCAGAATCACCTGAGAAGCACATGAAAATACGGTGTTACGGTTTTACCCCCGACGCTTTGGTGGTGGTCAGGAGTATGTGTTACAAAACAAAAACAAAACTTCTGGTATGATCAAGGAGGTTTCAAACCCTTTTATTCCTGAGCACCAAATACATAAGCACACACACAGGTTCACACGTTCACACACACTGATCTCCAGTGTGTGTTAGTGAAATCCTTCCCCCCTAAAAACCGTGGTGAGGTTTGATCCAAAACCAAGGATGATTTCTAATTTTTTTTTCAACCTCTAGGAGATTCATGCTAAATGGGGCCAGAAGGTGATGCCCAAAGAACAAGGCAAAGGAGTTAGCACAAGAGTCTCTGACCTCACCATTCCTGCTTCTGCCTCGAGTATCTGTATGTCCTCGCGTCCGAGGACATGTCCGGCCTCAGACCTCCAGAATCCTGTGTGCGTGTTTGAAAGGAAGAATGAACGGCCCACTTTTGAGAGCATGTGGCGAGACACGATTCCTCTCTTACTTGGTATTTCATATGAAATACAAAAAGACACCTTACCACACAAACAGCAGAAATGTAGTCTATTTTGCCTTTATGGACATCTGTTCTCAGACTACTGGTTGTTTACCTGCTATAATAAAGGCTAATTTCTATATTAAAGTAATACTAAGTATAATTAGAATGGTTTCTAAGTACCCCAACACACAAAAAAACGAGAAGTTTCCAGAAGAAATGGAGGGCAGTGAGATTTGGCCACATTGTTGTACACGCATCTAGTAATCTGTTTGCTCTTTGGCTTGAACTCCTTAGATTTTTGCTTTTCCCTTTTGGATAGAGAATGTTTGCATAAATAATAGCGTATCCACGGGACAGAACTAGCCGGTACAAAAAATGATGTTTTTGAACAGATAGTTCACAAAAAAAAAAAAAACACCATAAACAAAATAAATTAATAAAATTCCATTTTCTTCCATTAATTTTTTTTTTAAGATTGATAGTGCCTAATACTGGCAAAGTTGTAGAGAAATGGGCCCTGCTTTGCTGTTGGCAGTACAAATTGGTACATACTTCCTAGATAGATATTTGGTAATACACACCCAAAGTCTTAAAAATTTACGTAGATTTTTCTTTTGGGCTCAGCAATTCCATGTAAAGGGTATAGATTCTTAAAAATTGGACAAGTGTGGCACTGTTTATATTAAGAAAATTTAGAATCAACTTATGTGTCCCCAAATAGGAATTATTCCAATAAAATCTGGTGCTATACAATGGAATACAGTTAGGAAAGATATTCATAATACATAGGTAATAATTTAAAAGTGGCAAAATTGAAGGTAATATGGACAAGAATACAATGTCAAGACAGACTAAGAATTGAGAATGATTATTTCTGGGTGGTGGGAACTTGCGTTTTTCTTTTTTGCAGAGTATTTTCTGTAAGTTTTGCAATTTAATTTTATTAATAAAGGGAAAATTGTGGTCATAAAAATTTTTAAGCAAGCAGATAATGCCGCTTAGGGTACATTATGATTACAACTTTGTGGGCATTTCTATAGCAAGGAAGTGGGGAAGGAGAGGAGGAAAAAATCTCTCAACAGTGCTTTTCTTTGGCCAGTGGAATAAAGGGCAATTGTTTTCTGCTTTTATGAATTTTTTCCTATTTTCTAATATAGTATCAATTTTATACTAGAAGGAAATATAATGGTAAAATCCTGATTATTAAATTTCATTTTATATACCTCTCATGCCATGTCAAGTATTCATTCAGAGTCCTAACACCAAGTCTCTGGGCTCCATCCAAGCCACTGTGTTTGTTAGCTAAGTATGCATAAAATACTACTACGGAATTTATGACTTCAATCACAGAAAGCTAGGAGACTTTTCTGGAATCCTCTCCTGAGTCTATCGGGAAGCCAGGCGAGATGAGAACGTGTCTGTCTCCACTCAGTATTGCATCCGGGTCTGCAGAGGGGTGGAGAGCAAGGGGATCTTGGCACCCCTGTTTCAGACCCATGCTGCAGTGCACTCGCGTTTGGCATGCATTCCCCACACACATGCTTTGCCTCTGTCTCCTCTTTCAGGCAGAGGGCTCCTTGCTTACTCCAGGCTGGATGTCAGCAGGGGGCCTCCTGGCCCCAGAAGCTTTCTGTATGAATGTGTGTGGTTTCTGCACATTGAAACTTGGCGCACACAGTCACCCCTCCCCGTGCACATCCTCCATATTCCATTAGAAGCCATCCAGATTCTTGGTCTGAATCTCGGCCAAAACCAGACTTCAAAGACTCACCTAGTTTCCATCTGCTGAGATACCACACTCCCTTCCCCTTTGCAGCTTCCACGCCCTTCTCCAGTCCTGTCTCCACGGAGCCACCTGAATGAACGGATCTTGACCCTCCTTGGCCCTAGAATCTTCTGCAGCTTCCCAACCCATGCAGGAGAATGTGAGTATTCTGTAGATGGAAAGTAAGGTCCTTTGTGCTGTGCCCTCAACTTGTCTAGTCAGCCTTGACCTTCACCAGACATTTCTGACCTTCCTCTATTGCTCTAACACACCGTCTGTGGACTTGACCTTCTTCCTCACTTGTCCCTGCTTTTCTATACGCGCTTCTCTTGCCCACTCCAATTTATCCTTCCTTCAATATCTTTTCATGCTTCAAAAGTCAATTTGACTGTCATTCCCCTTGGGAAGACTCCCCCCTCCCCTGCCTCCCCCCCGCCATCCCAGGTGCTCCGGTCCATGCCCCCTCCCAACATCCTAGAGTATGTGCCAGCTCAGCTCTGCCCTTCGCTGGATGGCGAGGTCCTTGCAAACAAGGACTGGGGTTTTCCAATGGTTTTAGTCCAATGTCTAGCCTCCTTACAGTTTCCAGTGAATGGCCCACTCAATACGTACCCAGCAGCTCCGCTCCTGGTCCAACCCCAACACACACCAGCCATGTACAAGAATGTTCACAGCAGCATTAAGTGAGTTAGTCCCAAACCAGAAAGAACCCAAAGGCCCGGTCACCATAGAAGAAGTAAATCACAGCATTTTAAATAAATCAATCCTATGCGAGAATGAGCGAATGAATGTTGTGAATCGATCTCACAGATATAATGTTGAGTGAAAGAGTTTACAGAAGAGTAAATGACGTGTAATTCCGTTTACGCTGGCTCAAAAGCAGCCGAAGTCATCTGCGGTGGTAGAAGTCCTGTGAGTAGTTAGCCTCAAAGGTCCAGGGTAACTGCTAGGGGCCTCGGGGATCCCAGTAATGTCCTGTTTCTTGATCTGGATGCTGGCGGCGTGGACGTTTTCACACCGTGAAAATCCAGCCAGCTCTGTATTTATGATCGGTGCGCATATCTGTATCTTATACCCCAATAAACATTTTAATGTAGAAAAGTCCCCTTTGAGAACGTGTCTCCTGTGGCGTGGGGAACAATGACAGAAACGCGGAATGTAGGTTTGAGTCAAGTGAATCGCCGGCTTGATTCATGCGCTTTTCCCCACTCAGGATGGTGTCGCACCGCAGAAAGGAACTTTTTTTTTTTTTTTAAGTGACGAAGTCTCCCTCTAGAAGGGTCTAGCCTTTGCTCTAAGAAATGTGATGCCCAGCGTGTCCGTGGGTGCTCACTCGCAGGGCTGGGCTTCTCACCTTGAACTTCGGCAAGCTCACATAATCTTGGAATGCGTCGGGATAAACCAACAGCTAACTGGAATTGGGATTTCACTCTACTCCGTATCCTCATACTTGTTTCTACGGTTTCTGTCCCAGCGGGCACAGGGTTACGGGCCGGCCCGCGTCAGCCACACCAGACGCACGTTTCACGGCTGCAGTTCCACATCGGGTTCTTCTTGGTACAGAGAGAAATTATCTAAATCAGTCTTTCCTCTTCTCCCCTCCCAATCTTAAGGAGTCTAGAAATACCAGACTAGGGGATGCACTTAAAAATAGATTTTCTTCTCTTGAAACAGACAGTCGGAGGCCAGGAGCCCGGCGACCCTGGTGTCTGAAAGGGCCATGGCCGTCTTGGGTGCTTTCTGGGTGCCCCTCGCTGGAGCCCGTCCAGCCACCCCTGCAGGGCCCACCGAGCTTCTCTCACGTTCTGTAACCAAAGCCTTTCAGCGTCTGCGCAGATGGGCTTGCTGCTGCCACCTTCTCTTTTCACATTTCCTGCACTTTTCTTCCTAAGGTCTCGAATGCCCGAAATAGAGTCAGGGTTTTCGGAGTCTGGAATTTAGCGGGGGAGCGGCCAGGGTGGCTGCAATTCCCTCCAATGCCCACCGCCCTGAGGTGATTTTCCTGGTGGCTACAAGGTAGAGGAAACCTTCAGAGGAGCGCTCAGAGTGTCTCCCAGAGAGGCCCACGGTGAGGCAGGGCATTCGAGCTCAAGGAGGGCACGAGAGGGCACAAAAAACAGGGGCCTTTGCACGCTTTGCCACCTAACAGCCCCCTTCACCAATTCTGATTTCCTGAGGTCTCTTTCTCACCGGATGTGCCCCCTCCTCTCTGCTTTTTAAACTGAATTCTGGAAAAGATCAACCTCCTTGCTCCTCTCTGCCTACTCGAATTCCCTCCATCCTACCAAGTCTAGTTCAAAGCCCACCTCCTCTGGGAAGCCTTCCTGGATGACTTCAGCTGGCCGTGATTTCCCACTTGTCTGAATTTTCAAAGCCCCTGCTGATATTAACTGAGCGCTTATGTGCCAGACATTATTTGTAGCCCTTTACATATACAAAGTCCGAATCCTTACGATGACTCTGCAAACTAAGTTTTGTTATTATTCCCATTTTACAGAGGAGGATCCTGAGGCCCCTAGTGACACCGTAGCTCCCTAATTGGATTAGAAGCTCCCTTTGCCATTCTCTCTGACTTAGCCACTCGTCCCTTTCCCAGCACAAGACTGGAGACTTGCAATCGCTAACTGTTCAACTGACGCTTGTCCACTTCTCTGTGTGCTTAATGGGACTTAAGACTATGACAACAAGATTTTGGACAGCATTTCTACCTGTTTATATATGCTCTCTCTCCATTTCTGTCGACACTACAACGGAGGAGGTGGGACTGATAAAAACCACAGAAACAAAAAGTCCTCGTTTGGTCTGTGTTGTATGCCAGGCATCGTGGTAAGGGATGTACATTCGATGTCTCTCCTAATCCCAGCTCTTCTTCCAGAGAAGATCAGAGAGGGTTACAAAAGCTTGCACTAGGATCAAATAAGCAGCAAGCAAAAGGAATACAAAAATAAGAAGCCAAACAAAATCCCGAGTTCGGTTACAACCCGAGAACACATGCCCTAAGGACCCTCCTTTACAAGTGAACCACAAATCTGGCTCTGGGTTTCCTGGTGTTGGTGACAAAGAAGGACACATAATCAATTACAACACTCCCACTGCCTTTGAGATAAAGACAAACCCTCTGTTCAGACAAAGCACACATAAACGTCTCCTCAAACCATTTCCTATTACAATTCTCAGTGCAGGCCCATCTCATTTCCCTGAAAAACACAACAGTAATATCCATCGGGGGTGGGGGGGGCGGCAGGACTATTTGGCCTAAGTATGCGGTTTAATTTGGTTTAAGTTCAGTTATCTAAGAGATGGATGGACTGTACGCGTTTGAGGAAATGCCCCGCCAATGTTCTTTCTCACAATGGGGCTCCGTTCTATCTGCTCCAGGCGACTGCCTTTCCACATTTAACTGAAAGCTGAATAGGTATTTGGGGATCACCCCTACGAACGTCCTACAGAACTCACGTGCCCAGCAACAGCCTCTGGGAAACCCAGTCTCACCGGCAGCATGGAGCTTTAAAAATGGAATTTTCGATGGGGAAAATGAAATTCACACTGCTTTGTATGATTTATGATGCTTCTCACAACCCAACCTCAATCTGCTTTTCTAGACCTGATTCATTGCCCCCCTTTTAGCATCTTCGTGCTTCATCCAAACTAAACTACATCAAGCTCCATGAAGACCCTCCATGCGCTCACTCACAGAGACCCCCCGCGTGCTTCCAAACCACCCTGTCTCCCCTCGCTTCTCTGCCTACTGGGTCTTGAAGGATGTCACCTTTTCTGTGAATCCTCTGATGCCACCTAACCATTGCTCTTACCCTTTCCTAGATTCCCATAACTCTTTGCTGCTACCGTATTTCATTTTCCCCTTCCGTTAGTGTCTCGGATTTTTTTTTTCCTGCCACATTGTAAATTCCTCCAGGCCAGAAATGTGTCTTATTTATCTTTGTATTCCTGCATCAGGGACATTGTCTGACCTGGATTTATTTCACCAGATATTTATTGAGTGCTTCCTGTCCGGACAAAGCAAGCGGGGACAGTTCCCATCCCGCGATGCCAGGTGAACAAACAACCCGTGAGTTACTCCACAGGTGACCTAAATAGGTTTCCATTATCAGAAGCCACCCAGGTCTCTGGAGATGGATGACTCAATATGCTTGATATAGAAAAGGAAGGCCGAGTACACAGTTAGGTTGAACCACAAGCTAATTCTCCTGAACACCATTTCTTAACTCAGGTTTTCCCAGATTCGAAAAGCAGCTCAAGCAGCTGCATTTACAGGCTGCCATTTATTCCAAGTGTTTTCTCTTGTTTGTGCAAACTCTGTCTAGACGAAGGGCTTTGCAAACTTCTATCCAGCATGCGGATATATCACTGTATCCGCCAATAAAACATGCATCCCTTCCAAGGAAACCTGAGCCACTATTCCAGGGGACTTCGACAATTTTACAGCAGAGGTAAGAGAAAAAGGTCAGGAGAGAGAGAGAGAAAAAAAAAAAGGTGTCTACTCCTCCTTGATTTCCTGACATAAATAGCAAATTGAAGAACTAAGTTACCGAATTTCATTGTCATTAAAAGGACCGACTTAGGTGGGGGCTATAGTAAGTCATGTGTGAATCTGACCTCAGCTCGCGTCTGTCAGAGTTTTTAATCAGCCATCCGTCACAAAAAGCCCCGTTATGGACATTCAGAACCACGGGAGCACTGCAAAAATCTAAGAACATTTCCGTAAATGCAGTTCCAAAAATGGGTCAGTGAGAGCATTCGGAGTATAGAAATTGGAAACTGGTATTTGAAAAGTTACTTGATACCATATTGTTTATGGCTATACTTTAACCAACCCAGCAAAAAAAGTTAGTTTTGCTTTCTTTGTGTATATAAGCAAAATCAAATGCCACTAGTAACTTTTGTTAGGAAATAAGTTATTTTACTTTACAATAGAGTTTCCATGTGATAGAGTAAGTGCAGGACTTTATCAATTTGGCATTGTCTATTATTCTATTCAAAATAGATAAAATATCAAACTTACAACAAGAGTTAACTGTGTGCCGGCCTCTGTAGTTGGCACTAGAAAAAGAAAGATCACTAAAGTCTTTGTCCACGTGTATCAGACAGTATCACAGGGAAGACAGACCGGCTTAGATAGGATTTCAATATATTATGACGTGAATTCTTAAATACAGATGTTCATGAAACTTAAAGGCAAAGCGCGGACGAGAGAGCGCAGGAAGGCTTCCTGGAATTGCTGAGTCGTCGTGGAACATGGAAACAGCGAGCACCATGCGTCAGGTGGGGATCACGGGGCATATCCTTACAATGAAATGAGAGCAGCAGGAACCGAGGACAGGATCCGGGATAGTCCACAAACTAAGGGGCAAGTGGAGACTGCAGGGGATCAGGAAGTGATACGAGAGGTAGAAGGAGAACCAGGAGAGAAGAGTGTCACAGAAGCTGGTTGTGGAAAGCAAGAGATTACAGACAGCAGCCCAAGGAGGGTGTAACGGTCCAGAGTAGAGAGAAGAGAGGATGGGAGCAATGTCCTCAAGCCGATGGGGGCACCAAGAATATGGGTGGAGGAGTTGACCGTGAGTAAGAGGGAGGAGCTCCAATCCTCCATCACGGTGGGGAAAGATCCAGGAATGGGAGCCAGGGTGGGTAACTATGTGGGTGCGAGCACCAGGGGTTCAAAGCCAGATGGCTTCAGTTTCTTGTTCCAAGTAGGCAACAAAATCATCTGCTGGTGATGACTCAGAGACTGGAGGGAAATGGTAGTTCGGGGACATCGGAGAAAGAAGTAGAAGAGAAGAATCTTACTGCGAACGGGGGAGAGCACTAGGTTTGAGATGCCTCTGATTCAGAGGGTTGTGGTTTTTTCCACCTGAAAGCAGGAGCCCAAGGATTAGAAACAGGGAATAGTAAACGTTTACTAAGCATTTACCATGTATCAGACACTAATGTTAGCATCTTTAGATTTTGTGGTAGGCAGAATAACAACCTCTCCAACATGCCTAATCCTAATCCCTGAAGCCCAGGCATTTGCTACCTTCTATGGCAAAGAAGAATTAAAGTTACAGGTAGAATTACGGTGGCTGGTCAGCTCGCTTTACGATAGAGAGAGCACTGGATTAGCTGCGCGGGCTCCGTGTACTGAGTCCTAACAGGCAGAAGAGGGAGGCCCAAGACACGATCACCGTGAAGCAAATCGGACTGAACCTGCCTTGCTGGTGCTGAAGGGGGAGACGGGGCCATGAGCCAATGCAGGCGGCCTCTAGGAGCTGGAAACAGCAAGGAAATAGAGGCTCTCCCAGAGCCTCCCGGAAGGAGTGCGGCCCCGCCAACACCTTGCTTCCGGCCTCGTGAGACTGTGCCCGACTTCTGACCTACAGAAATGTCAGATAACGAATTTGTGTGGCTTAATTTTGCAAATGTGTGGTAACTGGTTACAACAGCAACACAAAACTACAACACTTGCGTGTCTTACTTGAATTCTCCCAACAGTATTTTACCAGTTGGGAAACGTTGTGAGTTGATCCTGGTTATTGCCCTGGATGTCATAAGAGAGGACAAATCTTGACGAAGGAAAGTTATCATTTTATAAGGCATCTGCTTCATGGAAATCTTTGTAACATTTTTTGGGCGAGAAATAACGGGCCACTTCTGAAGCCATGGAGAATGCAAAGGGGATTTTGATAATGTGGGGTTCTCAAATTCTTCCATGTAAACGTCCCCGTCCCATTCTTTGCCTCTCCATGCCCCGCTTCAGCATTATGGGATTTGGTGAGGTCCGTGTATCAAGCCTTCTCTGCAATTTCACTCACAGTTATGTCCCTGGCCTGAGTTTCACCCCAATCTACCTTCTGCTAACAGTAGTGGAGGGTCTCTTTAAGGCCAGAAGAGAGGCCTTTAGGGTTGCACATTATGCCCTGAATTAGTGCTTGTTCATGTTGAGCCTGCCAACCAGCCAGCCCTTACAATTCCTACTGGTACCCCTCTTTCAGGTGGTAGTGAGTTTGCAAATGCCAGCATCCCAGCCCCTCAGACCCCAGTTAAGATTCTTAGTAGCTCTGACGTTTAGCAAGTCAGGGGATAACGCTACGCCACTTTTCTCCTACAGGGGTGGCCTTTTCCAGTTAGCACAATACCCAATTCCAGAAGCATCTGCTACATCTTAGAATTAAAATGACTTTACTTCACAATCAAGACAAAATACCACAGAATACAGAAACCTGAAATCCTAGATATGACAATTTGCATGTGTTTTACCAACTCAATGATAAATACAGTAACTAAGAGGTCCCCAGCAGGGGCGCCTGGGTGGCTCAGTTGGTTAAGCAGCCCACTCTTGATTTCAGCTCAGGTCTTGGTCTCAAGGTTATGAGTTCGAGCCCCGTGTTGGGCTCCACACTGGGTGTGGAACCTACTTACTCACTAACTAACCAACCAACTAAGTCCCCAGCGGTTCCCAGCAGTCGACGACGTTGAGGAAGATGCGCCGGCGTTTCTATTACAGTGTTATGTTCTAAGTTATATATTATATACCTCTGCCTCCTTGTAGTCATTTCTAGGTTTTTTCTTTTCAAAGAAAAGAGTAGCTGATTGCTACTTCGGTTTGCCATAACTTTTTTCTTCATTTTTACTGTACTAGAACTTTGTCAGGACTCATGGATCAATTAATTGATAAGAAAGCATATAGTAATTCCATGTCTTCCATTACTACAGATTTTCAAGGGGCCAGGCCCAATGACTCTGGCATCTGTTGTCCATCTTTGCCCTCATCTCCCTGTTCTTAGAAGAGCGGAACAGGCTTGGGATTTACAATCAGAAGGCCAAGATGTCATGCCCAGGTTTGTCATTCACTGCTTCTCTATCCCCGAACGGTTGCTCCCTGAGCCCCACCTTCTTCACATCCTAACAAAAAGGGATCATTGGAAAACCCACCCGGTAGCATTCTACTCTTCTCCTCGCTCATGCTTCTCCGCTCACACCACAGTGCGTTCCTCCAACACGCCCAGCTCCCTTGCAAAGATTCTATACTTGCTTTTCCTCTGCCAAATCGACCTTTCCTGCTACACTCCAGATAGGTGGCTTCTCATTCTAGGTCTCACGTTAGAGGTCACTTCACTTAAATCCTACGGCATCCTTCCTTGACTGTTCCATCTAGAATAGATCACCTCACAAAGTTCACCATCCCTGCATACTACTTCCCTGGTAATACATACAACATTCTGTAATTTTTTTTATGTAGGTGTGTATAAAATTTGTTGTCTGTATGTTCACCTATAATGATACCCTTTAAAATGCTAGTTCAAGGGGCACCTGGATGGTTCAGTCGATTAAGCATCCGACTCCTTGGTTTCAGCTCACGTCATGATCTTGGGGTCCTGGGATCGAGTCCCGCATCCGCTCCATGCTCGGCACATGGAGTCTGCTTGAGATTCTCACGCTCCCTCTCCTGCTGCCCCTCCCCTGGCTCAAACTCTCCATCTCTCTCTAAAATAAATAAATATAATCTTTAAAATGCTAGTTCAAGGCTTCACACACAAGAGAGTCTCAAACATCCGTCACACAAACACGTGAATCTACTTCTTGACTTGAAGTGTATGAAAGATGCAGTTTCTGTGGGCAAAATTTTAATTAGAAAGTATTTTTATCTGTACCAAATACTAGATGCAAAGAATAGTTCATAATGTTCAAAACTGTTCCTGATTAGATCAATGACTTGATGCTACCCCAAAAATAACAGTATATTATGAACTTTATGGATTTTTATTGTACAAGGCTTTAAGCGCTCGCATCCATAATTCTTGCAATACTTTCTCGAAGTGTGTCCGTTACTTTATCCCAAGTAAATGGATTATGTGCAAAATTTGAGTTGTGAAAGAATAACACATTTTGAGGGCTCTAAAGGTGCAAATGATTACAGGTAAAGTGAGGAATTGCTTTCCCTTTTGCCCAGCAGCCAAACTGTTCAAATTCCTTTGATGTGGGAGTTAAGGGAGAAAGGAAATAAGTACACATCTGAAATGCCAGTCACGGAAGTGCCCGTCAGCTCCGGGTCCTGCCTTGAGCATTGGACATGCACGCGAATGAGCTACTTGCCAAGGTCACATGATTTAGATCCATAATCAGAAAAATATGAGGCTTAAAGTTCAGGTGCAGACTGACATTCTCTAGCCCGCATGAAGCGGATCATGACCTTTCAAAGCCGTGAGCAATCACTTAATGTCCATTTCTTCTCAGCCACCTGGAACATCAAATCAAAAAGCGTCTCCGGAAAGCGAAGACTTTGAATTGCAAAGCGATACCCAAATCATCCAGCTATTAAGCACAGAGCGGGGCAAGTAGAAAATAATCAAGCGGTGGGTTTTTAAAAGAGAAATGTGGTTTCCATCTTTTATACATAAAGTGAAGCAACATGTTGAAAACTTTTTCCAGAAACAAAATCCTTTGTGACTATGATCCTTTGAACAGTTTAATGATAGTAAGTCCTGGAGTCAACATCAGAAACACACAGAATGGGTGTGCTGGTCTCTGAACACATGATGTTTCTAGAATCAGTCGCAAGTCCTCATGCATAAAATAGTGTGAAGAGGCTCTCAGAGTCACGGGATCTGCCTCTAGTCCTTTATTTCATAGTTTCCCCAAACTAGAGCCTCCTAGATTATTTCCATCGGAATGTGAAAAGCTGTATATAAGTCAAGGCTCAGTGACTGGCTGGATGCCTTGGAGTCCCATGGCCTTCACTTCACATGGGTCCAGACAGAAAGGAACACTACTGGCGATCACATTTTGAGTACCTGCAACATACCAGGCTCTGTTACATGTCTTATCTCACTCAGCCCTCTCTCAAACACCATGATGGGATTTTATTTTTATTTGACAGACAGAGAAGCAGCGAGAGAGGGAACATGAGTAGGGGGAATGGGACAGGGAGAAGCAGGCTCTCCACTGAGCAGGGAGCCCGACAGGGGGCTCAATCCCAGGACCCTGGGATCATGACCTGAGCTGAAGGCAGATGCTTAACGGACTGAGCCACCCAGGTGCCCGGATAGGAATCTTTTTTAACGTTACCTACAAGGAAACGGAAATGAATCATCACTGAGCGCAAACGGGCAAGTCCAGAGCACGCACACAAACCCGTCTCCAATAGGCTCCAAGCCTCCTGCTCTTTCTACCACACTATCTGTTCTTCACTTGACCTCTACGGGGAGCCAACCTATTCTTCCCATCGATGTCAAGACCAGTGTTTGCTAGGAGGGCAGATTGGGTCATTGGCCTCCAAAGGACGCTCCCTGTTTTTTAAGCAACATTTATCTCCCTGGAGAGTTTCCTCTCAGTGGCTCAGACCAGTATTTACTGACCTTGCCAGTCAAGGTGGCAGCGTCTTTAGGAAAAGCCCAACTGAGTTTCCTCCCATCAGTGCTGGTTGTCAGGAGCTGAAGTTGGTTTCCTCTGAACACTCCACCCTGGAGCTTTCTGTGGCAGGAACTCTCAGCAGCAGCAGTTACTCAGAAACGACGGCTCTCACTAGTAGCCCTAAGTGGCCTCCTTGCCATCCCTTGCCTTCAACCCCAGCAATGACACCCCTCAACAGCCAACAGCCAATGATCCTTCTAACTACTATGAATAAGCCATCAGCATAGTCCTTTATGGCTCTTCCAGGCTAACGTAGCTTTGGCTACCAATAGGTGCTTATGAATAAAGCCACACAGATCTTTGGAGAAAATTTTTACAATTCCTATGCAAATTTCCACTCAACATCATACTTTCGTCTGCCCCACCTCAGCCCTACTTTACTTTGTTTGAGGCCAGGAAGTACTCACCTTTCTCCTAATCTACAAAGAAAACTACTCTCCGAGGAGACAGGAAGTACCTGGATTCAGGGTCATGTTATAAAAACGCTTCAAAAATCTCAGACTGTCCCTTCCTGGGGCACAGAAGCAGCTGAACAGATCAAGACCCCAGGAGAGTCCAAGAAATTCCTTAGTAATCCCACATACATTATTCAAATGCAATACTATTAAACACCAAGTCTAAAGCAAGCCACATACAGAACATTTTTCTTTCTCTTCTGCTTTCTGTGATAATTTGATCTTTCTTAACTTGAAAGAAACCTTTATCTGATTGAATGGTCTCTCTGGCTACCAACGAATTTCCCTCAGCCTTTTACTGTTTACTTTCTGGACTAGAGCTAAAGCTGCTGCAATACCCCCCTTTCCTTTTTTTTTTTTTTTTTTGCAATGTGGTTCCTTCCACCAAAACTCTAATATTCTTGGATTCTAATGTAGGCAGTTCCAGTGACCTATGAAAGTCCTTATTTTCCTTGCTTTCTCTCAAGAACTTTCCAGGAGAGAAACCAAGGGCTCCAGCTGAGCTGCTCCCCAAAGGCCAGTACCAATTTACTAGTCACATGAGGAAGCCATCTTGGAAGCAAATCCTCCAGCCCTCAGTTAATCATCAGCAAACACCAACTTCTCCCAAGCTAAGGCTGCATGGAGCAGTGACAAGACTTACCCTACTGAGCCCTGCCCAAACTGATCTATCAAAAAAGGAAAAATACATATATTGCTATTTTAAGCCCATTTTAACTAAAACATCGGACTTCAACCCAAAAGTGCGAGACCTTCCTCTGCACCCCTCTGTACTATTCTTCTCTCCTTGAACTACGCTGTCTTATGTTACAAGTTATTTTTTCAGGTGTTTAGAGACTATATGACCCAAGTGATTATTATGCTCTTGGAGACAGGTATCTTGTACCACATTTGTTGACTTATCTGTGTCTCCTCACACAGTGACTTTCTAGGCAGTGGATACTCTATAGGTATTTCTTGGTTAATTAAATCAAAGACTATGCATTCTATAAGAAAAATAATTTCTTATTGTGTCAGTTCTGCAAACACGAGAGATGGCACAGAGAAAACATGCTGAAATCCACCCAGACTCTGAGTAGATAACCCTGACATTTAAGATAATAAAATATCTCCATCATAGAAAACGCATACGACCACCAGTTCTTCAATCTTCTATAATGGTTATTGACTGCCCTATTGGAATTCGGTATCCAAGTCTTGGAATTTATTTAAAAAGTCAAACGACATTAGAGCTTTATCACTCAACATGTAATTTTTTTATTGAGTTACAACAGAAAATAATCAAGTTTTCAGTTAATGAGTTACAAATAATTTATCTGTAAATACTAATTACTACTAGTAGCCAAATTAGCTAGACTTCAGGTTTGTTCTCCTTGTTTTTACACTGATTTGTTTCCTTTACCCTAATAAGTTTCATCTAAAGATAATCGAAGAAATGTAACTTCTGGAACAGCAGTATGAGGAGCCCTCCAGACTCACTACCTAACAAAGCAACTTTACCTAGTAAAAATTATTTTAAAATACCAATAACTATTTAATGTCTCTATAAGTGCCTAAGGGGATACAATAGATGAAGAAACACTCATTCAAGAAAGTCTAATAAATCTTGGTAAGATCAGGGAGAGCCTATGTCAATTGAGTCACAATCTATTCCCTCCCTTGCCCCTTCCCTCCCAGTGTAGCATGCTGGAAGTTCCATTCCAGAGAGGGGTCCCTCACCCCCAAGCTACCAGTCAAGTGCCCTATCTCCCTGGGATGGACAAGTGCCAACATTTCTCATCCTCTCCTAGCTGCCTGTTTTAGAGATTAATTTCTGAGCAAGGGTGACCAAGAGGTCAGGGGCTCCCTTCCTCCCTCCAGCACCCATCTTGGCCCCACTGGTTCTAACTCCGGGCAAAGATGGCTTATGACACTGAAGCCAATTACTATCACCACAGTTTGCACATACAGAGGATCTTCTGCGCTGGGAGAGGCAAGCTGGGAAGACAGAAGCTACTGCTCCGGCCCAGTGCCCTGCTCATTAGAGCAAAAATGGTACTCCAAGAGAAGTGGATCATTGTCCCTGCTCCCACATCCAAAGCAGTGACTCTGAGGTTTTTGCGTTGAGAGAGGCAGGGCAAAAGAATAAAAGATGTAGAAACTTTTTCCAAACAAACTTAATTTATTTGGAGTAGAATGTGGGCAAGTTTGATCCTAAGGGAGTCTCAATGAACAATGGAGATTTTGGTGTAGACATTTAAGTGGAGGTCGATGGCTCTATGAAAGGGACAAGAAAGAACTATAGGCCCACGAGGTTACCAGAGAGAACCAGGTAAAGAAATAACTGCTAAGATGAGCCCTCCTGGAGTCAGGAAAAAACCTTAAAGACTAGCTCTATAGAAGGGCCCAGATGTAGTATGATCAGACTGGAGCACTGTACGTATTAGGACATTATCAGAAACCACAGAGTAACCAGCCAACAATTAAAGGGGCCTAAGAGCTGGGTGTGATGCCAACAGACACAAAAGGTTTAGCCGAAGACATGAGGAAAGTAGACAACCAAAGAGAGCCCTGCTAAAACCAGTCATCCGAGGGTGATTGGGCCCGTGCCCAAGGTTGCACCTTCTCAAGAATGACATCAGAGGCTTCATGCTGCGTGGGATTTCACTGAAATACTCCAGCCAAGCTACTAACCAAAGAAACAAGCAAACAACAACAAGCCTGGGAGAAGAAAAATCAGGATCCAGAGTCACTACAATAAACTATCACAAGTGTTTGGTTTTCAAAACAAAACATTATCAGACATGCAAAGAAGCAGGACAGCATGACCAACACAGGGGGTGGGGAGAAGCAGATGGCAGAAACTACCCGCTAGGAGGCCCGAGATGTCAGACGTAAAACAAGTTCACAGCAGCCACTATAATATGTTCAAAGAACTAATGAACGCTATGCTTTTAAAAGTAAAGGAAGGTAAGATGACAATATCTCATCAAATCAGGAATAATAATGGAGATGAAAATCAAGCAAATGAAATGAAACTATGCAAGCGCACATGAGACATTCGCCAGGACAGACCATACGCTAGGCAGGAAAACAAGCCTCGGTAAATTTAAGAGGACTGAAACCACAGAAGTGATGATCTGCACAATGGAATCAACTTAGAAGTCAATGGGGCGCCTGGGTGGCGCAGTCGTTAAGCGTCTGCCTTCGGCTCAGGGCGTGATCCCAGCGTTCTGGGATCGAGCCCCACATCAGGCTCCTCCGCTATGAGCCTGCTTCTTCCTCTCCCACTCCCCCTGCTTGTGTTCCCTCTCTCGCTGTCTCTACCTCTGTCAAATAAATAAATAAAATCTTTAAAAAATAAAAATAAAGAAATAGAGGGGCGCCTGGGTGGCATAGAGGTTAAGTGTCTGCCTTCGGCTCAGGGCGTGATCCCGGCGTTATGGGATCGAGCCCCACATCAGGCTCCTCTGCTATGAGCCTGCTTCTTCCTCTCCCACTCCCCCTGCTGTGTTCCCTCTCTCGCTGGCTGTCTCTCTGTCACATAAATAAATAAAATCTTTAAAAAGTTAAAAATCATGATCAAGACAAAAATGATTATACGTCATAACCAAAAGGGATTTATCCCAAGAACGTAAGATTGGTTCAACATCCAAAAATGATTAATATATGTATTAATAAAAATAAATGACGAAACCACATGATCATCTCAATAGTTGCTGAAAAAAAATCATTTAACAAAATAAAATATCCCTTCGTAACAGGAACACCTAACTTGGACTAGAAAGGAACACCCTCAATCTGAAAAAGAATACCGATGAAAAACCCAGAGCTAAAGAGAACGAACAGGAAGATTCCGTCAGCTGTTAAGTATGCCTATTCCAACTATGCATTCTTTAACTGGGAAAATCACCACAGGAGGGTTCAGGGATCCACTGAGAGATGGGCCCGAGCTAAAGCTCCATGGATCACCTGACCTCCGTTTGCCCCTCCACTGAGTGATGGCGCACAGTCACAGATGTTGGGTCTTTTGGACTTAGTTCAGAGCCAGTGTCCAGTAATCCCCAAAGGGCCTGATTATTTCCTTTTCCCCAATATACAGTTACTCTGGTAAAAGACTATAGGTCCTAGTAGGGAAACTGGGAGAAAGACGAACAGTATGAAGTTTTGGTAGCGTACTGAGGTCTTTTCTCAAGAGGACACAGCCTCCCCCTCATTTAATGCGCTGTGGGTCTATAAGTTGGCTCGAGTCTGGGAACTGATTGAGGGGCCATGACTCTGTTTTTAGGATTCAGGCTTAACTTTTTTGTTCAATTCTTCTGCTGGTACCAAACGAGAATTTAGTAGGATTCCTGTATGTTTTACTTCTAGTTCACTATGATTCATTAGCCAAAGCCAGAGTTCGGCACAAGTCAGACTCCTGATTGCTGCTTTGACTTTGCTGCTCATTATGGGAGCCGTCCCACCTGGCCTTTGGTGGTGGAGGCCCCACCACTCAGGAGCCCACTATTCCCACTGCATTTCAGTTTCCCGATTCGGTGACTGCGGTGTCCACTGTGAGGTCTGGCCTACAGAGAAGAGTGATCACAAAACTGCCCTCACCATTTATTCCTCACAATACTGGTGAAAGGTCTAGCTTTCCAGCCCTCCCAGTGAGGGTGAGTAGGCCTTACATGACAAACCCACTCTATCATTCCAATCTCTAGAAGTCCTTGAATCCCTTCCTCTCCATTAAACCGAGGCATGTCTAGCATTTCCAATTCACTCACGGTGAGCCACATTTTGGTCCATGTTTCAGCATCCTTAAAAGAAAAAATCTGAATGCTTCCCGCCCAATAACAGGAACAAGACAAGGACGAAGGCTCACACCACTTCAACATAATAGGGTCAGGCAATTAGATAGTTAAATTCTAGCCAGGACAATGAGACAACAAAATGAGAAAAAAAAGTCATCAGATTGTAAAGCAAGAAGTAAAGCTATCTCTGTTTCCCGATGACGTCATCATGTATATAGAAAATCCTAAGGAATCCTCTACAAACTATGAGAACTAGTGTGTTCGGCAAGGTTGCAGACTTTAACATCAGTACACAAAAATCAATCGTGTTTCTACAAACAGTAAGGAATAAATGCAAAAATGCAATTAAGAAAATAATTTCACTTACAATAGCATCAAAGAGAATACAATATTCAGGAGTAAGTTTCACAAAAGAAGTGCAAAAATTATACTCTGAAAACTACAAAATACTGCTGAAAGAAATTAGAACCCACTTAAATAGAAAGTATTCTGTGTTCATGCAGTGGAAGATTCAATATTGTTACTATAACAATACGCCTCAAACTGATTATAGATTCAACACAATCCCTGTCAAATTCAAGCTGGCTTTTAAATAAGAATTGATAAGCTGTTCCTAAAATTTATATGGGAATTTAAGTGACCCTAGAATAGCCAAAACAATCTTGAAAAAGAACTTACCTGGAGGACTTACACTTTCCAATTTTAAAATTAACTACAAAGTTACAATAATCAAGATGATATGATATCAGCATAAAGATAATACAGAGCAAGTGAATAAAATTGAGGATTCAGACTGATTCTCACACTTATGGTCAGTTGATTTCAACAAGGGTAGTAAGACATCGCATGGAGGAAAGAAGAGTCTTTTCAACAAACGATGCAGGGACAACTGGATATTCATAAGCTAAAGAATGAGGTTGGACCCCCTAACTCACACTATATCTAAAAATAAACTCACACTAAATGTAACAACATAAATGAAAGAGCCAGAAGTAGACAATACTTAGAAAAAAATCATAGGCATAGATTTTCATGACCTCGGATTAGTCAATGGTTAGATATCGCTAAAAGAACAAGCAAAAACAAAAACAGGTAGGTCAGATTCCATCAACATTTAAAGGTTTCGTGCTACACCATTAAGACCACCACTAAGAAAGCTGAAAGACAATCCACAGAATAGGAGAAAATATTTGCAAGGTATATATTTGAGAAGTGATAAAGAGCTCTTAGAACTCAATAATTTTTTTAAAAAGAGTTGAAGAGGAGGCAAAGGATCTGAATAGACATTTTCCCTAAGAAGATTGACAAATGACCACTAAGCACATGAAAATATACTTGACATTAGTCATCAGGGAAATGGAAATCAAAGCTACAGTGAGGTACCACTTCATATCCATGAGGACGGCTATTATAAAAATTGTTGATCAAATTAGACCCCTCATACGCTGCTCGTGGGAAGGCAACATGGTGCGATCATTTTGGAAAATTGTCTGGCAGTTTCTAGAAACGTTAAACAGTTGTTGTATGGCTCAGAAGTTTGATTCCTAGGTGTATAGTCAAGAAAAATGAAAGCACATGTTCATACAATAACTTGCACGTGAATCTTCATAGCACCAACTTTCGTCATATCCAAAAAGTGGAATGAATCTAAATGTCCATAAACTAATGATTGATTGAATGAATGAATGAATGAATGAATGGAGTGGTATAGCCATACCATGGAATACTATTCAGCCACCAACAAGAACGGAGTACTATACATACTACAACATGGAAGAACCTTGAAAACACTTTGCCAAATGAAAGAAGCCCGTCACAAAAGACCACATGTTGTATGATTATCTGAAATGTCCAGTTTAGGCAAATTTGGAGAGACAGAAAGTACTTTTGTGGTTGCCTATGGGTTGGGGCCTTGGGGGAAAATTGGGAGACTGCTAATGGGTAGGGGGTTTCTTTTAGAATAAGAACGTTCTTGGGGTGCCTAGATGGCTCAGTCAGTCAAGCGTCTGCCTTCGACTCAGGTCATGATCCCACGGCCCTGGGATCGAGCCCTGCATCAGGCTTCTTGCTCAGTGGGGAGCCTGCTTCTCCCTCTGCCTGCTGCTCCCCTGCTTGTGCGCGCTCTCTCTCTCTCTCTCTGACAAATAAATAAAATCTTTAAAAAACTGAATAGAAATGTTCTAAAATTGGTTATGGGGGTGCCTGTCCAGCCCAGTCAGTCGAGCATGCAACTCCTGATCTCAGGATCATGAGTTTGAACCCCTCCGTGGGCATGGAGCCTACTTAAAAAAATAAAATTAATTATGATTATACAACATGGTGAATATACTAAAAATCACTGAATTCTGTACTTTAAGGAGAGGCACACTGTATAGTTATACGAATTACATCTCAATAAAGCTGTTATATATAAAAGATAATTTGTACCTGTTTAACTTGTATAAAATATGTTCATTCCTGATTTGAAGTGATTAAAATGTCCCCAAAACCAGCTCACAATTCCCCACTGCTTTGGTCTTCTCTGAAAAAAATGGTTCAGATCGTATAGACCACTTTTAGCCTTAAATAAAAATACTTCTTCAGACGAAGAGTTAAAGTCAGAATGTGGTAAAAACGTCTCCCTTCTCTGTCTTTCTGGTAAAATGAGGATTCACCCAGGACTTGGCCACTATAAGTGGCCACATAAGTGACCACTGAATTTCAGAGCAAGAGGGCGCCCCGGCAACCAGCTAAGAAGTAACCCATGAAAACAGTTTTCTCTTACTATGGATTCCCTCAAAGCAAATCTGAGATACGGGCTTGGGCTCAGGTAGTTTACCTGAGCGGTAATTCCGGCAAGAACAAGTAAGTGGAGAAAGATACAAAAAGAAGAAAAACCCATAAAAGTGTAATGAAACATAGGTTGCCTAAGGTGGGCCATTGGGGCTCAATCCCACTGGGGATGCTCTGTAAAGACACGTACAATATGCCTCAAAATTGCCCCACAGAAGGATAGGGAGACTGAGGCATGTCTACACCAGCTCACGTGTCCCCTTAGTTGGGGACTGGTCTGGAGGAGTTAACCCTCCCATACTTCCGGGCTGCATCTGCCTGCTACAGAGCAAGTTCTGCTGAGGAAATCCTTCAGCCTTAGAGAAATAGAAACACAGATATTTGAGGGGAAGCCATCAGCTTTCTGGGAACCAGTTCTACGCGACAAGCAGGCTTAGGTGGGTTGTAGAGTAAAGAGGTGGAGAAACGGATCACTTCCAGTCTCTTGTGACTCAAGAGACATCAGACAGATGGGATTTCCGCCACTGCCCTGGCTCAGAAGGGAGTTTTCAACTCGCCCTTCCTGCCCCATCTTGATTAGGAGGCAAATTTCCCTTCAAGATCATCATCGCCCAAGTGGCAAAGACGTTTGTTGATCTGTGGGGCTTCGGAGCACTGAGGACCCTCACTAGAGGCCTGTCTACAGGAGTGGGTCCATGTGGACAGTCGAGGAGTCTAGGTAGATCTCACAGGCGGCAACAAATGTCACTTCCACCCGGGTGCTCCACCATCCAGGGGTTGTGGCCTGGGAATTTGTGGGACACCCATGACAGAAAAGGGACATTTAAGCATAGTGCAAACTCCATTTCCTCATAGCTTCTCGGCACATGAAAGGTTCCTGCCTTCTTACCACAGTTCCCAACTTCTTCTTTTTACCTTCTTGAGGCTTAGTTACTCACACAACTCATTCCGCTACTTCGGTCCAAGCCTTTCTGTACCACAGCCCCACTGATTAGTGGTAAAACGTTAACGACAGAAATTAATACCTGGATATGTAAATTCCACGTCTCAAAGTTAGGAAATGTCATTGTAAAGAGAGCCGAACAAGGTTCCTTAGCACAGGATTTCCCAGAAGCATCAACACATCCATGAGCTCTGACTATNNNTCGAGTTCACAGGATTTCTCAAACCTTTTTGACCAGAAAACTTCTTCCCCGGAGAATTTCCAAGTTCTCCAGGACACGCTTGGAGCACACTGGTGTAGCCCAGTCCATTCGTTTTAATGATGAGAAAACTGGAATCTAGAGGGGCTATGTGTCTTGCACAAGGCATGCTCTAAGTTGCCGACGGAGCCAGAACTCGAACCCAGAACTTCCATCTCTCAGTTAGGAGAGCCCCTTGCTCAATGACAACACAATGGTTATGGCTTTGCCTGTGAGAAAAAGCTCATGAGTCCTCCTTTCCCTGTTGTTTGTGTCCTAGAAGGGTGTCATCTCCTTCAGCGTCTAAAGCAGGGGAATGAAATATTTGTATCATCCCCATGATCAGCAACTGTCAACAAGCAGAAGCTAAATGTGATGAGTTCTCACTCAGGACACACAAAAATGAGGGTTTTAAGCAGCAAGGATACTTTCTCCACTCTCTCTTGCCTCCTCTACTAGACGGATGCTAAGAACACTGGGACTCCTGGGGAATGGCAAAGCCATACAGTTGAAGGGGGTCTGTTTTCTAAACCTGCGTGTGGAGGGAAGCCACTGGCTTGCCTGTAAAGAATTCCACATGAGCAAGAATGAAACTTCTATTGTCATAAACCACTGAAAGTGCTGAGTTTGAGACAGCAGTTCACATTGCCCGTTAATACACTGGAAGATGGGAAAAAAAAAAAAACATGGGGCAAAAGAAGAGATGGGGCGTGTCAAAAAGCATGAGATGATAAATTCAGAAATTTGGGCGCACAAAGCCATTCCATCTCAACTGGAAAGAACCTGGCACAAAGCAGATCAGCCCTTATTCTCAGGGACCAAGGGGCTGGCACAACAGCATCCCTGAGGCTGTGCCCTCCCCCACCACACCTTCATTCAAACCAGAACACAACACCTCACTAAATGTTTTTCATAGCATCGACTTCTCCCCGCTCCCACTGCCAGAACCCCAGGCTGAATCATCTTCATCTTTTAGCTGAATTATTCCAAATAATTTCTCAGGGTTTCTATCCTCTGTAAGCTGTCATCAGCCCTTACCCCATACTAAACCATTCTCCATGCTGTGTTCAGAATCACTTTCAAAACACACAAATCACGTTGTGACCCACATTTCCCTCACCCATGCCCGCAGCTTGCTTGAATCGCTTCAATTAATTCCCGACGCGATTACAGTGAAGTTCAAAGTCCTTCGCAGGATGTATGACCCTCCTTTTCAACCCTCACCTCCCCTGCCTTTGGACTCTGTTCCTCAGCCATTCTGAACTTCCCCTGGCTCCTTGACTGGGTCTTGCGTCTCTTGTCTCTTAGCCATCATACAGGATACTTCCACTTCCTGAAATGGGCTGCTCCTTTCCTTCTTCCCTGCCAAGACCTCATCTCTTCCGACCCCACAGTGTGACTCTAACTCCACTTAGCTGTCACCTTTTCTGGGAAGGCTTGCCTGATCATTTCAGACTCTCTTAGCTTTTTATTTTCTATTTGTCCGTAGTACCCTGCCCATGTCCCATCACAGGACATTCATTGTCACAGCTCTAATTGTATGTTTACCGATACCCTCATCTGGAACAATCCTTGGGGGCACAAACACCTCATTCACCGCTGGATCTAAGCTTGGGGGCTTAGAACAAAGCGATTTCTTGCAAATTATTTCTTGAAGGGATGGTTGAGGGGCATAGATGATTGGGATGGACGCCTACTCTGTACAAGCCGGAGAAAATCTTTATTTATGTCAGTAAGCAATGTTGTTTAACTATTAGTGAACACAGGATCGCATTTTTCCATTTATTTAATTCTGCTCCATAAAATGTCTTTTAACACGTGATAGTCTAAAGTTGCCGTGTTGGCCTATTTTAAAGGATCTGACTGAAGGATTCTGTGTATCTATTAATGTCAGTGGAGAACCCAGCCTATCTCAGTCTCTGCAAGCCAGGACTATAGAGAAGTCTGGCTGGTTGGTCACAAGGAACGAAGCAAGCACAGGGTTAAGATTTTGGCTCTGAAGTCAGCCTGTCTGTGTTGAGTCCCGCCATAAGCTTTACCACAGCCATATGACCTCGGGCAATGAAATAATGTTTCCACAATCCTTAACAGAATGTCTGGTACATATGAGGCGTTTAACAGCTGGTAGCAATAGTTATTAATGTTGTCTTTGTTACAGAAACTGATATTAATTTTTTCATTATCCTGCCCCAATATTGTCCTTAGATCATGACGGAGACATCCCCGGGGGGTTGTACACTGTGTGCAGGAAAAGTAACCAACCAAGACCAGCCGTATGAGATCATCAGGGAAGACCTAGTTCTTGCCATTGGACAGACAAGAAAAGCCACGGTCAGCAGGGTGAGGAGACCTGCTCCTAGTCACGTAGCCAGTCAGGGCAGAAGTGAGACTCAAACGAGAACTTCCGATTCCGAAGCCAGGTCTCTTTCCACCACACTGCACTGCCTCTGGGCATTAGCACTTCCAGATCCTACAGGCTTCCAAGTTTCTAAGATCAAATAGGACTTAGGATTGCAAATAAGCACACTGGGACTGATTGTTCCCCTCTCTCCACTCTTAGATGCTTGAGATTGTGGGCTCCTGGAGCATTCTGCCCGGGCTGCAGGGCTCAAGAATGTGGGCCCTCTCCCCAGGCTCCCCTCTGCCAAGAGGCCAGACTGGCTCCCACAGAGACCATCGTGTCCTTTTAGGAAGTGGCTACTGCAAACCCCCCAGGAGCTACCCCCGTCCTCCAAAAGCCAGAGACGCCGGGTAGATGTGTACCACCAGGACTGAATACACTTGCCACTTGAGTGAGCATTAGGGTGCGCTAAGTCTCTGAAGTTACTTCTACGTGCAAACCGCCAAAGCAGATAATACACAAAGTACTCGGAAAGTCATAGTTTGTCCAAGCTTGATAGGACCTGAGGCCTTATCTTAGTCTGAACTCTTTTATTTTGTAGAGAAAATCTGATCATAGAAAAGGGCAGGAAAAAAATATCCAGGCTTTGGTGGCGGTGTTGGGGGGTGTTCTGAGTTGCATTCCACTGTCCTTTCCATCACAATAATACACATTTTTCTGGAACATCATCGGAATTGGATCCCTTATGGAGATGGACTGCCTCAGATGTAGAAACCTGCTTAGGGCATTACCATCACTGTGGTGAACTATTTTTGACATAGGTTATCTTTTGTGATCTGGAACACCTCCCTAGGATGAGATGATGGGGGGCACGTGTCTTAGTCTGGGGACTTTGTGTAACAGGAACCCTAAGAGAGTCCATACAGAGGTGTGGACAATTCCAGAGCTGTCAAGAATGCTGCTTCTTGCTGGTTTTTCAGTGTGCAGAGAAATGCTCTGGAAAGATGAGGCATTCATCAGGATCTGTGAGTCAAGCCAGAAGGCCAGATCAGGGAAGTGGCCATCAGCCATCCAGTTGCAGGGGGTAGCTCTTGAATGGGATGAGGGAATCCCCACGCACCTGCCTTACCCATAGCCTTAGTGCCCTCCATAGGTGGGAGGGACCAACCTGTGTTCATTAGTTCCTGGAAACTGAGGTCTTCAAGATCCTATGGAAACTCATAGGAGGTCCCTGAACCAGGATTTGCTCCCATCAGCCTAATCAGTCTGTCTGTCTGTCTCACAGACAGACAACGTATCTAATGTCCTCTGTTCTTCAGTGTCCCAATCATAAATCAGGGACAGGCAACTCCCCACAGTACGGCAATGCCATGCCAGAGGACTAAGGTTGTCCATAGCACACCACCATTCCCAGTAATGGAGAGCTGGAAGTAGATCTGAAGGGGAAAATCTCTGTCTCTTAATTCCATCCCATCTAAGTCAGGAGACAGAATTTTTTTTAAGCCTTAAACCTTCATCATCCTTTTTGGTAGGAGTGCTTGGAAGAGTCTGAATAAACATCTGACAGATGACTGGATGGATGGATGGATGAATGAATGAAGTGAGTGTCTGAGCTAATGAGTAAATGCACAAGCTACCCAGGCAGACAATGACCGTGGAGATACGCAAGCGGATTGCAAAACCTTCACAACACACGCACACATTCGCATGATTCTGTGCTGAGAAAAGAAGCTTCTCTGTTTATTTAATTCCCATCGGTACAGCATTTCCTCTTCTGTTCTTTATACCCTCCTGAACTGTGTATGACAAGAAACCTTTAACTGTTTTGTTCTCTGAACATTTGGGCAGAATGAAAATAACTTTTTGGTGTTATTTCTTTTATTTCTCTAGCCAGCCGAACATTTGTTCCCAATCCAGAGCCCAAATGAGCTATTTTTCACTGAAACTCTCTCAGTCTTGCCTGTTGCCACCACCTGGCCTTGTCACCGCAACATTCCTTAACACCCTAGTAGGGAAAAGGCCAGCTGGAGGCAGAAGACAGCAAAGTGGTGGAATGGAGTGGGGAGCGGGGGCTCTGGAGACAGACAGCCCTGGGCCCTGGAGTCTTGAGTCCAGCATCTGATGAAGTGGCTTCGGGCAAGTTCCCAACCTCTGGATGATAATGGAAAAGGCACCGTGAATATGATATAAGTAGTCGTGCAGGGAAAGTACATTGTCATGTCTCTTACACAATGAGCGCTCAATAAATTTTAGTTACTATTGTATTGTTACGTTATATTGGATTACACTGTGCTACATGACATATTACATGTCCTGCTGGATTGCTTGGTGCTGTATCATATTGTACGATCTACGGCACTAGTAAGTTTACACTGCCTGCGGAACCAGGGCCTATGGGTGGGTTGGCCAAAGTCACACCCTTCAAAAATATCTCCTCTAATCACTTCTTCACTTTCTTCCCCAGACTCGAGACCACGCCTTAGTTCTCTACCACGTACATCTAGAAAATGGAACACTGTGCTCTCCAAGGAGAAAACCTACTTGCCCTTCCTGTCAAACTTCCAGCTGAATCTGTGGCCAGGCTGATCCTGGCTGTCCCACAGTGCTCTCTCCTCCTTCCCACTCAGAAGTCACTGGAGTTCAGAGTCCTGAAGGGAGCTCTGTGTCTGTGAAAGAAAATGCACTTCGATCTCCTTTGCTGACCTGACTTTCACCCTTCCCCTCCAGCATTCCAAGCTCCCACTCACGTCAACAAGCTGCATTTTTAAAAGTTGAGAGTATAAAAGCTTAAGGTTAGGCAAGATCAAGGATAGGGCCAAAGCTGAGTCTGACAGCTTATTTTACTCTGTGCACTGGGGCAGTCAGGCCAGGGGAGTGTTGATGAAAGGCCAGGGTTTTCTAGTAGCCTTGGACTGTTGGCCTTACTCTACGGAAGGGATTCAGAGCTGAAGACAGGTTATCAGATCAGAGAAAATAGGTATGTTGACCTGTCACAACTCTATCCTTAGAGTTGGTTACCTTCTCTTTTATTTTCTTCACATTATAGAATCCCCATTTCTAAGGGGTGGCAACATGCCAAAGGAGGATGGAACCCTTCCCCCGAGCCTGAGAGAATGCAGCATATTGGCTTATGCCAAACACCGGCAATCTCATTCCTCTCTCTCCGTCACTGACTTGGGAGTGGACATGTGACCCAATTCTGACCAATGAGACTAAAGGGACAATCTACTGATGGATTCTTGTCAAAACATTTGTGTTTTCCACTACAAAGAATAATAGCAAGCTCCTTCCTGCCTGACTTGCATGTAATTGCATGGAAACCGGATACTTGGAGCTACAGCAACCATTTTGTGATCATGAGACAACCACCAAAGGGCACAGGATAAAAGTGAAGAGATGGAACATGGGGGTTTAGATACTATCATTAAACTGTTGAACCAGTTTGGAACCAGTGTCTTCTAGACTTTTATTATTTGTAAGGTGATTAAAATTTTCTATTGTTTTAGCCACTATTTCCTTTCTGCTACTTGCAACCAAACACATCTTATGTGATATAAACACTATCCAACTCACGTTGCAATTTTTGTATTTCATATCTGTGGATTCGGTCTCTAATTTTTTGTATTTTTAACACTGAATATGATCCTGGCCCTTGGTAAGGGTCGAGGAATGTTTGTTGACAAGGGTTTGGGTGATAAAAACATCTGAAGTGTGTGTGTGTGTGCGCGCGCACGCACACAATGGAATATTGCAAGGCCATTTGTGATGGCATGCATGGACCTAGAGGGTATTATGCTAAGTGAGATAAGTCAGACAGAAAGGCAAATATATGATTTCATGCATATGTGGAATCTAGACCAAAAAATGAACATATAAACAAAAGGCAGAAGCACACTCATAAATGCAGAGAGTAGGCTGATGGGTTGCCAGAGGGGAGTGGGAGAAGGACACAGACAAAATGGGTGCAGCCGAGTAGGAGACACAGGCTTCCAGCTATGGAATGTGTAAGTCACAGGGGCGAAAGGCACAGCACAGGGAAGTCGGTGGCATTGTAGTCAGGTTGTGTGGTGACAGATGGCAGCCACACTTGCGGTGAGCACGGCACGAGGCATAAACCTGCTGAATCGCTATGTTGTACACCTGAGACTAATGTAACACCGTGTGTCAACTCTACTCAAATAAAAAAAAAAATTCTGAAGTTGGTGAAGCATGAAGTTTAGGACTCAATTTTAGGTCTATTGAAAGTCTTGCTTCCCTCCCTGCCAGGGACTCCCTCGTCTGTCCGATCCTTCGCTGGAGCCAAAGAAAGGTTGAGAAGAACTATGACACTACCGCTCTTGTGGCTACTGATGGAAAGTATTTCCTGAGAATTCTCAGCAGTTCCCTTCAGCCACGTTCAGACTTGGTTCTGGGGCCATCGAGGTTCCTGAACTTGAGCCAGCGTACATCACCAGTGGAGTATTTAAACTGGCATTGTCCTAGAAACTGTAGGACGTGTGTTTTAGACCTTTGGCAAGCACTTAGGCAACGTCTTCATCTGCCAGGCACTTGATGATGTGCTGGGGATGTACAGGTGAATGACCACAGAGCCCCTATCCTTGAAAATCTGACAGTGAGAAGACAAGATGTCACACCCTAACTAGAGGTATTTACAAAGTATCATATCCGGGGCTGAGCATAGCGTGGGGTACAGTACTCGCGCCTCCCTCAGTGCTACCCGCGTTAATTACAAAAACTAAATTCCTAGGCACATGTCTTTGACCAAATGATGTCCATGAAAACCCGCCAAGCTTGGTCTTCCCCGGCTGAGTTTCTTTTGGAGGTGACTCTGCTGTCATCACCCAACGTGCTCAACACGTACCACCTAGCCTCCAGAGGCGGCTCTTGCCCAGAACACACCCTCTGCACGGTTCATGCATAGCAGTTCTTTCACGGGGGAGACGAGTTTGATAATTGTGTGAAGATTTTGGGGGGGTGGGGGGGCGCTTTTCTAGGTGCAGAGGATTATAAATAGTGCCTTGCTTCCCTGTGAATCAGCAAATGCGGAGAAAATACAAACCAGACCCCATTCTCCTACTTAGCTGTGATTTCTGACCAAGGCCAGAGGTCTTATGTTCAGCATCTCTGGTCCATTAGCCCCAAGAGCACACATCAGATCTACATGGATCCTAAGTGCACAAACATAGACCTACTAATTTCCCCGCTGGTCTACCTTTTGCAGACATGGCCAGAAACTGGTTTTTCTATTGCTCTTTCCTAACCTGTGAGCCTTCCCAGCCTCCCTTACCTAACCTTCCCCTCCCCCTCTCCTGTTGTCTAGTCATCGAGCTCTTAGGGATGCCCTGGCCTCCCGCTGGTGGCTCAGCTTTTTTTTTTTTTTTTTTTTTTTTTTTTCTTGGAGAGGCGCTGATTCCAGAACCTGACTTCCTGGGAACAGATCTCAGCTTCTCCACTTAGTAGCTGTGGGATTCAAGGTACTCTTAGTCCTTCAGCTCAGTTACTGCTTCTGTAAAACGGAGATCCACCCCCACTCCTCCCAGAGTTACCGCCATCGGCTTCCCATTTTCCAACCTGGACCAGCGATTCCCTCTTAGCTCATCTCCTCTAATCATTTGCCATCCAGATTCATGGTTGGGGAACCACAAGCAGAACCATTACTATGTTTGAAACTCATTCTGCATCTGAGTTTACACCCTTTGTGAAAAGTCAAACTGTGTATTTATTATTTGTGTATTTTTTTCTGTACATACGTTATACTTCAAGAGGGTATTTACTTAAAATTTTTGCATTTATGTTAAATCTGCTTAGGCAGACAGGGCTTACTTCCTCACTCTGCTCTTTTTCTCTTACTTTCTTGGATTCAAAAGGATTACATGCATATAGTTATTTAAGAAAAGTAGCATGTAATAGAATAGGAAACGAATGAGAATTAACACCCATCCATTAGCATTCCCAGGACCCAAGAACAACCCCTGCTATTTGAGAAGGTGTGTATCATTTTTACAAGGAAAGAAAATATGTTAATACTCTTTTCTAGCCTTTTTCCTGTAATCTACCTCTAGATTCCAGGATATTATTTTTAAAGGCTGTGTTATACTCCATTAAATAGGTATAGCACAATTATTTAACCAAACCCTACTATAAGACGTATAGATGGTTCCACTCTTTAGCAGTGTTGCTCTGAACGGCTTTGGGGCTAAATCATCGCCCTGCACTGGGGTTTCATTCAAATTGCATTTCAATTATTCATGCCATTCATTCCAATGCCGGTTAGATTTCTTGGTCTGTGCAGGCATTCCGAATTGCTTTATTACGCACTACATCTTCTGGGCTCCCCGTCTGAAAGATTTGTGTTTCACGGAAACAAATCATGAGCTTGGTGCAGCCGTTTTCAGAGAGATGACGGGAAGGAACCGAGGCACTTAGGGTCATGCGTCCCTTTGCTAGCGTGGGCGAGAACAGGGGGCATCACACTCTAAGACCCCTGACTCACTGGGGACCGAGGCTGCTCGGAAGCCCTGTTCCCGCTCAGCGTGACATTTGCATCATTGGTGTTATTTGCAATGTTTCCACGGTGCTAATGACAACAATTGCTAATGGCTGTGAAAGCTAATTGTTGTGCAAGGTGTTTCTGCTCTCCCCCAAATGCCAGGGGAGCTCACAGCTACAGTTAAAGAGAGATCTCATTAGTGTCTCTGACACAGTCCTCAAGGGGTGTCCTCCTCACAGCCCGGCAAATAGCCAAGCCTCCTTTGCAAACCCAGAGCCCAGCGGCTTTGTGCCTGGCCAGCCGCAACCAAACAAGGAGGCAAAAGACGGAGGGAGCGTTTCCCATGAGGAAACAGGAAATGAGATGGTACTACCACACGTCAGCTGCAAACCCCGAAAAATGCAAAGGACGTAGGCATGTCTCCCCAAAATAACGACGTGGTAGCTGGCTGTGCCAGGCACCCTCCCAAGTGCCTCCTGGCTTCTCCTCTTTCCCGTCATCCCCACTTTTCAGAGGAGCACACTGAGGCTCAGAGACTGCATAAATTTCCCCCAAATCCTTTTAGCAGATGACAAATCTGGGACGTGCTTCTCAGCCTTTTTACTCTAGAGGCCAGATTCTTTTTTTTATTTTAATTTTTTTTTAATTTTATTTATTTAACAGAGACAGCCAGCGAGAGAGGGAACACAAGCAGGGGGAGTGGGGGAGGAAGAAGCAGGCTCCCAGCAGAGCAGGGAGCCTGATGTGGGGCTCGATCCCAGGACTCCGGGATCACGCCCTGAGCCGAAGGCAGACGCTTAACGACTGAGCCACCCAGGAGCCCCTAGAGGCCAGATTCTTAACCACTGCCGAATAGTACTTCTTGAAGACTAGTGGGCTAGCTTCAGGCCTTGCTGGAACACGTGTGCGTCTGTACATTAAGAAGCTAAACACTACATTTAACTCATCATATTCCGTGATCACTTATGGAAGGTGGTCTGGTGAAAACCAACAGCAAGCTTACCTGGCTGATGAATGTTTCCTCCTCTAAGCAAAGGTGCCATGTCTCCCTCTGCTCCCACTCAGCCCTGTATGCCCTGCTCTCCATTTTTGAAAAATCTCTTCTGTGGATTATTTCCCTATTATTATTATCTATTATTTCCCTGTCCTTTGACTTAAGTTTAACAATCTAATAAGGCAAACAGGTGCAGGAATCCTTTTCTGAATTCACAGTGCTGATTTTACAAACACTTTCTCTATTTCTCAAGGGACCCTGTTATTCAGCTAGAAATTCGAGTCTCAGCACCACCTGCCCCCAGCCCCAAATTTTAAAAACATATCCTCCAATAATCCACCTTCTTTGTCCGGGCCCTATGGCAATTTGCTGCTTTGTGTTGGTAATTTCACATGCAGAACTGTGCTTTCAATTCTGTACAACCACCAAGAAAAAAAGGGGGGGGGGAATCAAACCAGCGGCAGTAGAAATGGAAAGAGAAGCCACGTCTTGAATTGCCATGATGGCAGTTTGTTCAAGTTCATTCTACATACTCTCCAAGAAAATAAAGAGGAGAGGCCAGTGGATTTGCTAACACAGGACGGAGGGAAGAATGTTGAAAAGCAAAACACTGCCATTTACAGTTGTGGGAGAAGTTGCCCGGGCAACGCAGACACTCCAGGGATGGCCGACTGGCCGCACCTGCTCTCCCGCGCTTTCCCCGCCTCATTAGCTTAACAGAGATAGCACCTGCCATCCCTGCCCGCACCGTGAACAGGGCCAAGGACTGGCATTCCTTGGCATTCCTAATGTTAAACTCGCCACCAACTCGATAATAAGATTCCGCGTGAGCCAAAAAAAAATTAACCACAACAGAGGAGTCCGTAGGATATCCACTGCCGCGGGGAGGGACGCGTGCTGAGCGCAGCTGATAAACCATCTTGGACACAATTATTCCAGGCAGATGATGTGGTGCAGGAAGAGAACTGGCTGCCAATGATGTGTTCTGCAAATTCAGAGAGCAGGTGAGGGGAAGGCTGCTGAAGGGGTAAGAGAACCGGCCCGCGGGAGAGTCCGTGCCCCCCACAGCCCCACCCCACCCCGGTGCTATCAGGGGATGGGTCACTCCAGCTCAGTCTGGGGAGGGAACAGCCCCTACCATTTCTGTGGGTCACCGTGGGCTGCAGCGAAATGAGAACGGCTTCTTTCCCGCGTTGCTGGGCTGACAACTGCCTACAGTTGCCACCCCCTGGTGGGAAGGCTGGGACCATCGCGTGAGAAGGTCCCTCTCTTGCTCGCATCTGGGAAATAGAAGGCGTTCCTCCAGCGGCTGAGCTCACAGCCAGGGTAGGAGCGACAGTTTGCAAATGACTTCAGCAAGCTGGATACATCCTTGCGGTTTCTTTTTGCCGGAGTTTGGGACCAGGCCAAACACATTCATGATTCCCAGAAGAAAACCCTCTCCCCCCAGTGTAAATGAGAACCATTTAGGAGAGAACTCAAAGCAATCTCCTCCCTGAAATCTGTTCTCCTGAATTCCTTTTCTTCGTGAAAACTCTACACCCCATCGTTTGCCTAAGCCAGCGACTCCACAAAAGTCTCCCAACACCTCCCTCCCCTCACCACAGTTTTCAATTTCCCAGGCCAGCAGTTTCTACCTCCTTAATATTCCTCACATTTCTCTTCTCCATTCTCACGTGTCCTGCCCCGGTTCAGGATGCCGTATTTTTCTTGCTTGAATTACTCACTGCAACAGTGACCCAAAGGTCTCCCTGCTCCCCAGGCTTGTCACCCTCTAAGCTATAGCATTATTCGTATCATTTTTAATCCCAATCTGATCATGTCACTTCTCTGCTAAAAATATTGGGCAATTCCCCCAAGCTCTGAGGCTAAAATGCAAACTCTTTAGCCGAGTATAAGCAACGAAGACAAAGGACACGTTTTGCTACCTTGTTTTACAAGGGTGGGGAAGGCCCCGAACACAGGGAGGTCTGGCTCTGCTCTCTGCGGAGGCAGAACGAGGTCACTGGGGTGCTAGCTAGGTGGTTAGACAGAAGGGCTGGGCTCTAGGGGGCCGAAGTGCAGAGCAAGAAGCTTCTTTCCTAGCACGGTTGCCAAATCAAATATAAGATGACCAGGTAGATTTGAATTTCAGGAAAACAATTTTTTTTAAAGTTTCCGAATGTTCTATGCAGTATTTGTTTATCTGTAGTTCAAATTCACCTGGACATCCTGTATTTTTATTTGCTAAATCTGGCAACACCGCACCACAGCACTGGGTGTGGGGTGGAAGATAAGGGTGCGGGGAACCTATCGAGAAGGTCAGGAGGAGAAATCTAAAGGTCAGCCTAAGGAAGAGGACGGTCAGTTAAATACGGCACGCTACCCATCACAGGTCTCTCTCAACTCTATCCAGGAAAATCTCCACAACGATAGTAAGAGAATAAAGAAGAAAGTCCCTAAGTTATGAAGGAAAAGAGAATAGGGCATGACAGTAGAGGACAGATTTTGAAAAACTGGAGGAGACAGACAGTAAAAGTAAGTGGTAACTGATTACGTAATGCACAAAGCCCGCAGGGGGAGAAACTGATTAAAGCTGCAAAAATCTGGAAAGGCCAGGAATTAGGGGCACCTGGGGGCCTCAGAAGACATTGGGGTTGGGAGTGTTCAGTCTGTCTACAAGCAAGTAGGACCCAGACACCTTCCCAACTCAGAGTTGCTGGAAGACTTACTGCAGGGCAGCAACATGAGAGGCTCTGAACTTGAACATGCCAAGCACAGAGAAGAGTGAAAGACCTGCTGAAAACACAGTACTTTACAATTTCACACAGCCCATGGGAAGATTCCCATTCCCTTTCTTCTGGGATCTCAGACTGCGGATACCCTTGCTTAAGGGAAAACAGCCACTGATATTTGCAAGCAATTTACCAGAAAAACTACTGGATCCCGAACTGAATGGTTTACCACACTACCTGCCATCAGCCAGCCCTGCCCGTGTGATAGATCACCCATGCTTGTTCCTCCCACCATATTCTTAGCCATGGATGGACCGCCAGGGTCCAGGACCTGCGGATATTTAGGGCAACTTCCTAAAATGGGAGCGTGACCCCCAAATAAACCAAAGAAAGGGCCTACAAGAAACTTTAAGGAAAATGTTAGTCTTCTCAGAAAAATAAATAAGAGAATGTTTTGAATGAAGGAAACAATGACATGCTTTTTAGAAAAAGAAAATATTCGGGGCGCCTGGGTGGCGCAGTCGTTAAGCGTCTGCCTTCGGCTCAGGGCGTGATCCCGGCGTTCTGGGATCGAGCCCCACATCGGGCTCTTCCGCTGGGAGCCTGCTTCTTCCTCTCCCACTCGCCCTGCTTGTGTTCCCTCTCTCGCTGGCTGTCTCTGTCAAATAAATAAAATCTTAAAAAAAAAAAGAAAGAAAAAGAAAATATTCAAAGAAACAACAAATACAAAATCAAAAACGGGGTAACAGCAAGAAAATTTTCAAGAAGACGATCAAAGACAAAGTTAAAGAAACCTCAGAAAGTAGAAGAAATGATCAAAGAGATGGATAAGGGGAAGGGAGGAGTGGAAAACTAGAGAAGCTGTTCAGATGGGACATCTACCCGATAGAAATTCCAGAAAGAGGAGGGAGAAAATGGAGGGGAATATTATTTTAAAAACAAAACGAAATAAGAACATGAATCTCAATTTTGAGAGGGCCCATCAAGGGTTTAAACAAAATCAAAATTTTAGTTTAATTGAAGTCATGACTTAAAAACAACAAACCGTATCAAAGTACATCATCGTTGACACCACGGACAAAGAGAGGACCCTAAAAACTAGCGCCAATGGGGAAGGTAAAGGTCACATATGAAAATATGAAAGATTAGAAATGGCATCTAACTCTATACACTGGAGCTAGAAATGACTGGGCAATGCCTTAAGAACTCTAAAGGAAACTTCCTTCCCCTGAAGAACTCTTACCGCCTGCCAAAGTATCAATGAAATCACCTGCAAAGGGTAAAGACGTGTTCAGACACCCAAGGTCGCGATGGAATCAGGTCCAGAATGCCAAGGGGGGGGGCACCGTAAATTACACCAACCAGCCCGTGTGGAGGGCTCCTCACTCGGATCTAAGAGTTGTGGGGTGTGTAGTCGTACTGGGCTGCCTTAAGCTCTAGGCTTAAGCTCTGTCTAGCTCTATTCCTTTGCTCACACTTCTTCCCCCTGCAAGTCCCCAGTCCAACCCCATCGTTTCCTCGTGAGCATGGGAATAAGCATCTGCTGACTCTTGAAATCATGACTGACCCTTGTGAAAGAAGTGACTTCAGTTCTCTGCATCCCCACCCTGTACGTGCTGGCCCTTCCCATGTAGACGTCAGCTCTCGGGGTGTATTCATTTCAGAGGAGCCAAGCAGTGGTTACTCCCAAGTAAGTGTCTGATGGACAGATGAATGTAATGGATATATGGCCTTCAGGGAGATACAGCTTACCCAGTTCGTAGCCACAGGGAAGGGAGACCCTTCATATTGAATCTGGGTGTTTAAAAAAAAAGTATCATCCTGAATCTCCCCTAAAGGACAAAATGCCTACATTTTCCATTCATTCATTCAATAAATATTTACTGAGTACAGTGTCTTACGCTTTATTACAGTTTATATGGAATATTAGATAACGTCTTCTGCCATTTAATGGCTTTAATTTTAGTGGAGGAGAAAAGCAAGTATGTGTATGAAATCAGTCACAGAAGAGCTACAGAACAACATAAGAGATGTCACAACACAGGATAAAACCAAGTGTCAAATTGAATTCCAAACACTGGGTCCAGAATAGGGAGAGCACGGTAGGCTGGAATCATCAAAGAAGGCTTCATGGAGGAGATGTGATGTAAACTGATCTCTGACAGCTGAGATTCAGGATCATTAGAGAGAAATGGAGCATTCCTACTGGGGAATAAAGGGGACGAAACTGAGAACAATAAAATCTGAGCGGAGTGAAGAGACTGTGCCGGCATCATGGGTGGTGAGACTGGACTAGTGTAGATGCACTGATGGAATATGTGTGTCCCCTCAAAATGTCTATGCTGAAAACCTACTGTCCGAGATGATGGTATTAGGAGGTGGGAGCTCAGGGGAGGACTCGTGTACTTTTAAAAGAGACCACGGAGATAGGCTCTGCCCCTTCTGCCACGTGAGAACACAGGGACAAGAGCAATCTCCGAACCGAGAAGCCCTTACCGAACAGCAAACCTGCTGGTGCTATGACCCTGGACTTCCCAGCCTCCACAACGATGAGAAATAAATTTCTGTTGTTAGCTACCCCAGTCTGGAGTATTTGTTACATCATGCGGTATGGGGTGTTTGCATACGGTATTGTTACAGCAGCCGGGACTGAAAAAGACACACGTACTGGAGACTCCGGAATGCCACACCAAAAGGGCTGGGGTCTAGAAGGGGGAGCCATATGTGAAGGCGTCTCCAAATTTCAGTTCCTCCATAGTTAACCCTACAGAATTAGCAACTCCATCCTCCATATTCCCACCACCTCCTGTACACATTTCCAATAGCACACCCATGGCCGTGAATGATGACGGTCTGGTTACGTAGTTGCCTTCCCCAGAGACTGGGAGATCTTGAAAGCCAAGGCTGTCATTTTTACCATTAGTTCTGCACTGCTTGGCACAGTGCCATGAGCTTAGTGGTGGCCCAGGATAGACGTGCTAATGGAAGCCATCTGTGCCATCTCCTTCTGCCATCACCTACCAAGGTTACAGGGACTCTTGCCTACACCTTAGTGCTAGGAAAACTCTAGCCCTGGAGAGAAACACAGACGTTTAATGCTTCTACCCCACTCAGATGTCAGCCCAGAATTAGAACCCAAAGTAACCCGACAAGTGTCTGTGCCCACGCTATTCATGCTATTCTTTGTAGACCGTCCTATCTCTGATTCTGAGAACAGGTGCCTTGTCCTTTCACAAGCCTCAGGGCGATCAGCTCTTCAAATCTTGCAGAACAGCTTAAGACGGTTCATGTACATTTTACCCACCCACTTCCTGGCCCAGAAGAGAGGGCTCTCCCTTCTGCCTAAAAATATAGGACTTCCCAATAGTTCAGGCTTCAGCCCTAACTCCTGGCTTGGAGAATTCTGCTAATGTAACATTTGTCAATTCCCGATCCCTCACAAAGGCCATTCAGCATTAGGAGCCGAGTGTCTGCCTTATGTATCCAAAGCCATTTACTCTGAGCTGCTCAGGGTGTTGCCTACTTCTGGGAAGGGACGGGAGCTACATAAAAATGCATGCCGTGCTGGGAGAGTTGACCAGATGAGTTTTCTGCATCTCTAATTTCTGTGATTACCGCTTGGGGAATACACTCAGCTTTATTCCTACACAAAAGTCTTTTAAAAACCCCTCAAAGATTACTGCATTACCTTGTTTTCCCTTAAGTAATAAACACACAGCTTCTAGAAGTTACAGCTCTGTGAGCTCCATCCTGAAGTGGCGCCAGAGCCAAATGTAATTAAAATGAAGGAACTGTGTTTTGTTTCTCCCTCATTCCCAGCTCGGAATCACTCTGTATTTCTTCCCCTATGAATCAGGAAACAGCTGGCAAACCAGTCCATCCTTTTTATTTCTTTTAGCTCATGTTCAAGCTGGGAAGGCCTTCTAAGCATAATCTCTCCCTAAATAAATAGTTCTCTGGGTTCCCACTTGCAGTAATTTACTGAGCAGTTACTTTAGGACAAAAAAAAAAAAAAAGTTTTTCTTAGAAAGAGAAAATGACATGTGGTTTTTGCCCTTGAGCAGCCCATGAGGGAAGGCAGACATAGATGGGGAATTAGAACGTAATGTTTTAAGTGCCACGCAGAAGTGTCTACACTGTGCGGGGTAAACCCAGTTGCCAAGGACTTGCTACATCTAGGTATGTTAGAGAAGCTTTTCCAGAGGAAGTAACATTTAATCTGGGTCTTGGAGTGAGGGATTGCTGGGCAAGAATGAGCTTTTCATGCTAGGCAATAGTTCCGACGTTTGTACAAAGGTATCAGAGACCTCACCAGGGGTGTATGTGAAAAAAAACTTAGTGATAACCAGCTAATGGAAAATGTTACCCATTTCAATGGTAACAGAGGATGAAATTTCCTTCCCTTGGCTCTTCAGTCCCTCAGTCAGCTGTCCCCCCTTAGAACGAAGGACTTAATGCTTTGATTCTATTTTACAAAATTCACTTTTTAAAGGTTGTGATTTGTAAGGTGTTGCTACCATTTATCCAGGCAAATATCAGCTTATGCTAGTTGTCCTGGTTATGATGGATAATGGTGCCCTCTTTTGCTCTCAAATGCCTCTATATCTAGAAAGAAATAATACAGCTATTCCACCTATTTGAAATAAAAAAAGAAGCCCATAAAATACGTGTGTGACCAAGAGAGCAGGACTTTCTCTTGGTCGATCCAGCGATCTAACTTCATAGAACAAGAATGGCCTCATATCTTCCGAAAATAAAACACTCTTTCTGAGATAGCTTACTTGTGGGGAATGGAATGGATTCAACAAAGGCCCAAGTGTTTCCCAAGCATGTAATCCTACAGTCAGAGAGGTTTCCTAATCCTTTTGAGTTAAAAAAACAAAAACCAAAAATCTTGCCTCTTCTCTTACCTAGCATTTCTCAGAGGCCAACAGAGTATCTACTGTATTGTAGCAGGTTACCCACTAGAAAAAAAAAATGTCTTTTGTATTGCTTTTCCCAGTGGGCTTTGTCCCAAATAAAATGATTTTCATTTCTGACTAAGTCAAATATAATTCTCCTTCAACTGGAAAGATGGTTGGAATACATTGGGGATTCAAAACCAAATCTCATGGAAAATCAGAGAGACGCACAGGGTTTAGAGAGCTCTGGTTCTAAAATCTGACTCAACAATTTACACTTATTGGGTCAGGCCTTGTGCTAGGAGGTGGAAAAGGCAATGAAAAATAAGCTACCCTTTATTCTCGAATCAATCAGGAAAGGCTGTGTTATGCTGCGGTAACAAAGACAGACAAAGAGAAAAATCTTTAAAATCACCAGGCAGAGAATGTAGTAATAAACCTTAAAACGGTAGTATACTAAACACCAGCAGCACGAGAGTGAAAGGAACAACAAATTAATAAATAGTAAATATCTGAAATGTTGTGGGAAATAATCGCACCCTAGAATTCTAAAGAAAATAGAAAATGACCTTCTAGGACTAACAGCTAAATGAGCATTGCAAGGTAAAAGGGGGACTTCTCTCCCTGGTAATCCTTTGGCCTTGGTATCTGGGCTAATGCCGCTAATGTTGACAGCAAAAATGAATGATAATATATAGAAAATATACTTTCTGGGGCGCCTGGGTGGCACAGCGGTTAAGCGTCTGCCTTCGGCTCAGGGCGTGATCCCGGCGTTCTGGGATCGAGCCCCACATCAGGCTCCTCCGCTATGAGCCTGCTTCTTCCTCTCCCACTCCTCCTGCTTGTGTTCCCTCTCTCGCTGGCTGTCTCTATTTCTGTCGAGTAAATAAATAAAATCTTTAAAAATATATATATATATATATACACTTTCTGAAAATATCTAAGAGGTAAAAAGGAAAAAAGAGATTTTACCAGTACTAAATCTAAGTTAAGGTGGGAGCCCATAGATGCAAGGAGAATGTGCAAGTTGCTTCTGCCTTGAAGGTATTCATCAAAGCTCATAAGCGTGGGTCTAAGGATTCATGGGCACATATGGATAAGGGGTAGAAGATAAAGCCCAGAACTTCCCAAGGAGCAAGTGTAAGAGCTTATCTCCCCTAAGGCTGGAAAGTCCCCAAATGGCTATACCTTCAGTGTAAGCACAGGCAGCAGGTAAGCGGCCTCATGTGGACTTGCAACCCCTGAATCACCGAGAGAATCCAAAATCATCACCAACCATTAGTCTTTTTAAAATATCATTATGAAAGGACCCAAAACTGGTAGTACTCGTGGGTTTATGGCCAAGGAAAAGCAAATTTGGTCCAGAGGATTGTACCTTCACCACAATTCTCAAAGAATTCCCAGAAATAGTTGTCCCAAAGAAAATACACAACAAACAGAAAAGAGTTTTAAGCCCACAAGGAAATAAGGCTTCATGGTTAAATATATTGACAGCCATGGACCACAAATATTCCAGATATTGGCAGTATCACGAACAGAATTTTAGTAATTATGCCTACTATTTTTACGTTATAAAAGACAAAGTTTAAAATATCTATAGGAAACAAGAAACTATGAAGAATATAACCAAGCAGGGTTTTTTTTTTTTTCAAACCACAGGGATTCTAGAAATGAAAAATAGAATGATTTAAATTTAAAAAGTCAAGTTTATAACAAATTAATTTGGCTGCTGTTAATGAACTTGAATTCTCAAAAAATATATCTACTATGCAACCTAGAATATAAAATGGAAAAATTAAAGTGAACTTAAAGGACTTAAAGAGCAGAATAACAAGTTCTAAAATATGTATTTATAATTGGGGCGCCTGGGTGGCTCAGTCGGTTAAGCGTCCAACTCTTGATTTCATCTTAGGTCATGATCTCAGGGTCATGAGATCAATATATTTTTATAAATTTATAAATATAAATACACATATATATATTTTTATATATACACATACATATTTATAATTAGATTTCATGGAAGTAAGGAAAAAGAGTTTGGTAGTGGCAATTTGTAAAGGTTTAACAACTGGATACTTTCCACAATTGATAGAGTTGTTGTTTTTTTTTCCTATGAAGCCCAATGAATCCCAAGCAGGATACACAAAAAGAAATCTATACAAACACACGGAATAGAAAACCTGGAAGACGCTAAAGGCAAAGAAAAAAAATCTAACAACAGCCACAGAAAAATTATAAAAAAGCCCTAGAAGTAACAGACTGACAGGTGATAACTCGACGGTAAAAATAAATGCTAGAATATACTGGAGTGATACCTTTAAGGTGCTGAGAAAGAATAATGTTCGACCAAGAATTCTATACCAATCCAAGTATCTTCCAATCAGGAGATAAAATGCACTATGTTCAAGAAATACGGACTCAGAAAGTATGCCATTGCCAGATCTTCTCTAAAGGATATTTTAAAGGACGGTCATTGGATTTAAAAGAAACTGATCTAAAATGGAAAGTCTGAGGTGCAAGGAGGGAAGAAGTAGTAGTAATATGTGGGAAATCTAAACAAATATTGACCATAAATGACATTGCAGTTGGGGGATTGTGGGAGTTTAAAATGCTCCAAGACTTGTAAGGGAGGTGGTAATGGTATTGATGAAAGATAAATTTGAAAAGCTAAATCTGTATGTTGTTATTTGTAGGGTAACCATTAAATGAATAGACACAGAGTGTAAAACTTGCAAACAAATACAGGGACAAAGAGACTAAGAAAAAAATACTTAAAGCAAAAGAAAAAGGAGATGGAGACAAAAATAAAATGGAAGAGACAACACAAAATATGACAGTATATAATAAATCCAAATATATGAATAATTGTATCATAAATGAACCAAGTACTCCAGTTAAAAGATAATCACACTGGATTTGTAAAACAAAAATACAAGCACATATTTTTTATAAGATAGGTAAAAGAAAAGGATATATAAGGGTTAAAAAGTTAAAGAATAAAGATATGCTAACAAAAATCAGAAATGTATATGTATATTAATAACAGGCAAAGTAAACAAAAAACTAAAATAAGGCATAAGGAATTACTTTAGTTAATAATCACTGCATAATACCCATTCAGTTTTCCAAAAAGACAGTTATAACATTTTAGAATATTAATGTACATAGTAATACAGCATCAAAATATATGAAGTAAGAACCAAAAGAATTCTGGGGAGAAATAAGGAAACCCACAATTATACTAGGAGATATTAACATGCCTCTATCAGGAACTAATGGGACAAAAAGAAACAAAAAACAAAAAACAAACAAAAAAAAACCCCACAGGCTATATGTATACAGAATATTTGAACAACGCAATTAACAAATTTGACTTGAGGGTTACTTATACACTGTGTGCTAGGAATTGCAGAATATACATTTACTCCAAGCAAGCCATATTAGCCATATTCTGGACACCTCTTGACAAATTTCAAGCGATCAAAACTGTATGTTGTAGATAAAAGGCTGGTATCCAAGATCTATAAAGAACTTCTCAAACTCAATACACAAGAAACAAATAAATCAAAAAATGGGAAGATATGAACAGACACTTTTCCAATGAAGACATACAAATGGCTAACAGACACATAAAAAAATGTTCAAAATCATTAGCCATCAGGGAAATTCAAATAAAAACCACATTGAGATACCACCTTATGCCAGTTAGAATGGCAAAAATTGACAAGACAAGAAATAACAAATGTTGGAGAAAATGTGGAGAAAGGGACCCCCTCTTACATTGTTGATGGGAATGCAAGTTGGTACAGCCACTCTGGAAAACAGTGTGGAGGTTCCTCAAAAAGTTAAAAATAGAGCTACCCTATGATCCAGCAATTGCACTACTGGGTATTTACCCCAAAAATACAGACGTAGTGAAGGGAAGGGCCATATGCACCCCAATGTTCATAGTAGCATTGTCCACAATAGCCAAATTGTAGAAGGAGCCTAGATGCCCTTCAACAGACGAATGGATAAAGAAGATGTGGTCCATATATACAATGGAATATTACTCAACCATCAGAAAGAACGATTACCCAACATTTGCAGCAACATGGACGGGACTGGAGGAGATTATGCTAAGTGCAATAAGTCAAGCAGAGTGCAATAAGTCAACCAATTATCATATGGTTTCACTCATTTATGGAACATAAGAAATAGCAAGGAGATCGGTAGGAGAAGGAAGGGAAGAATGAAGGGGGGGGGTAAACAGAGGGGGAATGAACCATGAGAGACTGTGGACTCTGGGAAACAAACTGAGGGCTTGAGAGGGGAGGGGGTTAGGGGACTGGGATAGGCCGTGATGAGTAGTAAGGAGGGCACGTATTGCATGGAGCACTGGTTGTTATACGCAAACAAAGAATCATGGAACATTACATCAAAAACTAATGATGCACTGTATGGTGACTAACATAACATAATAAAAAATTTTAAAAATAAAATAAAAATAAATTTATTTTAAATAAGAAAATAAATATTTTAAAATAAAAGAAAAAACTGTATGTTGTAAACATAGTACAATAAAGCTAGTGGTAACAAAAAGATACTTGGAAATTTTCCTACATGTTTGGAAATTTAAAAATACCACTCTCAATAGCCCAGGAGTCAAAGTAGAAGTCTTAAAAGATATTAGAAACATTTTCAGCTTAACTGTAACTAAATAGTCAAACCATATGGGATATGCAATTTCGGCAGCACTTAGAAATTTACAGCTTTGAACACTTGTAGTAGAAAAGAAGGTAGGTTAAAAATTAATGAGCAAAGCCTCTCTCTCAAGATATTTGAAAAAAGAACCATAAAGTAAACTTAAAGAAAGTAGAAGGAAATCCTAAAGATCAGGCAGAATTTAATGAACTAGAAACAAGCATAAAATAGAGAAGATTAACAAAGCCAAATACTGGTTTATTGAAAAGCTCATTGACAAACCTCTATAGCACGACCCATCTAGAAATTAAAGAAATATGGCCCAAACAGCCAGTATCGAGAATGAAAGTGGCTACCACTGCAGACGCTGCAGATATTAAAAAGATAAGTTATTCTAAACTTTGTGTGAATAATTCAGAAAGTTTTGATGAAATTCAAAGAAATACGTAACTTACTAAAACTATCTCTGACCTGAGAGACAAGCTCAGACTAAGATACTGTTTCTCAAGCCCAATTCTTAATTTCGGTGAAGGGAGAATTTAATCGCTTTGCTTTTAGTCCAGCAACCACACCAGACACAATTAAAACTAGAGTGTTGGATTAAGTTGCAAAAGCCAATCAATATTGAGGGGAGAGAAAAAAGAGAGTTCTTGAGAAATGGGGTCATTGCGGAGGGCAGACATTCCAAAGGAAACGTCCAAGTGTTAAGGACTTATCTATATCTACCCGTATAAATATATAGTCAATTTTTACTCATTGGCTTCCGCTCTATAGATTTCCTCAAGGTAGTTTTTAGCAGAGTATCTGAAATAAGGTGGGGCTCCGTTCACTTTCATTGAATAAATGCTTCAATGAATGAGTTTAAATCTTTGAGACTGGAGATTTTTGTCTCTAAAATGGGAGTAACAATACTTTATGCCTGAAGGATAGAACGTGGACCCAGAAATATCGAGGTTCTTTTCTTAGATCTATGATCCCATCTGAAATTTTCATATCTATGTATATTGATAAATAGATGTCGATATAAAACAAAGATTTTTATTAAAGGTTTATTAAAAACTTATTTTTAATTTTGTTCTTCCAGCTCTACGGAAGTATAACTGACAAAAATTATATATATTTAGGGTGCAGAATGTATATTTAGGGTGTAGAACGTGATGATTCCCTATAGATAGACACTGAAATGACGACCACGATTGCGTTAATTAATCCATCCCCTCACCATAGCGTTTGGTTTTGTTATTTTCAGATACTGGCAGAGAACGCCAGTATCTGAACACATTGAAGGTCTACTCTCTCAGCAACTTTCGAGCATACGATACAGATTAGCAGCTGTGGTCGCCATGCTGTACATTAGATCCCAGAACTTACTCCTCCTTTCACTGCAAGCTTGGCCCTTTGGACCAACATTGACATTGACAATGCATTTTACTGGACACACATAACGTGAAGGTTGAACTGGACTGAGCTGCGTGACAGTGGCATTTTCGGAGCTGCTGAGGGTCCGCCCAGTGCTGGCCTCCAGCTCTTACCTCTCACTCCTGGGCCCAGTCTGTAGGATGTGCTTGCTCCACCCGAGAAGGGTGGACTTTTCTAGAAGAATAATGTTTTGTTTTCTTTGTGCACCTTCTGTTCCTTTGTCCCTTTTTACTAGTTTGGGGAAAAATCTGATTCTCCAATCGCAATGAAGTTCACAGATATTAGATCAATTCTCTCGAACATTATCCTTCCATCACGCAAGGCTAATGAGGTTATTTTCCTTTCTAAAACACTTTGCGGTTTTACTCCATAAATGTTACTCCACAGACTTGGGTGGTTCGAGAAATATCACATTTTTAAAAATCCAATTAAATCCAGTTCTAAGCCCCTATTGTGACAGCTGGCAGGAAATTCAATCGGAGTACTTAATGGGGGTTCTTCTCTTTCCCTAGAGTAATCCCAGAAGCCAGGAACAGAGAAGTCCAACCTCTACTCCCTTCCCAGCCAGAGGGGACTCTCTCCCCTCCCCTCCCAGGATACTGAGCATAACCTCACCCAAGACGGGAGTCTTTGAACGCAAAAGTAAGAATGCTGTTCTTCCAACAGCTTCTCCTTCAGGCCCTGGCAATTCCCCAGGGTAAGGAAAGAGAAAAGCTCACGCTACCTTCTGGAAAGAAGAGTGGGGTGTGGTGGGTAATTATAAAAGGAAAATGCAAGTTAATAATCACAATAAATTATCCTGCCACACCCGCAAATATTCTTTTTTTTCTTATACAATAGAGCTCAAAATTTTTAGCCAGACTTCTAAGGCCTCCATAACCTGGATTCTGTTCTGCTCTTCTACTCTCTCTCTCTCAAACCATCCAGAACTAGTAATAATCCCACACTCTTCTAAGCCAGTTTCATGTTTAAACAATTATATTTAAAGCTTCTCTCTCTGTGACCTGATCTCCCTAGGAAATACCATTCACTCATCTACAAAGATTCAACTCAAGAATTATCCCTTTGGGGAGACTTCTCCAGACTTCCCCCAGGCAGGACTGACCACTCTTTTCTACAGACCCCACTATTCCCTGTAACATTTCAGTACACTTTTTAACATAGATACCTGTTTTTCTCCACTGCCTTGTAAGTCCTTGAGGAGAGCAATCACGTCTGTTCGCTCCTCCACCCCAATATCCGGCCCATGCTTGGCTTATGTTTGTGTGCTCCCTAAATAAACAGAAATGGAGAACCAAGAACAGACAAAACCGAGAACCAGCACAGTTGGACCTACAACATGGTCCTAGACACCTTGACCTCACAGGTGTTGTGTGTCTGTACACATGTTGCATCACCACCGTCAATGTCGGGTCATTCTGGATGTAGAAAACACATCGTTCCAACTGTGTGTATGCCAAGGTCTATTTTTTCTTTCACTACATTTGGACTTAGAATACTTTCCATTTACGATTTCAGTTTTTAGCCAGTGTTCCCTCGAACTAGTGTTGGAGGTCTCACGGAGTCTGGGACAGAGGTCTCCAACTAGCAAACCAATCACTGCAATAGAAGCAGTCACCAAGATGTTTGGTCTTTCTTCAAACTGGGCTTGAATGTTCTTCACACGGTCACATCTACCGCTCCACTCTTGAGGGCAGAGAAGTCTGTGTCCCCGGACCGAGGCCAGCGTGCCACAGAAGCCAGTCTCTCAGTTCTTCCCACACTCAAGCCAAGAGCTCGTCTAGGAGCCAGGTGACCATTTTACTGGGGGAGCATGCCTGTGGATGCACGTGCGTTCAGATGGGAAATGGTGCGGGGAGTAGAGGGCGAGAAGACGACCAGATGCAAGAGAAGGAACACAAGAAAATGGAAGCTCTCAGTTCGGCTTCCAGCTGGTGGCTAGCCCTCCTTGATTCTAGCACAGGTTTTCTTCACGCCAACATGTTGCCTGTCCCAGTGGAAATCTGCCCACATCGGCAGAGGTCATCCTAGCTTCCATTTGCACTTCAGTGGCTTCCAGCCACCTACAAACAGTAAGTGCTTTAATATATTCATTCTGTTCAGTTTAATAAGGAATTATTTTGATGATATAGAGAGCTAGGGAGCACACAGTTTACTGAGGACTGACATGAGGACAGATCGCCATGAAATAAGATAGAACTACGCAGAGGGTCATGGGGGAATTTACAGGACAGGCACTTGGCCCAATATGGAAATTCAGGGTAGACTTTCCAGAGGAGGGACTATTTATGGCGGGAAAAGAAGGGCAGCCAAGGGCGCACGATGGGAGTGGGGGTTGCCTAGGAGAAGAGGCTAACGAATGTATTATAAAGGATATAACATGCCAAGAATGTAAACTTTAATCCAAAGTCAATGGGGATCCCTAGAAGATTTAAGTAGGGAAATGAAGTAATTAAACTTGAATCTTACAAAGTTAGTCTGTTTCTCTACGTAGATATCTTACTGAAACTCTACTAAGACATTTTAATAAGTGCAAGATTAAATGTTTGTGTGTTCTTGTCCGTCAGTGCTTGTGTAAATATACGTGCATGTGTGCTTTCAAGAAAATCTGAAAAGTTCTTTTTCTTCCCTTATTTCATTTGCGTTCTTGCTCCAGACCCTGAGATAAAGTCACTGGGCCAAAGACAATCAAAAGCTTCCAAAAGAAAAATGAAACCTGAGACACCCAGCTTTCAAGTCGGCAAGTCAGGACGTCCTGTGGAAATTAACCAGATCCTGCGTGAAATGTGTTCTAGCTAATTCTTTTTATACTCCGTTCTCATGCCAATTTTGCTTCAAATTTTTTAAAAAGATTTAGGGTCTATCATTGTTGTTTTTGTCACCATAGTAAAAGTACCTTTATAGATTTTTTAAATGAATGCCTGTTCTTGCAAATTGATTCTGCATCTGTGTTCCATTAAGGTTTACATGAGTGATTAACAAACAGGATCTCAAGGAGGAGAAATTATGGGATTTATTTACAGGGATGTCACATTTCAGCTTCCCTCCAAGCTGTGGTTTTTTACTTCCACTGCTTATATTGCTGAGTTTGAGAACATTCTGGCTTTCACAAAACCTGAAATTCAAGCAGCTAAATATTGCTTAAAAGAATTTCCCACCGGATGACTTTCTGTAAACCTGGAAGCAAATCAGTATGAGTACGTGTGTTTGCAGGGCAGGAGCTTTCTCTGCAATGGGATACTAGGGAAAGGGACTTCGCTTTATCTTCGCTTCCCGGATCCCAAATGGCACAAGGCATAGGATTTACTTCCGTAGTTACTGCCAGAGGCTCTCTGCAAGCATTTTTAATATTCTCCAGGTTGGGTACCTTTCTCTTCATAAGAATTTTGAGAATATAATTGTCAGATAAGAGAAGTTTGCCCTCTAAGCTTTCCTACCCTTCACTTTGGTCCTCCCAGGCACCATCTTTCGCTCCCTGGTTGCCCCAAACGGCTCCCATGTCTGTCCTCAGCAACCCTTGATGATCCAAAGCAGATGTTATCTCCTTTTTCTCTCCCGGTTCAAATTTCGAAGTTGGTTGGAAAATTTATTCCCACTAACCTTATTAATGGCTAGAGGTGTTTTTATATTATTCCTCCTAGAGATATCCATATTTTTTACTAAGACAGGATTGCCCTCATTTAAAGAAATAAATCTGCAAAGACTGTGGCAAAACTCATTTATTTCCTGAAGCAATTTACTTTTGCTCCTTCATTTGACAAATAGCTACAGTATTAAGTTACTACTGTGACAAAGGCACTTTCCTGGGAGCTGATGGAACAGCTCCCAGATGGAACAGACATAGATCTTGTTTTTAAGCAGCTTACAGTTGGATAAGCGGCACAGCCTTTCAGACTGAAGGCACCAGGCTAGCAGGAGGTCTTAGCAACTGCTGCGGCTTAGCGTCTAAACCAAAGCCTGCGCTTCGTAGGTGCTCAGGAAAACCTGTTGAGGGATGAAATAGATAACAGAAAGATGGAGAGACTAGAGCCAAGTCAGGCTTCTGATGACTCTGCAACCTTGCCGGGGGAGGTAGAGTGGGAAGAGTCTGCTCTAGAACTGGAAGTTTAACGGGACCCCTGTAAAGGCAAAAAACACCTTCGCTGTAAAGCGGGGAGGGAAACACTACACGGGAGACAAAAATGAAACAGTAAAGTCTGTAGCTGGGAGATGGAAAGTCTACTGAAGTCTTTGAAATCTTAATTGGAAACTCCAGAGCTTTGGCTAATAGCCAAGATGAGAGGTCTGTGAACAGATAGATCAAGTTCATCCGGAAGGGAATAAGCTGATGAAAGAAACGCTCATGTGTAGATGTTTTTTTAAATGATTAAATTTCTATTAAAATGATAGCATTCCCAATATAGGACAAAAAACTATGTAGCAACAGAAATTATGTATACATTACGACTAAAAAGTATATATGTGCATAGAATCCTGTAGGATATACCAAACTATTAACAATGGTTATCCCTAGGAAGTAGGATTATGGGTGATTTTTACTGTAAATAATGAGTGTTTAAATAAGGAGTTTTAAAATTCATTGTAAGTAATAAATTATTCCATAATATTTAAACAATTAATATTTTTTAAAACAACATTTTTTTCTGGCAGTAAACATTAATTATTTAATGTAGCTTAAAATTTTAGTGACAGGGCCTATGAGGATACGTGGGTGCATATGAAATGAGGTATGGAAAATTCAAGATAATTCTGGGTGTTTGAAGAGAGGCTTGAAAAGACATCTGCTTCTTAAACGTCAGTAAAAACCAACACCTTGCTTTCAAGTAAGAAATTCTACTTCTGATCTACCTGGAAGTGTAATTACATACTCTTTGCTTTCATCAGATTAAAAGACAAACAAACAAAATACCTAAACAACAAGTCTAAGAGATGAAAAGATGGCAAATGCCCCATTCTCGGAAAGGCTCTTGGATTCAGGGAGGCCGGTGATGGTCACGGAGGGAGTGGAGAGGTGGGAAGAAGGGATTGGTTCCAAAGCACCTACTGTGATCACTGTCAATTTGAAAGCTGCCCCTTTTTCTCAAGAATAAGAGCCGTAGGTAGAGGTCTTAAGAAAGGAGCCCAAGCTACATGGAGGTTTGAACAGATCTATCAAGATTTGTTGGTGATAGAGGGACCTGGCTGATAGCACTCAACAGGATCAAAATTAAAACAAACCAAACAGCTGTGACTAGAGAAAGACTACTGGAAAACATACCCAGTGTTCCTAGCGGCCGTCCCTGGCACATACAATAAGCGACGGATAGGATTCTACTCCTTTCTACTCTAGCTGTTCCCCAGACATGGGCTTGGGGAAACAATCCACATCGCATGATCCCTCTTTGTACAAAGTAGAATTGCATGACTATATAATAGTTTTTGCAGGAAAATATCTAGAATTCTTACAGCTTCTTGGTAGGTACCCTTTCATATGCATTCTGTGTAGGACCTACAGAGAAAGTCTCTCCAGCTGTAGAGTTCCACTATCCCAGCTTTGGCTATCAGCTTTTTAGCCCTTAAAACAATTTCAAAGACATCTTAAAAATAAATATTGTTTTCCTGTATTATCTTCCTCACTTACGCCATGTGTTTGAAAATCGTTGAACCAGGAAGCGATAATTTGAAATCTGAGATTTCTCTTCAGTGTATCTATCTGTCATATAGGAGGTGATAGGACCGATTAATATTTAAGAGCTGTCAAACTGGCTTATATTTGCACTTGTGAAAACTAGACTGGTAGATGTAGGACACCATTTATTCCATTTAGCTGTGTTTCCTTGTGTCCTCCATGAAGAGCAGAACCAAAATCTCCAGAGGTCAGTTTTACAACCCAAGTCCTAGAAAATTCTACATAACATTTTCATTATTGGCTTTTTAAAATGAGAATTCTGTCCCGTAAGCCACTAGGAAATGGAGTTCACAGTACTGTTTTAGTAGAGTTGTCAAGTTCCCAAGGGGATGCCATGCTCTACGCGGCGCAATGGCTAGACCTGGGTTACCAGCAGCCCTGAATGTCAGCAGCTGGCCAGGAGCTATCAAGCACCTGGATGGTACAGCTGGTGAGGAAATCGCTCTTTCTTCATTATTTCACCCACTTGTTTTGTTCATTTTTCCGTCTCTTTCCCCATCTAGTCCTCCTTCCCATTCTTCCTTTCTCCTATTCACAATTCTTTCTACCTGTTAGGAGTTGAACTGTGTCCACCACAACCCTCAAACACAAACACACACACACACACACACACGATATATTGAATTCCTAACCCCCAGTACCTTGGAATGTGACCTTATCTGAAGTTAGGGTCTATCAGAAGTAATTGAAAGAAAATCAGATCATTAGGGTGGGCCCTAATTTAATAAAACTAGTGTCTTCCTAAAAGCAGAAATTTGGATACAAGGAAGAACGCCATCTTCTTGTATCAAGGAATGTCTGAGGCTACCAGAAGCTAGGAGAAGGACATGCAACAGAGACTTCCCTCACAGCTCTCTGCGGAAACCAACCTTGCTGACATCTTGAGTTCAGACTTCTACCCTCCAAACCCATGAAACTATGCATTGTTATTGTTCAAGCTGCCAAGTTTGTGGTACCTTTGTTTCAGCCGTTCTAGGAAACTGATATATCCCGCTCCTGCCCCGACCTCTAGATTTCTCATACTCCATGCCCTTTTTAAAATTTTTCCTACTTCTTTTCTCTGACCTTTCTTGTCCCAGGACCATCTTTATTTCAGTCCTCTGCTTTGGTGCACTGGCCGCTCCAACATGTGGTCAGCGTGTTCACTGAAACAACCCAGACCACAGTAAATCTTCGGAGAAGATAAAATCTTGTTTAGAGAACGCTTGTATTGGTCATTGTGTTTTTGGGTAAGTTCTACTTCAGGCATTACCAGAGCCAGCAGGTCTGCTTTATTTCTAAATTTTGACTCCATGAAATGTATCTAGCGCCCACCCAAACTCGCATCTGGACAGACACCACCTAAAGAAGAATCTAGTGCATAGAGAACATTACTTTCATCCAAAAGAACTGAGGTTTGCAGTACACATGTATTATCAATTATTAGTCATTGCGTATGATAATCAGGCCCTTCTGTGCTTTTTTACTTTCTGCTCACTTAATAATTAAATAGACTTTTTCATGATGACACCAACTGCTTTTTATCTTGGCAGTCAGAATTGCATGGGAGATCACTTTGGTGTAGAAACCTGTCAAGACTACAGATGAAAGAAATCCAAGCAACATATCCTACAACCTAGAAAGCAGCCCTTTCCAAGAAGTACTCTGTTCTGAGTTATCATCCTTAGATATGAGAAGCCAAAAACCCAGTTGAGATGAGGCTGAATTACTCCAGTGACCCAGACAATAAACTTTGTTTTCTTAGGGGGACAAGAAAGAGGAACACCAGTAAGCTGTTTTCTCTGAAAATGATATAGTGTCCTGAGATCCTGTGTCCGGTCTTCATTTTGGAGGTCACTTATGCTCAAAACCCAAAGGTTTTAACCGTTTGAGGCCAGCTTATCCTACACACGACACTCGCACGTGTAGGCTGTCACTGAGCACCACCTCCGAACTTCTCGCCAAGTGCCGTCCAGCTGATGGCATGGCTCTCACTCTTTTCCTAAGGAATTAGTTATCATAAAAGCTGGCAATAAGGGTTCACATCATTATTGCTGGTATATGAACTAACTCTAAGTGTATTCCTGGGTTATCTTTGTGAATTCTACCCACTGAGCCCACCTCATACTGTTGAAAAAACTACGCGTGATCCTAAGTGAGGCTCTGTCGCTTACTTCCCGTGGACACCACTTCCACAGGCAAGGGCTTCACAATCAGACAGACCCTGGATCCGGGTCACGGTCTCCTGGTCATAGTTACTTAACCTCCCTGAGCCCCAAATTCCTCTTCCGTGTACTTCAGGAGGATGGGAAATATTACACAGAACCACTCTACTTTCTAAAATGGGCAGATCAAGGTGAAGGAAAGACATTCATCTCAGGGCTTCTGTAGGTCCTTCAGACTGCTGCAGAAATCAATGGCTCTTTTGTTTGGATTTTTTTTTTTTTAATATGTAGAGGTTCTAAAAGTACTGTTCCCAGACCAGTGGCATCCTCGCCACCTGGGAACTGGGGACGTGTAAGAAATGCAATTCTCATCCACATTTACAGACTCAAAATCCAGCAAGGTATGTCATAAGACGACCCTGAGGGACTCGGATACTTGCTCACATTGGAAACCAGTAGTGTAGGTCCAGGAAGGCCTGGAGGTGAATGTCGATATAGAAGCTCAAGAGAATTGAGTGACAGTCTATAGAATAGAGTGAGAGGAGCCTGGAGCTCCTGGGTACAGTCTGGAAAGGGAATATATGAAGCCCAGAGCCAGCAGGATGGTGAGACACCAAGGGATGGCATGAGGACACACCCTCAATGGTTTAGTGGCTGAAAGGGCTTAACAGGGCTGCCTTATAGGCTATTGGGCTCATTTGCTATGCAATGTGATTTTGCACCCTCTCCCCTAGACCTAGAAATACTTAGCAAAATTTCTCCTGTCTGCGGTAACGTCACACTAGTGGGACCTTGGACATTTGGATACACACATCAAGGTAAGATAAAGAAATCAACGGATAAAGAACAAAGCAAAAGATATCAATGAAGGTAGGAAACCAGAGTCAGAGGGGATTATACTCTAGGGTAGGGCTTTTTAACCTCAGCACCGCTGACATTTTAGACTGGATAATTCTTTTTTGTGTGTGGGGGCAGGTACCATAATTGTAGGATGTGTAGCAGTATTCCTGGCCTCTAGCCACTAGATGCCAATAACATCCCTACTCCAAATTGGGACCACGATAATGTTTTCAGCCACAGCCAAATGAGGTGAGGGAGAAATCACTTCCTTTTAGAACCGCTGCTCTGGGGTCTCCTGGGGACATTGAATGTTCTTAAGGACACGTAGTGAGGGAAGCATTTGGGCTGTGGGGAGTGAATTTTACCTGAATCATAAGCAACTAAGTTATCCTAGCTGACATGGGGAGGGCCAGTGAAATGGTGGTCAGTCTCTTACAGAGCACTGTGAAAACTCAACTCGTCTTTGTAAAGTACTAGCACAATAGTTGGTATCTGACAGTGTCTCTTTCCCCTTTCTATTTTAAATATACTTAGTAGACCCTGACCCATGGTGATCAGAGAGATTTGTATTTATTGTACTACTTGTCAATAACTGTGAGGGTCTGAGACTTTTCCGTATTTGTAAACTAACAAGTTAACCCGTTTCAGTTTCATCGATGCTGAGAAGACGCAAAACCCCTGGGTCAGAGACAAAGGACCACTGATTACTCACAGAAGTAGCAGCAGCTACACATCATTTCCTTGAGCTGGTTTTCCAATCCCAGGTCTCAGAGGGCAGCACAAAGTGGGCCCTGTGATACTTTCACGCACAGTGGGTTGCCTTTTAAGAGAGGAACCCTGGGCTTAGGAAACCGGAATCGTTTTATACTGGACTATAAGCCTGTCTGCCCTGTGCTCTGGATGGAGACATTGTCTCCAACGTTATTCACTAGACAGATTTTCCTTAAAGAAATTCTTGACCAAAACAACCTGTGTCTCTGCTCACCAGATGCGCAGAAACACAGACAATGGTCTCCAGCACCACTGTTCCGTAAGCTCTTCGGGGACTGAGAACATGTTCATTCATCTTTGTAACCCCCCGAAGTCACTTTGTTAGTACTTCTTAATTAAATAAAAACGAGTAACGAAAATGCATAGAAGGAGTTTAAGGAGTTATGTTTTGTTCACTCAGATCCTCTATCCACTTGACAGTTGTACTAGGTTTCCAAGTGCTGTTGGAACAAATCACCATAAACTTTGCAGCTTAAACCAACACAAATTTTTAGATTTAGAGTTCTGGAGGTCGGAGGTCTGCAATGGGTTTTATCAGGCTAAAATTACAGGGAGAGGAGCTCTGCCTTTCTTTTTTAAGCTCTAGGGGAGAATCCATTTCTTGCCTTTTCCAGGATGTTAAGGGCTACATTCCCAGGCTCATGACCCCTCTTGCCATCTTTAAAGCCAGAGCATTGCAACTTCCAATCTTACTGACATGCCTGCCTCTTTCTCTTACAACGACTATAAGGATGCCTTTGTTACAATAAGAACACCCAGATAATCCAGGAAAATCACCCCCACCTCAAAATCCTTAGCTGAATTACAGCTGCAAAGTCTCTTCTGTCATGTAGGATAACGTATCCAGTTTCCAGAAATTAGGATGTGAAAAATCTCCATCTACCTTTTATAGGCAAAATCAGGTTTTTTATCCCTTCATGAAGACTTCCTTGAAGTATAAAGCACAGTCATTCTAGTTCGGGAATCTAGAGTGAACTTTTTCCTTCACACTATTTTTTTCTCCTTATAATTTACATTTGGAACACATTTAAAAATAATTTTTTACGAGTCCTCTGTTGAGCACCCCCAAAGTATGCTAAGGAAAAGTGCTTTCCAAGAAATAGTAGGCAGCATGCTATTTTTACTTCGAAAGTTTACTTGTGATTTCCATATTATGTATAGAGAAAATTATGTACAGTTCCTATTCTTTCATAAATTCCTTCCCTTGGAGATCATTTTTGAAAATAGCAACAAGAACTTCTTTAAAGTCTTGGTAAGCATGGTTGATGCTTTAATGGCCCTGAGAGAAGAAATTATTGAGCACTCACTGTATGCCAGCAGCTCGAAGCCCGTAACCTCATCATCGCAGCTACTCCTCGAACACATTAGGCAGTTACTTCCATGACCGTAGTGTTACAGGTGGATAGTATTAAATGTTGTCCAAGGTCCAAGACACTGAGTGGGTAACACGTCCAGGCCCAATTCTCCACATATTGTCCACATCTACTTTCTGGTTATAATGGTAGAGTGATGTAGTTGTGACAGAAGCCATTTGGTTTAAAAATAGCCTAAAATAATTACTCTCTACCCCTTTATAGATCACGTCCACTGACCCCTGACCTAAATCAAGGAAAAGGGCATTGGCCGCACTTTGGAAGACTCCTCTACACCTTTCCCACTCACAACGCCATCAGTAACCACTACCCTGCCTTTTGTGATGATTTTTTTTTTTTTACTTGTGATGATTTTTTTTTTTTTACTTAATAGTTTTAGAACCTAAATACTGTTAAAGTATATAATTCAGTTTTGCCTGCTTTTAAACTTCGTTAGAATCATAGGACATTTCTCATCCTCTTCCGTTCAACCCTGATCTGCGAGACTAATTCATGTTGCTACATTTAGTTGTAGTTTGTTCATTATCAAATTATACTCAGTGTATGGATAAAACACAACTTTTTCCTTCAACTGTTTATGAAAATTCGGCTTATTTTAATGTAGTGAACCATGGTACGATGGACATTCTCACCCACACCTCCGGACTTACTAGTGGTATATACGCAGCCGATGTGCCAGATCGTAACACGTGTTATTTCCAATTCGTCACATAGGTCATTGCAAATACTTCCCAAAGCGTTTGTACTCGTCTACACTCCAGCCAGGCGGGCCACATCCTCACCAACGCTGACATCATCAAGTGTCGGGGGGTCTTCTTTGCCAGTTTGTTAAGGACACCTAGAAGGTAAAAGTCCCTCGGGGTGGTTGAACTTCTATTTCCATAGCAACAGGTAAGCTCGAGGATGTTTTTCCATGTTTACTGACCATTGGGATTGCCTCGTTCTGTGGTCAAATGTTGGTTCAAGTTTCCTGCCCTTTATTCTGTTAGATTGTTTCTGGTTTTCTTCTTAATTTGTAGTTCGTTATACATTCTGGGTCCTAAACCTTTGGAAGTTATATGTGATGTAAATAGCTTCTCCCACTCTAGGGCTTTCTTTTTCACTCTTTTTAGGTTGTCTGTCAATGAACAGAAATTCTCAAACTTGGCTATGTTAAAAACCATCCATCGTTTCTTTTCTGTTCAATGCCTTTTTAGTCTTAAATTCTTCCTTACTTTCGAGATACTCTCCTTTATTATCTTCTTAAAGCTTCGTAGTTTTGCCTTTCACATGAGGCCTTTAACTAGAATTCTTTTTGTGTGTCCTGTGACATAGGGGTCCAATTATTTTTCCCCCCGTATGGCTACCCACTGGTTCCAACACCATTTATTGAAGATGCTTTCCACTTTTCCACGGGACCTCTCTTTCGTGTACATAGTGGCCATATACAAGTGGGGGTGTTTTCTAGGTTATCTCTGTAGTCCCACTGACATGTTTGCATATCTTCACATCCAATATTATGAGGTCTTTATTATAAAATAGGTTGTGAAAACCAGCGTTCCCACCTTCTTCTTCTTCAAGACCATGTATGGCTGTTTTGGCCATTTGTACTAGAAAGTAAATTTTACAATTAACCTGTCAAGTTCCCGAAGTTCTATTCAATCTAGAAATCCATTTGGGGAGATCTGACAATTTTTATAATAACAAGTCTTACAGTCCAGAAACATAGAATCTCTTTACATTGATTAGGTATTCCTTAAATTTTTCAAAGAAGTTTAATCATTTTCTCTACCGGTCTTTCACTTATTTTGTTAAATTTATTCCTAAAAGCTTCAACTTTTTAAAAATTTCCTTTGGGTGCCTGGGTGCCTCCGTCGGTTAAGCATCTGCTTTTGGCTCAGGTCATGATCCCAGGGTCCTGGGAGAGAGTCTCGCATCGGGCTCCTTGCTCAACAGGGAGCCTGCTTCTCCCTCTCCCCGCCTTTTCCCATGCTTGTACTCTCTGTCAAATAAATGAAAATCTTTAAAAATTTTTTTTTTACTTTAATGCTAATATGTAGGACTACAGTTTTTCTGTATTGCATTTTATATCTGGAAATTTGTTAGATTCTAATCCTAATAAATTTTGTGTATTTTTTATAATCATAAAAATTATAACATCCATAAGTAGAGAGAGTTTTACTTTCAATTGTTAATTTTTTTCTGACTTCTTGTACTCGAGGTCCTTGTCAGTGTTGATAGTAGTAGTAACGTCAGTTACTTTCTTGCTTTTGATTTTAAGGGGAAAGGACTCAATATTTCACTATTAGGTGTAACATCTGCTGAGTCATGTTTTATAGATACTCTTTATCTGAATAAGGTAGTTCCATTTTTACTACTAGTACCTGAATCTTTTATCAATCATTAATTTTAGTAATTTTATCATAATCTTTTTCGCTATCCATTGATACGCTTTTTCCTCCATTACTATCTTAACGTGGTTAGATACATTAATTGGTATTCTAAACCAATTTTTAAGCTATCCTTACATTCCTGGAATAAACCTAATTTTGTCCTAATGTTATCCTTTTTACTTACCTATTACTAGATTAAATTTGCTAAAGTTTTGTTTAGTACTTTTGCACTTTTATTGACGAGGGTAACTGACCTATAGTTTTCCTCTCTTATTACTGCCCTTGTGAAGTTTTAGTAAGGGGGCTATGTTAGCTCATAAAACGAGGGTTGTGTGTGGCAAAGACCAGGCCATTTCCACATCCTCTGAGTATGAAACGTTATCACCCAACAGAGACATACATGGAAAAGACATGTACTTATAAACTAAGTCAGTTAGAAGTGGCTGTGCCTTCTCCATATTTTCTCTTGGAGATCAGACACATTTCAGACAGTCTATAAGATGGAAGAGGGCTAGGGCATAGCATTAATTACCCCCTACTAATAAACAGTATGTTCCTTTATACACACACACACACACACACACACACACACACATATATGTTTAAAGATTTATATATTTATATACTCTCTATATATATGTTTTTTAAAAGATGTATTTATTTGAGAGAGAGAGAGAGCACGAGTAGGGAGGGGGGCAGAGGGAGAAGCAGACTCCCCACCGAGCAGGAAGCCCAATGTGGGGCTCCATCCCAGGACTCCGGGATCATGACCTGAGCTGAAGGCAGACACGAAACTGACTGAGCCACCCAGGCACACCTGTTCCTTCTTTTACTGTTCTCCAAAAGAACTTGTGTAAAATGAGAATTGTTTTTTCCTCAGAGTTGTGGTAGAACTCACCAACGGTTTTATTTAGAGGAAGATTTATGACTTCTGATTCCATTTCATTAATGGTTGTAGGACTGTTCAGATTACGTCTCCTTACGTCAGTTGTGATAAATTTTTAAAGCATTTGATCCTTTAATCAAAATTTTCCAATTTATTCAAATTATTTATAATATCCCCTTATATTTTCAAATGTTTGAAAAATCTGTAGAAAATAATTTTTATTTCTGATATTATTCACATATTTTTCTTGATCTTGCCCAGAGTCTCTCAATTTTATTAGTCTTTACAAAAAATAATTTTCAACTCTGTGAAGTCTCTATTTTGTGTTTTCTAAGTTACTTTCTGATCTAGCTTGATTCCTGTCCCTGAGTGATTAGTTCTTATTCTGATTTTTTCATATAAATGCTTATCTCATTAATTTGAAGCTTTCTTTTTCTAAGTGTTTACATTATAATTTTTTTACATTATAAATTTCCAATACTGCTATCTCTATCCCCTTACAGATACAAAATAAAGTCGTTCTTGTTCAATTAAAAATGTTTCTCTTTTTATTTGTTCTTTGACCTATAGATTATTTGGAAGTAGAATTCTTAATTTATAAATTAATAAGGATTTCTCTAATTATCTTTTTGCTATGAACTTCTAAATTAATTACAATGTGTCATAGAACATGGTGTATATCATTTTACCCTAAAAGATTTGTTGAGAATTGCCTTGTCCAGGAAACGGTAAAGTTTTGTGTACAATCTGTGTGGACTCCGTGGGATGCCTGGGTGGCTCTGTCGGTTAAGCGTCTACCTCCGGCTCAGGTCATGATCTCAGGGTCCTGGGATTGAGCCCCGCATGGCACTCCCTGTTCAGCGGGGAGCCTGCTTCTCCCTCTCCCTCTGCCCCTTCCCCCTGCTCCTGCTGCTCTCTCTCTTGCTCACATTCTCTTGCTCCCCTTCAAATAAATAAATAAAATCTTTTTTAAAAAATCCATGTGTACCTCGAAAGAAATTGTACTTTTCATTTATTGGTTATGGGGTTACATGTAAGTTTAGTAAATCAAGGTTGTTAATCATCTTATTTAAATCTTTTATATCATCACAAAGGTTTTTGGTCTGCTTTTCCATTAGTTCCTAAAAGAGATGTGATAAAAATCTCCCACTATGATTGTTAATGTTATTTCTTCTTGTATTTCTGTCAACTTTCACTTTATATATTTTGAAGATAAATTATCACATAAAGACACATTTAAAACAGTGGAGAATAGGGGTGCCTGGGTGGCACAGCGGTTAAGCGTCTGCCTTCGGCTCAGGGCGTGATCCTGGCATCCCGGGATCGAGCCCCACATCAGGCTCCTCCGCTATGAGCCTGCTTCTTCCTCTCCCACTCCCCCTGCTGTGTTCCCTCTCTCGCTGGCTGTCTCTATCTCTGTCGAATAAATAAATAAAATCTTAAAAAAAAAAAAAAAAAACAGTGGAGAATAGCCTTCTGGTGACTTACCCATTTAAAGGAACTTACTCATCTCTACAGGTATCTTCTGTCTTAAAATTTGTTTAATATAGAAGAAACCAAATCACCTACACTTGGGTTAATATTTGTATATTTAATTTTTAATTTCCTCTTACTGATATTTTATGTATGTGTTTTGGAAACATATAGTTACATTTTATTGTTATTTTCATTTTCTATCCAGTCCACCATCTTTGTCTACTAACTGGAGAATTTGGTTCACTTTCATTAATGTAATTACTTATGCACTTGTTTTAAGTCTACCATTTTATTCTGTGGTTTCTATTTTATTTTGGCCTATTCTATAGTTGGTTTTTAATATCACAGCCTTTATTCCTTTTATTCTTCATTCTATTTTTCCATTTACTAGAATGACAGTTTTATGTTCTGCTTCTCCATTTTATGTGATTATTGCAAATATTAAGTGGTAACATTAAAAACTGAAGTAAATACCTCTATTCCACTCACAGGATCTGTGAAGAATTTACATTATTGAAACCCAGTTCTTTTTCACTCCTGACACATACGCTGTTGTTGCTTGTTTGCCCTTGTACCTCTCTGTTTTTTTCAATTTATAAGACACAGTCTTGTTATTGTATCCAATCTGTGTTCCTTTAGGTTTTATCATATATTTACCATTTCTTTGCTCTGTATATCATTTATTTCTTACATTTCACACTTCAAATCTTACATCAATTTCCTTCCACCAGAAGTTTAACTTTTGAGCAGGATGGAGGACGAGGAAATCCCAATGGTTGTCTCCCCCAATAAAAAAACAATAGAAACAATAAATTTGCTAGAAACTGATAGAAATAGCTCAGAAATATCTCTGGACTACAAAAAAGATCAGCAAAAACCACGTGGAGATCAAGGATTGAGGATGGCCACAAAGAAAAATACAGGAAGTATTACCTATGTCACTCCACCCCTCAGTCAAGAGCAGCTGGGCACCAGGAGGGATCGCCTCAGAAGAATTTACCCCATGGGTAAAAGCAGAGCAAGAGAACCTAGCAAGCCTCACCACTGTGGATGTTTGCAACATTTATTACGGAGGCTTACTTACAATGATCCCAGCTGCTGGAGCTACCCTGGAGCCCCACCAGCTCCACGCACTCCCCGAGGCTATAGCTGTAGCTGTAATGAGATCTGCCCTCAAGGATCCTATTTGCTCCCATGATCTGCTCTTCAGTATCAGGACACCATTGCACCTCACCATATATGGGACCAAAGATACTAGTGCTCTGGGCCCCATCCATGGTCCCAGGTTGGCACTAATCCCACAATTACCAGGGCAGCCCCTCTGCCCTGAGTCCCACCCCCAGAGACCCAGGTTGTGGCTCTGACCCATCCTTGCTGGGGTCAAGAGAAATAGAAAATCTGAAAACACCAGTTACAAATAAGCAAATTGAATTAGTAACCAAAAATCCTCCCAACAAAGTCCAGGACCAGACGGCTTCACCGGTGAATTCTACCAAACACTTAAGGAAGAATGAATACCAATTCCCCTCAAACTCTCCCAAAAAACTGAAGAACATGGAATACTCCCAACCTAACTTTATAAGGCTATAAGGCCAACATTATCCTGATATCAAAGCCAGAGAAGGGCACCGCAAAAAAAAAAAAAAAAAAAAAAAAAAAAAAATTACATGCCAGTATTCCTAATGTAGATGCAAAAATTCTCAGCAAAATGGTAAATTGTATTTAACAACACATTAAAAGGATCGTTTACCATGATCAAGTGGGATTTATCCCTGGGACGCAAGGATGGTTCAACGTACACAAGTCAACAAATGTGATACACCACATTAATAGAATGAAAGATAAAAAACATGTGGATCATCTCAACAGATGCATAAAAACATTTGACAAAATACAACATTCTTCCATGATTAAAGAAAAAAAACACTCAACAAATTGGGTATAGAAGGAATGTTCCACAGTACAATGAAGACCATATATGACAAGCCCACAGCTAACATCATACTTAACGATGAAAAGTTAAAATCCTTTCCTCAGAGATCAGAAACAAGACAGGATGCCCCCCTCACCGTGTCTATTCAACACATACTAGAGGTCTTAGCCAGAGCAATTAAGCAAGAAATAAAATGCATCCATATCAGAAAGGATGATGTAAAATTATCCATTTGCAGATGGCATGGTCTTATATATAGAAAACCTAAATTCTCCACTAAAAAATGTTAGAATAAAGTTACAGGATATAAAATCAACATATACAAATTGGTTGCTTTTCTATACAGTAACAACAAACTATTTGGAAGATAAATTAAGGAAACAATTCCATTAACAAAATAATTAAAATACTTTAAGTTTATTCGTAAGAGGGGAAAGAACTGTACACTAAAAATCAGAGGATATTGATGGAAGAGATTGAAGAAAACATGAATTAATAGAAAGGTATCATATGGTCTTGGATTGAAAAAAATAATATCCACGTTAGCAAAAGTGATCTACACATTCAATGCAATCCTAATCTAAATCCTAATGGCATTTTTCATAGAAATAGAAAAGACTATTCTAAAAATTTTTTGGAACCACAAGATACCCCAATAGCCAAAGCAATCCTGAGGGGGGAGGGAATCAAACCTGGAGGCATCGCACCACCTGATTTCAAGTTATATTACAAAGCTATAGTAATCAAAACAGTATTGTCCTGGCATAACAATAGGCATCAGAGACCAGTGGAACAAAATAGAGAACCCAGACATAAACCCTTGCATATCCAATCGACTGATTTTTGACATGGTTGCCAGAACACACAATGGGGAAAGGACAGTCTCTTCAATAAATGGTGTTGGGAAAACTAAATACTTGTAATGAAGAGGAAAAAAAAAGGACTCCTATCTTACATCACTCACAAAAATTAACTTGAAATGAATCAAAGAATGCAATGCAAAACCTGAAACCATAAAACTCCAAGAAGAAAACAAAGAAAAAGATCCTGACATTAGTCTTAGCAATGGTTTCTTGGGTAAGACACCAAAAGGACAGGCAACAAAAAGACAAATAAGCAGGACTACATTAAACTAAACAGCTGGATGGCAAAGAAAACAATAAATTGAAAAGCAACCCACAGAATGGGAGGAAAATATTCACAAACCATCTAAGAAGCTAATATCTAAATATATAAAGAACTCATACAATCCAATAGCAAAAAAGCAATCCCATTTAAAAATAGGCAAAGAACATGAAAAGACATACTAATGGCCAGCAAGTATGTTCAAAGACGGTGGGGGAAAAAAATGTGAAAGATGCTCAATATCACTAATCATCAGCGGGGCGCCTGGGTGGCACAGCGGTTGGGCGTCTGCCTTCGGCTCAGGGCGTGATGCCGGCGTTACGGGATCGAGCCCCACATCAGGCTCCTCCTCTATGAGCCTGCTTCTTCCTCTCCCACTACCCTTGTGTTCCCTCTCTCGCTGGCTGTCTCTATCTCTGTCAAATAAATAAATAAAATCTTAAAAAATATATATATCACTAATCATCAGGGAAACCTAAACCCAAACCACAGGAAGACAATGCTTCACACCTGTTAGTAAAGCTATTATCAAACAGACAAGATAAATGTTGGTGAGGTTGTGGTACAAGGGAACCTTTACACATTTTGGCTGAAATGTAAAATGGTACAACAATCTCTGCTTTTACTCAAGACAGTACTGGAAGTCCTAGCCAAAGCTATCAGAAAGGAAAAAGAAATAAAAGCATTCCAATTGTTAAGGAAGAAGCTGAACTGTCACTATTTGCACATGAAAAGATATTTGACATCACTAATCACAGGGAAATGCAAATCAAAACCACAATGAGAGGTCACGGTACACCTGTCAAAATGGCCAGTCAAGAAGACAAGAAATAGCAGGGTTGGCACTGATGTGGAGAAAAAGCAACCCTCAGCTACTATTGGTGGGAATGGAAACTGGTGCAACCACTGTGAAAACGGAATGGAAGTTCCTCAGAAAACAGAAAATAGAAGCACCATCTAGTCTAGTAATTCCACTATTCACCCAAAGAAAACAGAAACACTAATTCAAAAAGAGAAATGCACCCGCCTGTTTACTGCAGCACGATTTCCAACAGCCAAGATATGGCAGGAACCTAAGTGTCACAGATACACAAACGGGAAAAGAAGATGTGGCATATGGACACAACCATACGTAAAGCTATTACTCAGCCATAAAAAAGAATGTGATCTTGTCATTTGCAATACCAGGGATGGACCTAGGGGGTAGTATGCTAAGTGAAGTAAGTCAGACAGAGGAACACAAATACCCTATAATTTTACATGTATGTGGAATATAAAACAAAACCAAACCAAACTAAGCAAAAAGCAGATACAGAACCGAAGATGCAAAAAACAGACTGTGATTGACAGAGGAGAGGGGGTGGGAAGATGGGCAAAATGGGTAAAGGGGAGTGGCAAGTACAGACGTCCTGTTACGGAATGAATAAATCACGGAAATGAAAGGTACAGCGTAGGGAATAGAGTCAACGGTGTTCTAACGGTGTTGTACAGGATAGATGGCAGCTACGCTTGTCTAGAATTGTCAAATCACTATCTTGTACACCTGAAACTAATGAAACACTGTGTCACCCATTCTTCAATAAAAGTAAAAATAAATAAAAACATAAGAAGGTATAGCCGTTATGAAAAATATGGTAGTTCCTCAAAAAATTAAAAATGAACTACCACATGATCCAGCAATCTCACTCCTTAGGATAGATCTAAAGAATCCAAAGTTGGTGTCTTAAAGAGATTATCTGCATACCCGTGTTCATTGCAGCATTATTAATAATAGCCAAGATATAGAAAAAACATGTCAAGCAGCAGGTAAACAGTTAAGATGTGGTATTTATATAAACACATGATAGAATATTATTCAACCATGAGAAAGAATACACTCCCATTCGCAACAACACAGGTGGAACCTGAGAACATTAGGCCAAGTCAAGGCAGAGAAAGATGAATACGGTATATCCCTCATTTGAAACTTCTATAAAACTAAATTCACAAAAGCAAAGAATCAAAAGGTGATTACCAGAGGCTGGAAGTGGGAGAACTGGGGAGGTGTTAAGGGTACAAACTTACGACTGGGAGAGAGATACGCTCTTGAGATCTAAGGCACAGCATAGTGAACACGATTAATGACACTGTACTATAAACTTCAAAGTTGCTAGGAGACTAGATCCTTAAATGTTCTTCCCACAAAAAAAGAAATGCTAATGATGTGACAACACAGAGCTGTTAGCCAATGCTATGGTGGTAACCAGGCTGCAGTATGTAAATGTATCAAACCAACACATGGTGAGCCTGAAACTCACACATTCCAATCAACCACACCTAAGAACAAACATCTTTTAAAACGTCCCTTGGTAAGAGTCGTTGAATGGCACACTGTCTCAATTCCATTTGTCTAAAGATATTTTTACTACCCTTATTCTTCAGAGATGTATTTCTTGTTCATTGTTCCAGCTGGAGATAGCCTCTGCTGAAGATACTGTACTGACGTTGAGCTTCCGTAATGCCCTTGAGTGTTGCTCATTCAAAGGTGATTTACTTCCAGCCGCTCTGGCTGATTTAAGAGCTTCTCTTTGTCTTTGGATTTCTGCAGTTGCTACAGGATATACTTAAGTATAGCACTCTTTTACTCTCACTCTTGGATGTGTCGGGCTTTCTGAAACTGTCCAGTGGTGCCATCACTTGAGGAAATGGTCCACAGTTAGGTCTAAATGTTGACTGACCGCACTACACCCCTGTGGGTTAAACTTTCTCACTTCCTCCTTTATGTTTTTCTAACTTGGTTTCATAGTTTTTTTTTTTGTTGTTGTTGTTGTTGTTTTGGTACTGAATTCTGGATAATTTCTTCACAGCTATTTTTTCAGCTCTGATTTTTCACCCATCAATTGACAGTTTATTTTTGTTCACTCTATCAACAATTCCCCGTAAAAGGTCTGTGTTTTTTCCTAACATGATAGGTCCCTTTTTGTAGCTCGAAGTTTTTTGTAGTAATTTCTACAACGTTTATCTTTTAATATATACTTTTTTTTTTTTTTTAAAGAAAGAGAGCAAATGCACACTAGTGGAGAGGTGAGGGGCAGAGGGAGAAAGAGAGAGAGAGAGAGAGAATCTTAAGCAGGCCCTGTGCGCAGCATGGAACCTGACATGGCTCAATCCCATGACCCTGAGATCATGACCTGAGCTGAAATCAAGAGGCAAGCGCTTAACCAACTGAGCCACCCAGGTTCCACTAATTTATATTATCATCAGTTACTTTATAATCAGTGTTTTAAAATTACAACATTTAAAATTACAGTATCATTTGGGAGCTGTTTCATTTTCTGTGTTTCCTGATGATCGCTTACGGTGGCTTAGTCCTAAATGTTTGGTTATTTTTCATTGTGTAATATTCATTGCCCTTAGGTTTTTTTCTACGGAGAGGTTTTGAAGCCTAGAAGGAATGTGCCTACTTTTAAAGCGGATGTTTTTACTTCTGCTTGGTAGTATTAGTCATCAATCATGTTAAAACAAGCTCATGACTTGAGGTTCTATGGATCAGCCTGGCCACGCAAACCCAGGAAGCAGACCTGTGCACGGATGGGCTGGGACCACAGTTTTTGGTGGCCATGTTCTCCCTCCTCTCCGGATGTGTAGCATCAGGACATTACGTCCTCCAGTCCTCCGGCAGGTACTTCTGGTTCACACTTATCCTGGAACGCTTCCTTCTGGGGTCCAACAGAGATGGAGCCTTAACTTCTGACCCCCTTGATTTGGAAGAAGGTTTTTTTTTTTTTTTTTTTTTTTTAATGACTAGAATTGTCAGATGCCTAGAAAATAAAAGTGGCTTTGAGTCTCAGGTTCTTAATCGCTTCAGTTCCGTTTTCACTTGAACTGTGTCCAGGTAATCCCTTTAGATCTTATGAGCAGCTTAATGCTTCATAGATTTTTAAAATATGGTTTTACCTAAAGTTTTGGTCCAAATCCCTTAACTTCCCATTCTCTGAATCAGAAACCTAGGTGTGTGTGTATGCAGGTTTCAGAGATGTCCTGTTCGATACGGTTAAGACAGGGTCTTTGAAATGCTCTATCCTGTGATGGACAGAGGGTATATCTGGGGAACTGTTTGTCAGACTTGAAATCCATAGGGCCACCTTCACCCCCAAATGTTACATTTCTCTCAGAATGTGGCTTGCTGAGCTATCTTACTTTTTTCCTTTATGCTGACAGTGCTTGTCAACAGCCTGCCATGAAAATGACTATCTGGTGAGGTCCCGCTTTACTTGAAGGAATCTAGCTTCCCTCCCCTTAGCTTGGGGCTTCGAGTCTCTGCTTCATGCAACTTCTATCTCCATGAAACTTCTAGGTTTATGCAGGACTTTAACCTTGATCTTCTAACTTGACCCTCACCACATCCCTGTGGGCCAAACAGGACAGAAGAGGTACTGCTCTTGCACTGAGTTTGGGGGATGGAAGCAAGAGCGGAGAGTCAGGACTTCATTCTCGTGGTTTAGTGCTCTTTATCCACAACGCTCATTGCCATCAGACCTCTGATGTGGGCGAGTCTCGCGGTGACATGTGGAAAGCTATACGGCCCAATGCATGTTGCAATGTTGCTAACTGACACGTAGGAATGAACACGTACTAACAGCCCAACTCCATACAAGCTACACAGTCACCCACCCTGAAAATAAACACTGACTTTTATTGCTATTGCCCTCACCGCAGATTCTGAAGATTATGATTCTTAAGAGTTTGCCTTGTTTCTTTCCCTCCTTTCAACCCCCCCACTCCCTCTCCCCCTGAATCTTTCAATCATTTTTTTTCCTCTATGGGCAGCTTTCTATTTGAGTTTGGATCAAGCTGAGGAGGGCAATTCGGGAGGGAGGAAGAGGGGAGGTTCATTTCGCCTGAGTTGGGTCCAGGCTCAGAATTCGGTGTTTGAGCTAAAAACTAAAACTCAGATGAAACCTGTTGTGAACTTGGCATAACCCAAATATCCCCCAGGCTTATGAACAGAAGAATTAACAGTTAAATCTGAAGGTTCCTAATTTCAATACTCTGACCAGTATTTCCATCCCCATGAATAGAACCCGCCTGCCCGTAACTTGGAAGAGCTTCTAGTCTTATCCAACAGACATCACTTGTCATTATCCGCTGCTCCATCTTTCCGAGTTCCATCACGCTGCCTTCCCTGGCTGCCACCCCCTGGATCTCCACCCGTCCTGCCTGCCATGTTTAATCCTCAGGTCATCAAGGATTCAGTCAACAATGACTTAAAAATAACAAGGAGAAATGGCTTCCTCCCTCCATGGTACAGTCCACAGGAGCTCCCCAGCAGAGCTGCTTGTATCCAGACATGGGACGCAGTTTCATACAGTGACTTGAGTTTATATACAAAGACCTCTTCACCCCTAGGGTGGACAAGCCCACAGACGGAGTGGGCAGAGAGGCTCTTACCACCCGCTGCTGAACTTCAGTCCGTCGAACTCACCTCACACGCAGACTGGAAGATTCCTTCCTCCTAGTGAGGTTTCACAGGGGGCTAACCATTTTCTGAGAGGATTCTGAAGTCCTCCACACCTAACCTTGCCCAGACCATAAGGCATGCCAGGTGGTTTAAGTCTGAAGCTCAGTCGTAGACATGGCAGGAAGTGTCCCCAGGAGGCTCTGTGGTGCCTGAGATAATCCAAGAAGCAAGGAGACAGCGGGCAGTAGGGACGAAGGCACATCTTCATGGCTGTTGAATCTAAACCTCAAGGTAGGACGAACTGGGGGCTCTGGCATATCCTGCTGATTACGCCCGAGTCACTCTTCCCTTCTTTGAAGATGAAATTGAAGTTTTATCCAAGGTGACAACATACTCTGCTTCAAGGCTGTGCACTCCCCTCTTACACTGAGTGTGCGTCTGTGACTGAGCGCCAGCCTACGCGATGCTTGTTTCCTGGAACTGGATAGGATGGCAGAGGTTCTAAGAACATCTTTGTGCCATGAAGTGAACTTAAAGGTTAAAGATAGGCACAAAGTGGGGGCACCTGGGTGGCGCAGTCGTTAAGCGTCTGCCTTCGGCTCAAGGCGTGATCCTGGTGTTCTGGGATCGAGCCCCACATCAGGCTCCTCCGCTGGGAGCCTGCTTCTTCCTCTCCCACTCGCCCTGCTTGTATTCCCTCTCTCGCTGGCTCTCTCTCTCTCTAATAAATAAAATCTTTTAAAAAAAATAAAAGATGGGCACAAAGTAAGGACGGCGGCCTAAAAGTTAAGAAAGAGCCCTATCCCCAGTGATGGGGAGTGGTTCTACCAACCCTTGATTGGCTACTTCCAGACTTTTATCACCAGAGGGGGATTAAAAAAAATAAATAAAAGAAAATTAAAAAATATATATATGTACTACCTCTTCTTTTCAATTTTCTGTTAATACAGAAATCTTTTTGGTTCTAGCTGATGAAGTCCGCCGGTTGTTAGGTTTGGAGCAACTTTTCCTGGGGTCCCAGGCCTGCTCCGCCAGGCTTATCTCTGTGTCCTTGAACAATTCATTCAAACTCTTTGTGCCAGCTTAATTTCAAGTAAGAAATGGATAATTAGAGTACTCATCTCATAGCAATTAAGAGGATAAAGCAAGATAATACCATGAAGCTCTTAGAAGAGTCCTTGGAACACAGTCTTCGCTAAATATTACATAACCTGTGAAAGAATGACCTGTCCCTATGTTGACCGGGTTTGAGTTTCTTCTATGCGTAGGTACTTCTAAATGTTCGCTTCACTCCTCTTGCGTTCCAGACAAGGCAGGACCTCCCTGCTGGCAGCTTTACTTCCCCCGCTCATGTAGCAAGGTGAGGGGCGTATATTTGTATCCATATTTTCTCCCTGACTGCTGACCCCAGAGAATGGTCTCATTTTAATAAAAATAATACACCAAGTACTTAATACACCAAGCTCAAGGTCAACACCAACTCTGACAAGCCCCCATTTTCTTCATTTGGATTTTAAGTTGTCCTGTGAACTTCCTATCAGTCACTTGCGCTCAGCGTGAAAATACAGCCATCTCCGCAACACAGGGCGGGAGGGGGCGACTATTCCAAAGCTTTGCAGACACATGTCGCCATTCGGCAAAGACACCGAAGAGGCCCCGTTCAATCCAAGGGCAGAAAACATCAAGCGGAAACCAGTCCAGATGCCCCTCTCACGCTTCCCGTGGACACAAAAATAGGAATGCTTGAAATTGAAAGTGACGGGGGAAAAATGAGGCACCATTTGTGGGAGACACAAAAAAAAGACGAAGCCCATGAATGCTATTTGTTCCCACTCCATTATTCAGCATCTGCTGTTGACCCTTTGTCATTCGCATCCTTTTGTGTGGGGCCACCTCAGCGTTTTCCGTTTTCTGACAGATGATGAGCTCCAAACCCACTCTGAATAGGCCATTGGCTGACCGTTTGTTTCTGCAGCAAGGGTGATTGCACGCTGCCTTCTTCTGCCTCGGCGACGCGGAGGCTTCGAGAGAATGGCCAGCCCTCGGGGGCAGCCCCATCACCTCCCTAGCCAGGTGCACAGGAGGTGGTCAGAAGGTGCTGGCTCAGAGGTTTCCTGAGCCTGCCTCTGTGCGCAAGGCAGAAGCAGGATGAAAAGGAACGAAGGAGAGGAAACAAACCCGTGGAAAACAAGGACCGCGTTTACCGTCCTGCCCGAGCGCCCTGGAGATCACGGCCGCAGCAGCCTGGCTAAGCGGGTGTGCCGGGCACAGGCAGTCGGAACGCAGGATTCAGCCAGGCCTGAGCCAAGGGCTCGGTTCTACAGTCTGAAGGGCCTGGCGGCTTAAGCAGGGGGCAGAACATCCAATGGATCCATCTCCCTCCTAAGCCTGCAAAACCCCAGGAAACCACTTTGTGCTCAGGGAGGTTGGTGCCTTGAAAAATGGAGCTGCCCAAGTCCAACTGATAGGCAGAGGTCAATGGAAGCCATGATTTACTAGATGGTGAGTAAGGGGAAAACTCAAAACGGCAATTCTGTTTTCCTGCCAGATTCCATGGGCTCTTCTGAGGCTCACCCTTGCTGTCTTCCTGATGCTTTTGATAATTATTTAATTGGTCTCCAATCTAAGTAGACGCTGTTTGAACTGCCTTTTGGGGTTATAGAAAGTTACTGATTACACAGCTCTCAGATGAATAAATACACATCGCTTTTTTCCTTTTCTCGGATCATAGCGAAGCGGTACTTTGGATTTATTGATGGCCACAAAATAGAGAGATCAGGCAATTTCCTGTATAATTTTCAATATGCAAACGCTTTTTTTGGAAATAGGTATCTAATGACAAAGGAGACAATTTGTAAACAACACCTGCGTTAAGGAATGGCTGAGGGTAGGAGAAAAGGGGAAAGAACACTGCTTTTTCACGTTTCCAGTAGTGTATAAGAAAAATCATGTAAGTCTCTTAGATCTAAAATTAATGATACAGTCCATGTAAACACTCTTTCTTTATCTTGGATTTGGTGCTTCGGTAATACTTAGGGGATTCCGAGGACAATTTTGACCTGGACCCTTTAAGGCTTGATGAAAGAATATAACACATTCCCTTTCTAAAAGCAGACCTCTGTTGCTATCAAATGAGAAATTTTGAAAACGCAATACAAAAGCAAAGTACAAGGCTGTTTTGGTTTTCTATTACAAGCCAGTTCAGCAATGGTCCCATGGATAGCCACGTATAATCCCAAAGCAGCAATATATAAATGCCATGAAAAATAGGACTTCGAATCCACTCTTCTGGAGCCCAGAAGAGCCTGGCAAAGACCAACCACCGCCAAAGGCTGGATCCCATCCTCTGTTGGACGCTGGTGCGGTCTTTAGGGAGACTTCTATTTTATGTTGCAGGGTCCTCACTCAGCTATCTTTCTATCAGAGTCATAACCTAGGTCCTTCTGGCAATCCCAGCATTTTAGCAAGATAAAGGTGATCATCTCAGCATCAAACATTTTGAATCAAAAGCCCAAATGGGAGTTGCGGATTTCACCCCTGATCAAGAAAGGCCTTCTGGTGTCCCCTCTGAGGTTTCCCCATGCGGACGTAGCAGAGCAAGTTTAGCTTGCTAGGAGCCCTCTCTTACCAGTATCCACCATCTCACGGGTGACCCTGAGATTAGAGAGTTTTATTTGTTTTAAGAGATTATCGTGAACCACCAGGCTCTGGCAGGCAGTTGAATTTGCACCCTGATTTGGTTCAGCCCCCTTTAAGTCTCTCCTTTTACTAGAATATTCAACAAAGGAAGGCACTAAAGCCCAAGGTCACTTATCTGGTAATGCTACTGTAGGAAGCCTCCTACAATGGCGCCCAATGGTTCCTACCTCTTGCTGTCCATTCCTTGTATCATCTATGCCTTTTGTGTGGCAGTTCGATCTAGGGACTTCCTTCTAAGAAACAGAAAACGGGAAAAATGATAGGATCTCACTTCCCAGAACATTTATACAAGACGGACGTCTTCCTTGCACTCTCTCTCTTGCTGGCCTACTCTCATCCTACTGACTCCTTGGCTTATTCACTTAGATGAACCACGCTGCCATGTTGAAGAGTTCAATGGAGCGAGCAGCTGAGGGTGGCATCATGACCCACAACAAGCAAGCAACTGAGGTCCTCAGTCCAACAGCTTATAAGAAACTTAATCCTGCCAACAACCACTGAATGAATTTGGAAATAGGTCCTGCTGCCCTCAACTAAGCTTTGAGGACCCAACCCAAACCTTGCTTATAACCTCCTATAAGATCCTGGGCGAACGCCTTGATTGCAGCTGTGGAGAAACCCAGGAGCAGAAGAGCCAGCTACGCCACACCCAGGCTGCTGACCCACAGAACCTACCAGATAATAGAAGTTGTTGTTCTAAGTCGCTAAGTTTGTAGCGCTTGGTTATGCCATTAAAAATGTTCTGGTACCACGTCTAGTGGGTATTCCCCACACCAACAAGCAATTCTCTGAGGGAGGCTTCCCCACACAGCACCAAGGAATTATCCAGAACTCAATTCTGACACTACTGACCCAGAGACACCATCAGATTCCACAGAGAAGGGCTCAGTCCTGCAACAGCGCCCAACCCTCAACGTCCACTTCACAGGCCAAAGTTGTTAACTGTGCTTCTAACTAACCTACTTTCAATTGGAGGTTCCAATGATCTCCCTCTCCAACCAATCCCAAGTCCACGAAGTTACCTGTATTTCTAACCATCAGAGGTTCCCATGACCCCCTCCTCAGGTTTAAGTAGTTTGCTAGAATGGCTCGCTGAACTCAGAAATGGTTTTACTTACTGAAATCAAATGTTTGTTAGAAAAAGATAGAACTCAAGAACTGCCAGGTAGAAAAGATGCAGAGAGCAAGGTGGATGGGGAAGAATTCAGAGCTTCCCTGCCCTGTTTGCCCTCTCTTGGCACCTCTGTGTGTTCACGAACATGGAAAATAATCAAAACTCTGTTCTTTGGGGGTTTTGACAGAGGCTTGATTACACAGGCATGACTAATTCCCCGGCCATTGGCAACTGACACAACCTCGAGCCCCTCACACCCCCTGCCCCCCGGGTTACAGGGAGGACTACAAGATCCAACCGTCTCATCACATGGCTGGGACTCCCAGAAACCAGTCTCCATTCTCAGGTGGGCTCCCAAAATCGAACCCTTTCACCTAACAGAAACACATTTTTCTTATGACTCAGGAAATTCCAAGGGGTTTCTAGAGCTCTATGCCAGAAACAGAGATGAAGACCAAATATTTATTTCTCGCCGTAATAGTATCCCAGCAGCTATAGATAACTAACACAATAGCAGAGTGAGGAGTAGAACCTCGACCTCCTTCCTTCCATTTGCCCTTCCATGCGGTGCGGCATTGGCAGCCCTGAGCCCCTTTGATCAGCCAGCAGACTTCCGTGCTATCGAGCTCAGAATAAAAAGAGTTGTCCTCCTTTTTTGGCTAGACGAGAAACTTCACAGGCGTTAAAATAGCTGCAATTGATCAAAAATTAAACGGAGCAAGATAGAATATAAAAAGGAACACAAGTCACTAGAGTGTTATGCTCGCAATTATCTCTGTATTTAGGGAGGGAAGTTTGGTTCTTTAAAGTTACTTTCGGAGGAAGTTTGTCCACATTGGAGCCAACGGGGGGAAAAAAAAATTCCTGTCTCCCTGACCCCACTGTCCCTAGCAGAGGTCTCTCCAGCCCAGGAGAGAGCTATAGGTGGGAAAGGGCCATGTGGAGCCACCCAGCTGATCAGCTGACATGGCCAGATCCCGTGTCCATGGGACATGAACTGGAAGGGTGGGGCCTGCTCCCCACATCAGGACCACCCTCTGGTCTCCAGCCCCCATCATCCATCATGACTCCCTTTCATGGCCTTGGCTTGGGGCCAGCCCTCTGTCCCACCATCTTCTGAGACTGGGAACAATTCCCTCCCTTCATTTATATTGCTTCTGTGAAGTATAACTTCATCACGTTTCTCCAGAGTCTTCTTTTTCTAGGTTATATAAATTTAGCTCTCCAGCCTCCTTCACAGCTTGCCCTCCAATCCTCTTGCTAGTTGATTAATTTTTCTTCATTTCTTACGCATATGCCCAGGTATACACCCTTCTGCAGGGAAGAGGGCCCTGGGAAACAAGACCAGAGACATCACGAAAAAGCGGAAATTCACCATGCGAAGGGGGGAAATAGGAAGCTTCTTTAGTCTGATAGTAAATGCATGGAAACTTGTTTGGGGAAAGCCCATGAAAAGAAGGTCGTTGGGAAAAGGTTAAGGTCTTTGGAAATTGTATTCAGGTTCCTCCTCAAGCTAGATTTCTCATTAAGATCAGCCTGTAAGGGTTTTCACCATGTGCCAGAGGGCCAGGGCTAAGCGATTTCTCTTCCTCTTGCACTCCTTACTCTCCTCGCACACTCTGATGTCTCCTTGAGTCTGAGTCTCTCTCCCTGCACCCATGTGTATCTCCACCAACTCAAACAAGCTCCAAGGCAGGACAAGGGTGCTAATGCTAACACCTGCCCCTGGGTAATTCCTTGCCTACTTGCAAAGTCCTTCAGGGGACATATACCCTCCTTATCCCACCTGTGAGTTTCCTAGCCCCCAGGTACATTTGGGTGGTACACCTTGATTTTTTTGTTTAAGATTTTATTAAAGAGAGCATGTTTGCACACTCGGGGGGGGGGTTGTAGAGGGGAGGACAAGCAGATTCTGCACTGAGCACAGAGCCCGATGCAGGGCTCAATCTTATGACCCAAGACCTTGACCTGAAACCAAGAGTCGGACACTGAACTGACTGAGCCACCCAGGCACCCACAACTTTGGTTGTTTTAATTGCATCATGGAAATTACTTGAGACGCAATCCAACCATGCCTTGGTTTTGTTTTTCTAGAAACCCTCTTGGAACCCAAGTTCTTTTCCTGTTATGATGTAAAAAGTTTTGTTTCATTTCCCTCCCTTTTTCCTCGCTCCTTAATCAGTTTTAAGGAGTTGGAAATGAAAATACTTGTCATCTGAGACTTAAGTGTGGTCACTTCTGGTATCAGAGGCTGAGAATGACCATCTTTCTAGACTTTCCCCTTACAGTATCAAGGCATTCAGTGCTTCATACAAAGGTGTGATTTGTCACAGGATGAAATCTAGGGCACAGTACTGCTTGTATTTATTTATTTATTTATTTAACAGTTTCATGGTTACACATTTACTTCAGAATCCAACAAGTTCCAGGGTTTTACTTTGTGCTGTCCAAGCGCGGTTACACCAGAACAGTCACCCGATGAAGCTACCCTACGGGAGGTGGAATAACGGGAACTTCCACCACGATTTCATATGCATCTTTTAGCTCTTATGCTGTTACTTGTGTTTTGTGGCTTTCCTACTTAAAGAAGGTGGTGTTTATCCTCACAGGAGCCAAAATGTATTATAAGAAATGCCCAACTGCATTATTCTACACCTATCATGGCTTAGCCTCATGAATAGGTTCTCTGGGTCTGCCTAATTTGAGTTTGAGGTCACAGTGTTTGCAGCTGTCCTCAGCTGGGCTGTCAGATAACCGGGAGGGATGGAGGCAGGTGTGGTTAAAGAGATCAGGGTTGGCATGCATCGTGCACGGCCCAGGTTGAAGCAGGGGGGGACGAGGGGTACATCAAGGTTGTTATGGACTGAACTATCCCCCTAAAATTCCTATGTTGAAGTTGTAATCTCCAATAATTTTCAGTGTCACTGTATTTGGAGATAAGGCCTTTTTAAGGAGGTAATTAAGTTAAAATGAGGTCTTTAGGTTGGGACCTACTCCAATACAGACTAGCATCCTTCTAAGAGGAGATCGGCACATACAACGAGAACTACCAGGGAGGCACAAGCACAAAGTGCTCACGTCTCACGACGTGAAGACACATTGAGAAAGTGGCCATCTGTGTGCCAAGAAGAGAGATCGCAGGAGAAACCACACCTGTCAGCACCTTGATCTTGGACTTCGAGCTGCCAGGACTACGGAAAACAAGTTTTTGTTGTTTACATCAGTCTGTGCTGTTTTATCAGGACAACTGTGCCAGACTAATATAACGTCAAGGTAAGGACAAAGATAAAGTGAACACACCAACGTGGGGGGAACTGGATGAGACAGGACAGGAATCCCGTCATTGGAGGGTAATCAGATGCAGCCAGGAAGACAGACCTGCCCTAAGGCAGAGGGTAAATTCCTCAGACCATTTCCTCCAACTCTTCAGCTTATAGAGCTGGCTCTTCGGAGAGAGACCCAGAGACCATGACCAGTAAAACTGACCAAGTCTAATGTAGGCTTTGCCCATCTCACGTACAACAAAATGGATCCTGTCTTTGCTCTGTGAGCAGGAGAAGGGGACTTACAAGAAGGAAGTGCTTAGGGAAGCAGAGATGGCAGAGGAAAAACCAGGTCTCCTTCGGCATTAGGATAAACCTGCACAGATCAGAAAGGGGATGCACTGGGGCTACGGGTTCCGCACGTGGCATCTGAGGTAGGCAGAGCAAGGCACCCCCTCCAAAGAGGTCCACGCCCCAATCTCCCACGCTTGTGACTCAGGTACCTCGCGTGGCAGAGACTTTACACATGTGATTAAAGGGATGGACCTCGAAATGGTGAGATTCTCCTCGATTATTGGGGCAGGCCCAATGGAACCATGAAGATCCTTAGAAGAGAAAGGCCGTAGGGGCACAGAAGAAGATGTGTCTATGCTACCGAAGGTTGGAGCCATGCACTTTGAACATGGAGGCAGGGGGTCGTAAGCTGGGGAATGAAGGCAGCTTCTCGCAGCTGGGAAGGACAAGCAAAGAGCTTTTTCTCCAGAGTCTCTAAAAGGAGCCAGCTCTGCCTATACCTTACTTTAGCTGGGTGAGATGGATTTTGGAAACCTGACTTCCAGAACTTTAGGGAAGTGCCATGTGGTCCTAGGAGTCTATAAATTCTAACACTGGTCCCAACTCTGAAGGCTGCTCCTGGCCCAAGGGTCCCAGTGTCGAGCAACAGCTACACTTTCCGCTACACCTGTCCTGCCAGCCTGGACAACTTCAAAGCATACAGCGAGAAGATTTGGCTTGGGCCTGAACTGAAATCACTCTTCAGGAAAATCCCAACACCTTGCTATGGGCTTTGGATGCTATGGGCTCCAACCTCACGAGTGCGTCAAGGACTATTAGTCCCATTTCCCAGATGAAAAAGGGACACACTGGAGAGACAGAAGAGAGACCACTATGTCCAAGGTCATAGAAACCAAGGCCCATCTACTTCCCAAGCCGCACAAAGACAAATGCGTGCAGGGTCAGGATTCTCTTTGGTGGGTCTTCTGATGTGGACCCATTGTCTGCTGGACAAAGCACAGTAGGACTCCCACGACAGACACAGTCATTTTGCAGGATTTGCTCTGGATTGTTCAGATGTGCACAGCAGTTTGGTTTAATGAGCTTTGGAGTCAGAGACGCCTCATTGATACCAGCTGTAGCTCTGAGATCTTGAGCAGTACAGCACAGTGGCTACTGAAATAAAATCACATGAAACCGTCAACTCCGCACTCCCGTCCCTGGGAATATAGTCCTCGGAAGTTAAAGGGCCCATCACTTGAAACACTTACAAGGATGATTCCTGTCTATTGTTTATAGTGAAGTGGAAAAGTGAGAAAAGTGGATGCCTATCATAGGGGACTGGCTGAATAAATGGAAAATATCCAAACCATGGAATATTATGCAGCAGTTAAAGCCAGAAGCTAGATCTACAAGAGACTAAGTTGGGAGGAATTCTAGGAGGTTTCGTATAGTGAGAAAGACAAATTACATTTAAGTGTATATGACAAAAATCCCATTTTTTTTAGTCAGTGACAAAACCCCCATGCTTGAGATTATATAAAGAAATTAAAGTATTAAGTGATACCAGACAAAATTCGATATCCATTCTTAATTTTTAGAAATTGCAATCGCAATAAAATAGTGTTAGATAAGTAACCCTGTAACAGGATAAAATCCTCCTATCATAATCCCAAACCTAGCATTCTGCTTAATGGGAAGCACTAGAAACATTACCATTTAAAGTCAGAAATAGAATTTGATGTTGTGCTGGAAGTAATGGCCAACAAAACTAGGTAACCGAAAGTTATTATCCTAATTCTAAAAATTGGAAAGGAACATGAAAATTATTTGCAGATGGTAGGACTGTATACTGGGCAAATGAAAAACAACTGAAAAGCTACCATAACCAATAAGAGATTCATAAACCCTTCGGAGATATAAAATAGATACACTAGCTTTCACATACATACACACACACACACACACTCTCTCTATATATACATATATATAATTTATTTTTATGTATAGATGCATATATACATATGTGTATTTATACATTTATACAAATATACATATATATTTATATGTATATATATGCATATATACACACAACCACATGGATAAGGCTACATGAATATAGCAACCAAATCACGAATTAAAATAATACTACGTAGGGGTCACAGAACAGAAACGTCACAATACTCCTCAAGACTAAAAAAAAGACTTTAAAAATGAAAATGTACACTGTGACTGAGGTGAATTTTCCATACCCTCATTTGCAAGTTTAATATACCCCCAAACCTACAAGTTTAATTTAAAAAACGATCAACTAGATAATGGGATTCCAAACCTCATATGGCAACAGAAGATGGAATAACGAGGAAAACTCTGAAAAAGAAGAATTTGGGAGGAAAGGCGGGCATGGTGGGGGGAGTTAGTCACACTGGACGTTAAAACAGTGAATCACGGAACACTACGTCAAAAACTAATGATGTACTGTACGGTCACTAACACAATAAATATAAATAAAAACACTTAAACTTTCAGTTATTTAAACAGTATGGTAATATAGGTATAGACAGACGGATAGAATGGAATAGAAAGTCCAAAAAAAGACCTAGACAGGCCTTTCTGTAGAAACCGGAATAGATGACAAAGAAGGCATCTCAGTCATGAAATGATTCCATGAAAGGATACGAGGATTGGATAACTACCTAGAAATATGTGAAGCCTGGATGCACCCTTCGACCTCCACCATGGGATTGTTTCCAAATGGATAGAAGATTTCAATGCAAATGATGAGGTCACCATCTAGACAGACACAGGAGAGAACTAGAACACCGGAGCAGTAACGATCTAATGAGAACTCAAGTTCAGAAATGATAAGACACTGGTAAACTGGACTCTTAAAATAGCAATTTCTCCATGAGAAAAACATCATACCTAAGGTCAAAAGACAAAGAAATCAGGAAAAAGTACTTGCAACTCTTATCACAAAAAGCCAACTCCCTCGTATATAAAAGGACGCCTAATAGAAAAAAATGGACCAAGGGTAGGCATAGATAATTCACTAGAAAGGAAATACAAGGATCTTCCAAACACGAAAAGATGCTCAACTTCATCTTGGGATAAGAAAGTCAAATTACCCAGGCCTGGCAATTTTCGTCTATCAGTGTGGCAAAAAATCTGAAACTTTGATAAAAACTGATGGCAAGGTCTTGGGGAAACAGACACCTTGCATTCTGCTGGGGAGAGAACAATCTGGCACAGCCCCTGGAAGGCAGGTGGGCCGAATCAACCGGAACAACCACCTTTCCTTACCTCTGATTCAGCAATCCCCCCCCCCAGACACGCGAGCGCTCGGAGATAAGCAATGGGACACGGGAGGGTCTGTTTATTTCCACCTTGTGTGCAAGAGCAAAACATTGAGAAATCGTCTAATCGAGACCTGGTTAATTATGGAATTCATTTTTAGAAATAAAATGGAAACAATGCAGCTCTTTAAAAAGAATTAGAGTCTCATACTATAATTTGTAAAGATGTACAAAATAGAGTTAAGTGTGTGTGGCGGGGGAAGCAAGGCATAAGATAGCGTGCCTATGTGGCCTTGAGTGTAAAGAGAAATAGATCCATACACGTATAAAAACCCTCCAGAAGAAGTCATAGATTAGTAACAGTGCTGCTGCCTAATAGTTTTTGCTTTTTTAGGGGAATAGATTACCTATTCAAAAATTAGATATTTCAGGGGCGCTTGGGTGGCGCAGTCGTTAAGCGTCTGCCTTCGGCTCAGGGCGTGATCCCGGCATTCTGGGATCGAGCCCCACATCAGGCTCCTCCGCTAGGAGCCTGCTTCTTCCTCTCCCACTCCCCCTGCTTGTGTTCCCTCTCTCGCTGGCTCTCTCTCTCTCTCTCTCTCTCTCTGTCAAATAAATAAATAAAATCTTAAAAATAGATATTTCAAATTTTTTTCCATGGTTTTTTTGTCATCAGCATACATTATTTACAAAAAAAAAAAAAGTTTTTTATTTTGAGGGCAAAAAAACAAGCTTTGAAATTAGAGGGTCTTTAAATTCTGATTCCACCTCTCCGTAGCTGTGTGACTTTGGGCAAGATACTTAACCCTTGACACCTGACTTCTAAAACGCATATACAATGTGCTGGGGTAATGATCTTAAAAGGCCCAGAGTAAACCCTCAATAAATAAATAATTATTCCCTCCCGGGGTTGCTCTGGAGACAAGGGCAGGAAATAAACAGCTAAAGCTACCAGAGCTGGTTCTCGATGAATATTCATGTCCTGCCCTGGGCTTCCAGCTCCCGCATGGCCCACCTCATCACCGGCCTCACTGCCGCCAAGTGTTTCCCACGTCTCAGCGAAGTTCCAGAATCATCTTTCGGGACAATGTGCCATCATAAAGACAAGAAAAGCGAAAAGCTGGAAATAGGGATCAGTTATGTGCTTTAGAGGTCACTGGCCCTTCTCACAGGGAACCTAATAATGGTCAAGGCCTGGGTCGGGTCCTGAGCTCCTTGGCGAGAAAAGGAATTATAAACGCAGCTGAGGAAACTCAGCGATCTAATCCTGACGTACTCGGAACAGTTCTGCTTAGGAACTCTGCATTGCTGACCTGCTAAAACGTAGAAGATAGGCAAAAATCAACCTATGCTCGTCACCCTCCCTTCGCTCCCCTCAACCCCGCCTCAGTGTTAGCATCTGAGCTGAACAACCTTCGATTCCATCTAAGGACAAATCATAGGTCAGTAGGAGACTGGTCACTCACTCACTATTTATTAAGTACCTGGTAAGTCCAGAGCATGCTGTTTGTCTCCGCACACGGCACAAAGTGAACAAAAGTAACGGCTTTGCTGGGAAAACTGACCTGAGTAATACCAAGTAAAACCAATCCTTTACAGCAGGAAAATTAAGTGTCCTTTATTCCGGTCGCATTTAAGATTTTTCTAGGACCAGAGATTTTATCAATTATTAATATGAGAGAGGAGGAAAGGTCAGCCCATTTTGGGGAGGGAGCTTCCAGATTTTTGAAACACCAGTTATAGGTCAATAATGCATGTTGATTTTTCATCACTTTTGCGGGAGAACAATGGCCTTTAAAAAAAATTTTTTTTAATAACCCAAGAACAGATCACTGTGAGTACACATCCCTTCCACCTAGACAGGGCTCCGAGGTGGCTGGGTCCAGCACAGTCGCCTCTGTGCTACTTCAGCCACAGGTCCAGCGTCCCGGCCTGGGGATGGAGCCTCAGGGTCAGTTCGATGTCACCTTCAGCTTTCAGGGCAGGGAAAGGGGTGATGTTGGCCAGGCCCTAGACTCCAGGGAAGCCGTATTTCTGGTCCTCCAGGCTGGTCTTGGCATTGCTCATGGCCTTCCCGCTGTTCTTGGAGAGCAGGGAGGCACCCTCTTGCATGGGTGCCTGCAAGTACTGAGCCCATGTATTTTTCTGGCATCTTCAGCAGCCCAAGCACCATAGGACCCAGGTGGGTCACAGATAGGCCACCCACGGGCACATCCCTCATAGGCAAGCTCAGCAAGGAGCTCATTCCATCAGGGGCTTTCTGGGGCAGAAGGAGAAGGGGTTCTTGAAATAGGACAGCCACATGCAGATCATGGGAACTCCAAGGTCCCGGAAATATTCCTCTATCTCCCCTTCGCCATCAAAGTGGCCCACTGCCCGTCTCCCAGCAAGCTGGCCTGGTCATCCTGGTCTCCCCGCACGACGTCTACGGCCTGCAGCCTCAGCTCCTTTGCTGCCCTAGGCCTGGAGTCCCACATCACCATGGCAACCCTGAACATCCCATCTTCCAGGAACACCCGGGCCACTGAGCCTCCCTGAGCACCTGTGGCTCCAAACACCACACCAGTTTTTTGTCCACCATGCGAATTAAAGGGAGAAGGACAGTCCCCAAGGCCTGAAGGCTGTGGGACACATGGAGTCAGCGATGGGGACCTGGGATGACTGAGCACGCACCACATGGACCTGATGGGCAGCTGGCAGGGGGACATCAGGGCTCTATGACCTTCAGTCTGCTCCACTCCACCCCACCCCCTCGGGTGTGACATCCCATCCCCCACCTGGCCCTGGAACTCGGCCCCCACCCCCCTCACCAGTCCCCCTGCTGGTGGTACCTCCCAACCCCAGGCAGGAAACCCGATTTTTAATCATTCTCATCTGTTCAAAACGGAGCCCTTCTGAGAGTGTTTACCATGCGATACCTCAGAGGCAGAGTTTAATTTACATTTGAAACTATAAATCTCTTCCGAATAACACTCTATAATTCAAGTCGCGTTTGGTGCCTGCAGGGAGAGAGCAGTCCAGAGGGAGGAACGGTGACAGGCTCGGTCACTCACTCCCACACCACTGCGACAGGGACATCCGTGTTCCCGCTTTACACATAGTGCTGTGGAGGTGTAGACAGACCGGCAGCCACATCCCAGACCTGCACGCTGCAGGGCACTTGCCTTTGGCCCCCTGCACCCCCGTGCCTAGTTCCCCTTGCATTTCATGGGAACCGATAGTGAGAACAAAGGCCAAGGCTAGGTATGCTCATGTCCCTGGCACAGAGCATCGGGAATGGCCAACTCCTTGCCATGGCCGGCTTTGTGCAGCGAACTGAAACAAAGGCAGGATTTGAGAGTTCACGGCCTTAGAAAGAGGGGCGGCAACTGAGGGGAGACAACTACTTTTCAGGCTTTGGAAAAGGGTCCCTCAACAAAAGGGCGCTTCTGGAGCTTGAACGACCTGCATTTACACCATTGCATTGCATTTTATGTGCCAGGTTCAGGGCACGGGCTCAGTCCTATCCCCTCTGGGCCCCCCCACGGCAGGTGCTTCCCAAGTGACCCTTCGGCAACCTCCCATCCTCCCCGCAGCCCCTTAGCTCTTCGGACAAGGCCGTATCCATTGAATTTTTGTCGCGGACTTCTGTTTCATGTTCAGACCGCTTTTTCACTTAAACACTCATTTTGGAAATCCCAGGGCAACCTGGAAGAATTTCCAGGTTGAACTTCTTAAACCAAGACGGTTTCATATGAAGTCCTTGCAAGGTCATTGAACAGGAGGAGTTAAGAACGACGCACTTCCTACCAGCAGAGCGAGCCTACCGCTTTCTGACCACGGGTGGTCACGCTCCACAGCTCAGTCTGAGGGTCTGCTCTCTAGAACCACTGTGAAACCAACAGTTTCAGCCCACGTGCCTTAGAAAATAGTCTGAGCCAAAGAGGACATATGAACACTTTCCTGGAACCCGGGGCAGTGAGAATAATGGAAAACAGAGGTGAGGCGCAGAGAGTAAGAAGCCATGAGATGGGGTGTGTTACCACCTGGGCACTGCTCACCATGAGCAGTGAGATCCGGCCCATCATTGGGCAGGGCACCTGCTTCGCCATGTGGGACAGCTGCACCCAGGCTATCCTTTGCAATAGTCCATCGGAGGGAGAGAAGGAGAATTTATCCGCTGGCTCCTTATCAGCCATCAGTAAAAGACTCCCCCAGATGGACTGGAGTGGTCTTGGCCTTTTCAGCAGGTACTCGGGCCACTCTGCCACACGGGCTTCAGAGCCTGGAAATGGCAACAGGAGCCAAAGGCTCTGGGGTTGGTTGTCCTCAAGCAGGGAGGCCAAAGGGGCTCACAGGGAGTCAGCAGGAGTGGCTTAGATGGACTGGGAGACAGAGGAGGCCAAGAGAATCAGAGGCGGTCCCAAAGCTGGGTGCCGTGAAGAAGCTGGGTGTTTTCATTTGTTCAGACATTTCTAAGACTCCTAGGTATTGTACAAGATCTTGGGATTACAGTTAAAGTATTCATTGCCATCAAGAAACAGTCTACTGAAAATACACAAAAATAAACACCCGACCAAAAAGCCCTACCTCTCGAGAGCAGGAAATCCAGCCACGTACAGGATTTTGGCAAAAGGTGTTCTCAGAGGGGACCATCATTAACTGCATTCCATATTGTAAAAATCAAAGTCTTCAGTTAGAAAGGAAACGCCGGAGCTCATCTGGTGAGCCCTTTACTTCAATCAACCAAGCTTTTATGATCCCGACACCCCAGAGAGGTCAAACACCATCCCAACCCCACCCACCCCGACACCTACTCTCTTGTTGCTAACAGTCTGCACTTTCCAGATCAAAGATCTTAGAGGTCTCTGAGCCTTCATCAATGGGATTCCCTGCCCAGAATGCCCTTCTGTGTCAGCAGGGACAGACTAACTCATGCCGCCGTACCAATGACCGAAATTTCAGGGCTTTCGAAAAAGATTTATTTCTGCTCATTGTAGTCATTCAAGAACCTTGACAGATGGAAGTTTCATCTTAACGTATGTTTTCCTGGTTTCTTTAGCAGTAAAGGGGGAAAATGACAAATCACATCCTGGCATTTACAGCTTCTCGCCAGAAGGGACACTCCTCCGTCCGTTTCACATTTCATTGGCTCGAGTGCGATGTATGGCCACACTTACATTCATGAGGATGGGGCAGGGTGTTCTACCAGGTGCCAAAGAGAGAAAAACCAGGAAAAGCCAACGAGGGGTATTAACAACTCACCTTTTTAAAGCTTCTTCAGTTACCGAATTCCTACTCAAGCTTCTCAATTCAGGTCAGGTTTTATCCATTCACTCCATTACCTGGACCTCCAGGCTGATTAAGGAGACCTCGCAGGTGCCCCAAGCACTCCCCTCAACCATCGTACCAGCAACCCTGCAGAGACGTGCTCTCTGCTTCTCTGTCTCCCACATAGCACGGAGTGTCCCCCGTCACAGCAACCATTTCTCCTTTACCCCGTGTGTTCAGCACCCAGCACAGTGCCTGCTAACTAGACACTCAATCCAGGTTTGTCGAGCTGAACAAAATCGACATGACAGGACAGAAAATAAAACTTTCTTCTCAGAAGAAACCACTGTCCCGGAGTGAGTGAAGCATTGCACAACGTTATAAGCATTTTTCAATGCCAGTCTCTCCTCTCCTGCTGTTTGTCAAATTAAAGTGACACATTCAGGTGATAAAAAACTCCCCTTGGGCAGAGCCTAAATATAAACATTCTAGGAAACTTTCGCCTTCCTCTGTTTTGCTAGGCGAGCGAAGCCTGCACAAATGCTTAAGCTTTGCGGTTTCCCCCCCAAGCAGAGTTCAGCGAGGAGGGAAGGCCTGGATGGGGAAAGGAGCTCATTTCCCTCGTTCTTGGCAAAAACGTAAATCAGGTCATAAGCAAAAGTCATTTGGAAATCTGATTTCTCTGTGGGCTCGACTCCTCTTTTCTGCCAAGTGGGTGAGTCCCACGAGCGCCAGTCCTACCTTCTCTGTGCAGTTAAGAAGGAGAACTTGTACTTACAGATTTCCACGAGCTCGGGCTCCAATGGTTAGTGGTCAGAAATGCTGACGCCAAGGCCACGTGGGGCTGAGCAGAGCCAAGGACAGCTTCATGGTGACCTCCGGCGAGCGGCAAAGCAGAGCCGACACCCCCACGTCCTACACGCAGTCTCCTCTCACAGACCGAGGGGCGGCTCCTAGGCCCTTTTATGCACGACGTGGTTCACGGGCCAGTGGCATTGGTATCACCTGAGGCCTCATTAGAAATTCGGAATATCAGCTCCCCACGCCACACCTGCTGAATCAGAGCTCGCATTTTCAGCGAGATTCCCAGGTGACTCTCATGTAACTTAAAATCTGAGCTTCACTGAAAATCGTGTAACTTAAAATCAGTAACTAAAAGCACTGAGCGGGGCTCTGAACACACGTTCTGGAAGAGTCTGGAAAGTGAGGACAGCTGTGCCCATCCCTGTCCCCACCTGTCACTTGGGGAGAGGTAAACACTCCTTAACCTGTGAGCACAGCACTGCATTTATTCATTGTGGAGGCAAGAGGGGATTGGAGGTGAAGGGAGATCCCAGTGTATCCAAGATCGCGGGGCCAGGCCCTCTGTGGACAGCTCTACAATTATGGGTGGTGGTCAGCCAGGTTGGAAAGACGGACAGCCAGCTTACCATGGGGCGAGCCACGAGACCCGGAGATGCTGCAAACCATTTCCAAAGGGCCCACGGACTTCCGGCCTCTTACACTATGAACTACAGCTATCACCTCATTCCCAACCTCTCCAGTAGGTAGGGGAGCCCAGGAGCTGTGAGCTGGTGAAAACCCCATGTCACGATTCTCCCTTCACAAGGCAAGGACTCTTCTGTCCTTGTCTATCCTCCCAGCCATTTTTGGCTCTGTGCTCTTCGTCTGATGTTCAGCTCTCTCCTGCCTGCCTGCCCTCCCTCTCTACCACCCTTCGCAGCACTTTGGTTACCTGGTAACTTGACACTTCTGTGACATGATCTCATCTAATCTATCATTCTACTCTTTGTTGGTAGACTATTTTAGTCACTGTCATTCCATCTACCCTGAGATGAAGGCATTTCGCTAATGGCTTCTGCTCTCTTGACACTACTGTGTTGTGTTATACCGGTGATGAGTATGCGTTGTGTTCTTTTACAAAACGACCGACACGGACACACTGTGTATAGTTACTCAACAGAAACTCGGATGCTGGGCCAGGCACGGGTACGAATCTTGCTTCTGGATTATCTCTGTTCTCTCCTGCATCAACGGCCACCCAATCACCAATGGCAACTGACCTTCAGGCTACAACATGTTCAGATCTCCTCCATCTCCAAACAATACTCTCCTCAATGCTCCTCTCCCTTAAGCCCACCAGTCTATCTCAGTTCTTCCTAAAAAAGAGAGAGAGAGAGAGAGAGAGAGAGAGAGAGATTTATTGATTTGAGAGAAAGAGAGAGTGGGGGGGGGAGGAGCAAAGGGAGAGAATCTCAAGCAGACGCTACAGTTACCAGGTAACCTGGCTCAGGGACTCGATCTCATAACCCCTGAGATCGAGACCTGAGCCCAGAGCAAAAGTCCAACGCTCAACCGACTGAGCCACCCAGACACCTCTCCGCTTTTCCCTTTCAAAGGTGCCCTTGCCTACCTTCTCTGCCTCCATTTCTCCCATTCTTTTGTGCTACCGGCTAACTGAACTCTCTACAACATAAGCTGTCCCTGCCCTCACCGGCTGGGAATCTAGCGAGGCTGGATTAACTGGATTCTGGATTAACTCCAGATAGAAATCGAGAACAGACATGGTGCTTGCCCTTGATAAGAGAGACTTATCTTGTTTCAAGTCATTCCTCACCCACTTAAATCATCTATGCAACCACCTGGTGATTTCTGACTACAACCATGGATTTTCTGGCTCCCTGCCTGGTTTCTGACGTAGGTGGCTTTTCCCTATTAGTACCTGAGTGGGTCTGCTTACCTCTTGAGACCCAGCCCAGGCCACCTTCCTTGCCCCCCGTCTGCGTGCTCACGTCTTAGCCACACACCGGTTGCATCCATTGACGTATGAATATTAACATTTCTGCAATGTAAGCTTCTTCGATGCTTAGATTTTTATTCTATTTGTCTTTATATCCCAGCTTCTACTATGATGCCTGACGTATAAATGTACACAATGCTCATTAAATGACATTTCAAATGGACTCCAATTTCTTTTCCGTGTAATGCCTGCTGTGGGTTTAGATTCGCGAGACGTCAACAATTCAATCTGGAGAGTTCTGTACAGAGACACGGCCGCCAGGAAGCACGCCAGGGCGTCAGGGAGGTGTGCGTTTCTGGATGGGCTCCAGCCTCCCAAGAGAAAGCGGGTCATGGAGAATAGCCAGGGCTCTTAGCCGTGACCTTCCTCTCCCCATCTGCTTTTGATTTGATCTGCTGAAAAAGCAACTTCCCCAGGTTCCTCAGCTGCCAGAGATTACCCTAGATGATCTGACTCTCTGGAAAGAGGAAATGCGGGACCCGTCCCCCGCTGGCCAGATATCCACTGAAAATCGGGCCAGGCTGGAGTGGGTAACCGTCAGGGCTCAGCACTTGGGGAATTTAAATAAAAGGAAAGGAGCCTGGAGAACTGTGAATGCTTTTCTCTTAAAACTTCATGTTTGCTTTATGGAACAGAGAAACAGATGCAGGCCCTGTCGGGAGCCCTTTACAGAACTCTATACCTCGGTCTTCTCATTCTCTGAGTATCGCTCAGACGGCCTCCTCACTTAATCTGTGTAGTTGCCTAACTGTGTTGAGTCTAGCTGTCCGGGGCCATGCTGTGAGCGGAACCAAGAATCCTCGGGGCTCAGAGCTGACTTGAACTTTCTGCTGGGCTGGGCCACTTCTCAGCAGGCACAGGGGCTGCAAGTGGGCCCGTGGGAGAATTGTCCAGTGTGTTTTCCCTGCAACGGGCCTTCAGTACACTCCACAGGTGCCCCAAGGCCGGGGTGGGCCACAATGAGCATTCAGCACGTGCCTGAGTCCCAAGTGGGTGCGTTGGAATTTTCAAATTTGTGATGCCCTAATCAACTCTGTCTTCGTGGCCAGACATCATGGGAACTTTCCTGCTTTCAGAAGAAAATACACTGTGTTCCCGCGCCTCATGCTGAACCTACCGCATCAGGAAATGACTGTGAAATGAACAAGAATTTTGCTAAAAATGAGCTGGGGTTTGTGTGCGAGCAAGCGTGTTGTGATCATTATGTCATCCGTGTAAATAACCGTAGTGCGTGTTTCTTACGTATTGAAATACTTGTATTTCTCCTGGAGCAACATATATATATATATATATATATATTTAATTCTGCAATCTGATTTCTTTACAACTTGAGATGTCCTGAGAGGTACTTGCTGCATTAAAGTTTCAAATCCAGCAAAACTGCACTCATTAGAAAGCGTTCATCTCTCTCTCCATAATCCCCGAGAGGAGAATGAAAATATCGACCAGGCGAGTCAAGCTTCTACTGCAGGGAACATCTCTTACTCTAGTTCAAAGGCTTTCTGCGAAAGTGGAAAGTAAGCATCACAAGATTGAGAGTGATGCGGGTGAGTCTTCGTCAGATCCTCCGTCCTCCCACGAGGGAGCCCGAAGAGTCAAAGGCATGCGGGCAGTGCTGTCTTCGAGACAAAGCTATAGCTTGCTGTCGATGAAAAGAGTGCGATTTCCGCAGAAGAAAAAGCTTTTCAAAAACACCTTCTCAGAGTTGTCAACGAGAGATAACATTACGTGAACATGTTAAGTCAGAGGAAAATATTTGGAGCCAGTTTGTAACTAACTTCACCTTTGTCCCCCCCTAAAGTATCAAAGAACAGCAATAGCTGGAAAACCAAAATGGACTCTCATCGTGACGCTGTATATTTTTAATGTAAACTTAACTTTTTAGTAATATTTAATTTACAACTTTTCAGTGTTGATCAAGTGTTTCTTTTTACATAGTATTTTTGAGCATTACTCTACTAATTGTATTGCTAACAAGTGATTTTGGAATATCAATGTCTTTTTAATATGCATGCTTTTAAAATAGACACTTTCACTTGTTTAGAGTACATTTAATTGTTTAATTGTTACATAGTAAATATTTGGTTTTACTTCTTATTTCATGAACTCCGAATACATTAAAAAACATAAAAATGCCAGGATCAACACTAGTATTTCAATGTTATGCAAAATAAATATCACATTACTGATACTGGCATTTTACTTGGTATTGTAATCACCAAATAAAACAATAAACCCATAATTACACACACACACACCCCTGTACCCACAAACAAACAATCATAGAGGGACCATTCAGAGCTTAGGATTTCTGTGTCTTTCTTCCGTATGTTTCGGTTTTAACCATTTGATTAAATCGAATGCTGAAAAAAGTTCTTGCAGCTTACCAGAATTAGGGCTCTCTCTCCAAGCTGGGTAAAACTACAGTTTCTCTTGTGTCACAATGACATAGAAATTCCCAGGTACTGGGAGCTAAATAAAGTTAGGTGAAAGAGTTGCACGGTTTGTTTCGTCTCGTAATAAATGCAGTGCACACAGCGCTCGGATGTGATGGATTTCCTCCCGACCTCTGGGACTGGGGTTCTTCCACCCACTGCAGTACCTTTGGGCTGGATCAGCTCGCTCTGTGGCTCCTTGGGTGCTGACCTCTGAGAGGGCTCCCCTCCCACAGCCAGCTCTGCAGCAAGACCTGGCCGCATTCCTTCTCCTGCTCTCCTGGGGGATCCTGGGGGGCTGGGTGGCTGTGAATATCTAATGAGAACCCTCTCAGTGCATTCAGATTAGACTTCTCTTTGTTCTTGAACAATAGCATCAAAGGCAGGAAGTATGCTTTCTAAACAAAGAGACTTTTTATAGGGCATTTGCAAGTATTACAAGTTTTCTCCTCCGGTTTCAAGTTCTCAGCCTATCCTGGGGAGAGGAAACTTGCTCAAAAGTCAGTTAGTAAGTGATTCGGCCAAGCTCAAGCCCCAGTCTAGCTGCCCCAGAGCTCATGGGCTGTCTGCTCCATCAGTAGTCCCCGGACTGCAGAACCCTCTAGAGAGCTGGGCCCCCACCCTAGACACTGGGGTGGGAGCCCACACATTCGTGTTTCCAATAAGATCCCAGGTGAGGCTGGTGCTGCTGGTCCTCAGCCCACACTTGGAGACCCCGTGCCCCACACCAGTGGTCCCCCAACCCGAGGCAGAGCTTGTTATCAGAGCCACAAGCCCCAACCACTCCCAGGTGATTCTGATGGAGGTGACATTTGGAGGAAATTACACCATCCGGAAGTTACATCGTAATTCCACACAGCATGGGCAAAATAGAGCGCTTAATACAAGTCTAAAAATAATTCGAAGGCAAAGGCAAAGAACAAATCATTTTGAATGGGCAGTGGTAGGAACCAAAGACGACTTCCATGCAGAGGGGTATGAACTAGAGCTAGCTACATAATTTGCAGGGTCCGATGCACAATGAAAATCTGGGGTCCTTTTTACCAAAATTTGGAAAAGCATGCCCTTGATGGTACTAAAATATAAAGCTTTTCCTTTCTTTCTCAGTCTCTCGACTTGTCATGGTGTGTTTTATTTGCTATTTAATGACATTCTAAGTAAAGAAAAATTTCAAAATTAAATCATTTTCATGAATGTTACCATTCATCTTTATATTGTGCACCGGCCAGTTTTAAATGCAAATTTAAGAGCATCTAATTAACATGCAGAATGACCAACGTTACACAATTTGTATTGTGGAGCTCACACAGGCATATGTTTTTCATTCTTACCAGAACAGTGGAAATACAGCACAGAACTAACTGAACTTTTTAAATTTCACTTCTTCATTGTAAAGTTTTATTTATTTGGAGAGACAGAGCTAGAGGGGGAGAATCCCGAGCAGACTCCCTGCTGAGCGCAGAGTCCTGCGTGGGGCTGGATCTCAGGATCCTGAAAACTCCACCTGAGCCGAAATCAAGAGAGGCTCAACCAACCGAGCCACCAGGCGCTCCTAATTTCATTTCTTGATGTGTGCTCATTCTACCTTCAGCTTTTCAGTGAGGAAGGAAGGAGGGACTAAAAGAAAAGAAACTATGGGTTGCTCTATCTTTCCTATTCCTGGCATATATCATTTTCAGCTCAGCCGGTTGGTTAATACGGTACTGGTGGCCGTCGTGGCACGGTGGCCTGAGGGAAGTGACATGGGTAAGCAAGAGCATGACACGATTCCTTCATTGTTCCTGTTTTGTAGGACACCACTGCCTTCTTTCTGTGTTGATATAAGTTCGGGTTAGAGCAGAGCGTGCGACTTCTCCAGGATATCAGTGCCCTCACTTTGTCGTAGAAATAACGTCCTGACCTTGTACTCACCTTGAACCGCCTTGCTCGTGGGCCCACCAGAATTCTGTGCTCATGAAACGTCTTGAACACCATGGCCCGATGGGGCAGCAAGGGAGGGAGGCACGCCTATTGCAAGCCTCAGGCACGTACTCCACTCTTCCATCAGGCTTCACGTACAAAACACAGGTTCAAAGACAGAAGGGTTAAGTGCTTCCAGACATAACAGCAGAGCATGAAACCAAGCATGGGGCCCTTCTTTTTTTTTTTTTTAATAATATTTATTTTGTTATGTTAGTCACCATACAGTACATCCCCAGTTCTTGCTGCAATGTTCCATGATTCATTACTTGCATATAACCCCCAGTGCACCATGCAATATGTGCCCTCCTTAATACCCATCACCGGCCTATCCCATTCCCCCACTCCCCTCCCCTCTGAAGCATGGGGCCCTTCTGACCGCAGAGCACTGAGCGCAGATGACCGTAAAGCCGGCTCCAATTTGGGTTTTGAGTGAGGAATCATAAAATGGGAGGTTGTAAGGGAATTCCAGGCCGAATCGGGGTGGATGGACAGAGGGAGGTACACATCGGGTACCAGGAAAATGTAGGGGAAATCGTGATCTCTCTCAAGAGAGACTTCCTTCCCTTTGGACCTACGTCACTGTAGAAAGCACAGGGCTCTACTGGCTGGAAATAGATTATTCTCTTGAGAAAGGTGTTCCAATGATAAAGCAAGGCAGGTTTTGTTTTTTTTTTTCCTTTCTAGTATCAAAAAAAAAAAAGCTTAAATTCATCCATAAGAATAAAAATAAGTGTGAGATTTTATTATATTATTTTATTATTTTTTTTTCTCGAAAGAAACCTTCTCATGAAAGTTATATTTGTTATTGATCAGTGTAATTAAAGTATCAGAAGATAATTTTCAGCTTTTGATTGCCTAGAGGACATTTTAGTTTCTCTAATGAAATTATAAAGAAATATTTCCACTTGTTTGTTAGTTTTTTATATGAAACCGTGTTTATTAAATCATAACATTATTACTTTCTCCCCTTGGTTATTACTGTGAAATATGGAGGCACAATGCCCAGCATGTTGGGAATTGTTTAGTAACAAAACTAATATTTTATGAAAGAATAATATATCTTGGCTTTTCAAATTACTATCATGTGAACCAAAATGAGACCTCATATCTACTCGTGTTATCCAAACTAGCAGAAGATTCTTGTCCAAGCGCCATTATCTGACTTTATATAAAATACATTCACTTTTTGTCTCGAGATTAGACATTGCATGCTGCGGATTAGAATAATATTGTAAGAGTTCAGTAATTTTCAACATAAATTTAAGATGTTATATTAGCTACTTTGTAATTTGTCTTTTAATGTATACAGTTCACATGCTGAAATTCAAAACTGAATTCTAATATTTGAGATGAAAGTAATTTTGTAAATTTAAAACTTTTCATGTTAAATTGAAATTATATAAATAATATATTAGTACTTTCTGTTGTAAAAAATGCAACCGGTACAGATAAATAACAATCCTCCCTGACACCCCTCCAGAGGTAACAATTATTATCAGTGTGATAGGTATAATTTAAATTATTTTCTTTGTATTTATATCATAATGAACATATGAAAATTTTTAATACGAGTGATGTCATTTTGTGGTTATTGCTCTGAAGCTTGCTTTAATTTTTTTATTTTTTTAAAGATTTATTTATCTTAGAGAGAGAATGAGAGAGAGCACGCATGCGCATAAGTGGAGGGGGGAGGGACAGAGAGAGAGGGAGAGAAATTCTCAGACAGACTCCCCGCCTAGTGCAGAGACTGAAGCGGGGCTCAATCCCAGGACCCTGAGATCATGATCTGAGCCTAAATCAAGAGTCCGACTGAGCTACGCAGGCACCCCGCTTGCTTTAATTTTAAACTATCAAGGTCAGAGAGTTCTAAGCTGGTACATATGTATAGACCCAGCAGATTCTTTCTGACTACTGCCAGTATTTCCTATATGTTTGTTTGTTCATTTACTCCCCTCCTAGTGATACTTCGGTTGTTTCCAATTTTTCACCTTATATACAATGATATAATGAACAGCTTTGCCCATGCTTCTTTGTTTACATGAAAATGTGTTTTCAGGGATACGAAGGGGAAAAAATGGAATTGACAGGTCATAAGAGATATATTTAAAATTTTCATTGATACTATCAAATTACTCTCCAAAAAGACATTGCCATTTATACCCCTGTCCCAGTGTCCATGCCAAAACTTGTTATTTTGAATCTTGTTTTTTTAAAGATTTTATTTATTTATTTGACAGAGAGAGAGAGGGAGAGAGAGCACAAGCAGGGGGAGCAGCAGAGGGAGAAGGAGAAGCAGGCTGCCGGCTGAGCATGGAGCCCGACTCGGGACTCAATCCCAGGACTCCAGGATCATAACCTGAGCCAAAGGCAGACGCTTAACTGACTGAACCCCCAGGTGCCCCTATTTTAAATCTTTCAAAACATTTGGAAATCTAGTGTGTTAAAACTGGTATGACTTCTCTTAGAAATGCAAGGAGAGTCTAATATTCAAAATATAATAATAAAATTATGTGTATCAACAGAGGAGAAAATCATACAATGCATACTTCAAATGCATTTGATAAAATATAGCTCCCTCTCTGCGATGGTCAATTTTGTCTGTCAACTAGGTTATGGTAGCCAGATATTTGGCCACACATGATGCTGGATGTTTCTGTGAAGGAACTGGGCTTCAAGGGAAAAAGACAGACCTCCTAAGAGGAAGGAGTTTTGCCTACAGGCTGCCTTTGGGCTCCAACTGCAACCTCAACTCTTCCCCGGTCTCCAGCCTCCAGGCTGGCCTTCTGGACTTTTTCTTTCTGTCCACACACACACACACACACACACCCCTAGACACAGAGACACACAGATACACTACACATACAGAGACCAAAAAAAAGCGCGCACACACATACACACACACCTTGACTGTATACAAACATCTGTCTACAGAACGAGAAGGGAATCAGGTTTGGCAGAATAGCTGGGTTTCATTTCTGGTCTTGCCACTTACCAGCTACATGACCTTTGAAAATGATCACTGAGCTACAGTTTCCTGCTTTCTAAGAAGAATAATAAAAAAAAATAGCATCCTACATTGGCTGATCATTTTTAAGCAACTGCTTACTGATGCATTACTACAGAGCACAAAGTTTCAAGGGCATACTTTTTAAGAAATAGATGTCTACACAAACACACTTCATTCACACTGGCCTTCTATTCTTCCTTATTAAAACTTTATGTTCACTGAGAACTCCGTGTGTGTTTTTAATGAGACCGTCTGCTAGGAGACCACTCTTTGTCTGTTTTTGAGTTGGTAGGAACATGTATCCGTGTCCTCAGTTTTGGTTTTGCGTGCGTGTCGTATTTTTTTTCCCAAGCAAAAAGACACCACCATTAATATAAAGGGTAAAAAATAAACCATAGATGTCTCAGTTCAAGGCAACATCCAGACTCTGACTTGAGGGTACCTTAGTATAATGTCCCAGATTTCTAGAAGTTGGGCCCAATAACTCCACCGCTCACAAGGAAACAGTTGATAGATTTGATCACATAAAAAATCATAACTTCGAAGTGATGCAAGACACCATAAACTAAGTTAAAAAGACAAGTGACAACAGGGATATTTGCAACATGTATAACAAACAAAAGGTGTATATCCAGCACCTATAAAGAGCTCCTACAATTTGAAAAAGACAAATATCCCACGGGCTTGTGATATGAACACGCAATTTACAGAAGAAAAGCAAAAATCCAATAAACACATGAAAAGATATTCAGCATTACTAGTATTTAGAGAAATGCAAATTAAAACTATAATGAGCTGTCTTTTTCTATCCCCATCACATTTGCAGAAATTTAAAAGCCTGACAATATATAGCCGCGATGAGGACTGAGAAAACTGGCAGTCCTGCATACTGTCAGTGGGTGCGTAAAGGCTGGCAAATCTGTTATGTTTTTAAATGTATTTATACCCCTTGACCCCACAATTCTACTTTAGGATTCCATTCTGCAGAAATACTCACCTATCTGTGCAAATATTTTTGTAACAGGTATTAATTACACCATAGTTTGTATACAGCAATACAACTGGAAAATTCATATCAACAAAGGAGAGTCTACGTACATTTTGAGTCACTCATTGAGTGGAATATTATGCTGACTGTAAAAAGAATGAGATGGACATGGGAAGACTTCCAAGCGCATTGTTGGTTAAGAAAGACATTATTGCACCCGTTTATAAATGCCACATAGCATATGTATATCTAATGGTGTATAAATGCACAGAACAAAATTAGAAGAACACACTTGCCACTATTACAATGAACAACGTGGCATTGCAATAGTTGATGATTTTCAACCTATAAATGGCAATGCGATAAAGTTTAAGCTGAGATTAATAATGGTTATATCTGAGGAATGGAGTAGGATATGCAAGGTATATTTAAAGGAGGGAATACTAATATTATTTAAATCTATACAGTGAGTATGAATTTATATCTCATGAATTATCATTTTTAATTTTTTCAAATGAAAGTCAGGTTTAGCATATTCATTATGATTAGTAAGTGTGTGCCCAGTGTGGTATGGTGTGTGTGTGTGTGTGTGTGTGTGTGTGATTCAGAAATAAACCTATTACCATTCTTTCAAAGTTTACAATGTGTCAGGACTGTGCTAAGAATTTCACATATAGTAATTAAGTCAATTAACCTTCACAATCATCTGAGATGGTATTAGACCCAGTTTCCAGGTGAGAGAAGAACTTCTGGACACAATAACCCTGTCCAGGCCCCACCCAAGAGAGATGAACATGACCAAGTTAATAGGACTACTACGCCGTGGAGCTGGGATTTCAACTTGAGCAGCCTAAGCCCAGAACACTGACTATGGTCACTGTGTACCCAGGACTTTAGACCATGTGCCCCTTCCCCACACTGAGGCCCCAGTTTGAAACAACTGCTTCAATATGGCAGCCATATTCAACTGCCAAAGGCTATGCTGCGTTGAGATGATAAATCGTTCTAGGCTTGCCACCAATCAAGGTCATTTTTACACTGTTTTCTTCTTTGGATCCCATGTTTTAAAAGATTCTTCCTCCAATCTGGTGTAATAAATGATAAATCAATTCCATTTATCTTATTATTTATCCCTGTTTTCATCAGCATCCTGAAATAGACAACACACGGGAATATTTAAAGATGTTTGTAAATGAAAATGCTGTTTACAGAGATAGGTTTAAGGTAGCGGTGTCCAAGTTAGAGATGACTGCATACCAGGGGACACATGACAATATCTGGAGATATTTTTGGTTCTCACAACTAAGGGAGCTGCTACTGGTATCTTGCGGGTAGAGGCTAGGGAGTCCCCCCACAAGAAGGAGTTATCTGGTCCCAAATATCAACAGTGTTGAGGTTGAAAATCCTGGTTTAAGGTAACAGACAAGAGATAGTGAGGTGCCCAGAACCCAGCAGCCAGGAAACCATGAACACTCCTGGGCCTGAAGGGGAGGACGGGACACTGATGCAGGAGCCCCATTGAGGCCTGAAGCCATGGAACACGACGCTGTCCAACAGAAGTTTTGGTCAAAAAGGGGAGCAGCCATTTCCAGAACAACACAGAGAAGGTGACAGAGCGAGAAGGAATAAATACGTTGTTTTTCTCCTTCCACTCTCTGCTCTTCTGATGGTACTTTTCATTGGCCAAATCAACTCGAATCCAGAAAGCAAGCAGTCTACTGGGGTTGGCCTCTCAGGGAAGGAGTAGGACAGAGAAGGGAGGGGAATGAAACTCAGGCAGCAGGAAATGGGAGAAAAGAGAAAAATCAGCATCACGCAATTAATAGTCCCGATTTTTAATAAGGACGCATAAATACCAAGTGTTATGGACTGAGTGTTTATGTACCCCCCCCCAAATATATATGTTGAAACCCCAACTCCCAATCTCATGGTATTAGGAGGTGGGACCTTTGGGAGATGACTGGGTTTAGATGAGAACAAGAGGGTAGAGATCCCATGACGGGTTTAGTGTCTTGAGAAGAGGGAGAGACTAGCACTTTATCCCTTTATCTCTCTCTCTCTCTCTCCCCACCCCCCACCACCCCTGTGAGAATGGAGCAAGAAGCCACTGGGCAAGCCAGGAAAAGAGCTGAACCTGCCGACACATTGATCTTGAACTTCTTAGCCTCCAGAACCATGAGAAATAAAATTCTACGATATTCGCAGGTGATGATATTCTCTTCCAGCAGCCGGAGCAGACTAAGACACTGAGGAGGTGGTGAAATCAGTGAAACCCCGGCCAGGCGATGAGGCTAATAAGCAAACCAACTCAGGGCCACAGTCACTGCCCGCCCTTCATTTGGGATGCGGTGCACGTTTGACCCGTCCTGGAAGCACGCCGCTCAAGCACGGTCACTTGCTAATTCTGGCTCCAATACCTCCATCAAGGCCACTGGTCATTTATGTTTCACAAATCCAGTCACCATGTGCCAATCCGAGCCTCTGATGTGGACGTGAAGTGGCTATAATTCTGATCAAAAGCCAAAGAAACTCATGCGGCAGAGAGCCACCAATTAGCCATGGCTCCTTCCGAACTCTAAAAATTTTAAAAATAACTCATCACCGCCTTCATGAACAGGCTGGGGGCTTTTGAAGCAGCATGAGCATCTCCTCATTCCAGAGGTTCCAGAACTTTCTGTCAGGTGCCACGTCAAACTGGAAAAGCAACCTCCGTTGTTGGGCCTACGACTGTCTTTTCTCCGCACATAATGAGGTGGGGTGATTTAAAATACCAAATTTGTGTTCTGTGTTCAATATTTAGAATGGTTTTAACTCTTAAGAACTCGAGCTTCCTTGCAGTAGGGAATAGATCTGACCAATGGATCTCCTCAGAGGCTCAGTGAGTACCTCAGGCACTCAAGAGAAAAGGAGAACGAGGAAATCAGAGGATATAAGAACATTTCTTAAAGGAAATGGCCTTCGACTGCATCCCGGTTGATGTGGAGAATTTGGGGGGACAGGAAGTGCTTTTGCATGATAGAGAAGAGATGTGATCATTCTAGAAGAGCTTCTGTGTACGAGATGTTTGGCCCAGCATGCACTATCATGAGAGGCCAGACAACCTAACGGTTAAGAGCACAGACTCTGGAAACTTCCCCTTCTCAGAGCCTCGCCTCCCCCCTACACACACACAACTTACTAGAAGTGGGGCTTTAGTGCCTCTGTGCCTCAGTGATCTCTATCTGAGTGGTCGCCATAACCTACCGCCTGGTCTCACGGTGAAATGCGTTAGCATGTGGGAGTACTTGGGGAATGCTCACTGTGCCGTTACTCTGCTCACAACAACCCCGTGTTAGCTAAGTGGGGGGCCAATACCTACTTACAGTGGAGGGTCCCCGAGGGGAAGAGAGAATAAGGATCTTCTTCCACTTCTACAGTTGGGAAGCAAGAGGTCAGACCTCTCGCTGAATCCCGCCTGTTCCTGAATTCTGCTGGCTTTCCTGTCTGACCGAACGCACCCCCTCTTTCCCTTTAGGGCTGCAACAAAGTGTGTGTTGTGCCGGACGCCACAAAGGAGAAAACACAGCTTCTTTCTATTTTTTTCCCCCACCCTCTGGCTGAAACAAGCAATCTCATCGCAGAAAATTATATTGCTGTTACCCAGCCCGATGTGGGTGTTGGATATCTCAATCACTCCACAGCAAGTAGGTTTACATGTGACCGAGGCTCTGTTCCTTTCTTCTGTCAAAACGATTTTTCTACCTTAGAGTTGCTTCCGTTTCACAAACCTGCCAAATAGCAGTCACAACGAAAACAGCAACCACCACTTATTAAACACACTGTGTGCTGAGCACCCTGTGTGCTGAGCACTTTACCTGCATTCTCTCATTTAACCATCGGGACAAGTTATCATCCCACCTTTAGAGTCGTCAGATCAGAGACAGAAGGACTATGCTCCTCGCCCAAGATCACCCAGCAGTCGGCTCAGGAGCTGTCATGTGATCCAAGGTCTGTCTGAGTCCCCAGACTCTTTTCCTTCCCAAGTCATGATGTGCTTCTTAGAAGGTTCCATAAGCAGATTAACAATGATGGTTGTTGGTGTCATCAGCCAGAAAGACCTCAGACTTCCTTTCATAGTATGAGATTATTCTGCACAGTAAAATCTGCTCTTCAGCTTCTAAGCCAAAATTGATGTAGAGTTGGTTGACTTCTCTGGTTACAGAGGAGGGACCCAGATTCAAAATGGCTCACTTTCTCCCATAATATTTTTCATCTCCCACCCTTCCTATGCTGGGAAACTGAGGCATGCGGTTTAAAACAAGCAAAATGGTTGCTCTGCATATTGACGGGATGTGTCCAATGTAGATAGAAATATGATCATTTGCACCCATGATCAAAAGCTTCGTGTTAGCATTAGCGTGCTGTCATATGATCTCTTGGTTGCAACAGAGATAAAAACATATGAAAAGAAATTTAATATGGTATCATCTTGTCAGACTGGAAACCAACCTAGTTAGTTTAAAATGCTTTCTTTAAGAAGTACAGTATATTCTCTCCCAGTCCAGTTGGACTAGGCTATACTATGGGAAGAAAAAGACCCCAGGAGCTTAAATACAAAGGTTTATTTCTCTCTCTCGTCTTATACGTCCATCCCAGCTCTGGGTCATCCTGACTCCAGGACCCACACTGGCAGATCCACCATAATCTGGAAGGTCACCAGTTTTCCAGGCAAAGGGCATTAAGCCCCAGACATCTTAGAGCAGGAGTCGAGCGCTCTGGCCCCAGAGGGCATGCTTCTACTTCCAACTCCTTAGCCAGAGTGATCCCATCACCTTCCCCATCACAGGGAAAAAGGGACGTGACCGAAGTGAAGTGCTGGGAAACGTTGGCGACCAGCGCCAATGACCACCATAGTTACCTAAGTGTAGAGACCCTGGATTTGTCACTGCTTGGCTGGGCTGGTGTTTGGATACACGAATCCTGAGCTGAACCAACAAAGCACATGTTCCAAAGTGAAACAATCCAACGATGCAGATGTTGGTTAGAAAATGGATGGGATGTAAAAGAAAGCATGAGAGATGTTCATATCCACGTAGCCTACAGTGCGTTGTTTTTAAAAAGAATCGAACTTGATTGTAAGTATGATTTCTAAAGTATCGAAACATGTTATTGAATATATATGTTTTATGGTGATACACACACACCTATATAACTGATTTATTTACCGCAATTTATAGGGGAAGGGAGGCAATTATTCAGATAATTTAAAAGCAAAGGCATCCTGTGTCCATTATCTGCACATTTGAGATGAATAGGATTTTTTTTTTAAAGATTTTATTTTATTTATTTATTTGACAGAGATAGAGACAGCCAGCGAGAGAGGGAACACAAGCAGGGGGAGTGGGAGAGGAAGAAGCAGGCTCATAGCAGAAGAGCCTGATGTGGGGCTCGATCCCAGATCGCCGGGATCACGCCCTGAGCCGAAGACAGACGCTTAACCGCTGTGCCACCCAGGTGCCCCAGGATTTTTTGTTTGAGTTTTATTTTTTTAAGACATTTTTTAAGAGCAATTTCAGGTTGACAACAAAACCGAGAGGGAGATACAGAGATTCCCCACATGGCCCTGCCCGCACATACACTCAGCCTCCCCCACTATGAGCATCACCTATCAGAATTGTGTGTTCTTAACCCAGGGTGAACCTACATGGACGCATCATCATCACCCACAGTCCGCAGTGTACACAACGGTTCATTCTGTGGGTTTGGGCAGATGTGTCATGATGTCCATCCAGCATTATGTCATACAGAGTATTGTCACTGCCCTCAAAATCCACTGTATTCTGCCTGTTCTCCGCCCATGCCCTCCGCCCCTGGCAGCCACTGATCTTGCCATCATCTCCAAAGTTTCTACCTTTTCCGCAATGTCATGGAGCTGGAATCCTACAGTATGGAGCATTTCCACGTTGGCTTCTTTCACTTAGTAATATGCATTTAAGGATCCCCCATGTCTTTTCACAGCTTGCTAGCTCATTCGCTTCTGGCGCTGAATCACACCCCATTGTCTGGATGGACCGCAGTTTATGGATCTCCTCACCTACTGAAGGACATCTTGGTTGCTTCCACACTTCGGCAGTTACCTATAAAGCTGCTATAAACATTCACAGGCAAGTTTCTTTGTGGACCTAAGCCTTCATCTCATTTGGGTGAATACCAAAGAGCGTGATTGCTGGGTCGTATGGTAAGAGTATGCTTAGTTTCGAGAGAAAGCACCGAACTGTCCTCCAAGGTGGCTGTTCCCCCAGCAATGAACGAGAGTGTCTGAGGCTCCACGTCGTCACCAGCCTTTGGTGTTGGCAGTGTTCTGGATTTTGGCCATTCTACCAAGTAAGCAGGGGTATCTCATTGTTGTCAGTTGCATTTCCTTGATGACATATGAGTTGGGGCCGTGAACAGTTTTTAGAACCATAAAAACTCAGACAATTACCTCAAAAGCCTCAAAGTCAGTCTGTGATGGCAGACACAGCACATGAGAGGTTTCTTGATGTGGCTTGGAGAAGTTGAATGAAATCAAGAACGTGAATAAATCAATGGCTTATGAAGCAATACCCTATTCTTGGGACCAGGTCTCCTACAAAATCAAGAAGTTTGGGCAAAACGTTCAGATGCCACCAAAGGCCAATTTCTGATTTTAGGGCTTCTGAACATTAGACTAAAACAAAAAAATGTCAAAAGAAGGTAAGAAAATGGCAGTAAATATTGCCATTTTAAAAATGCAGTGGCGCCTTCGTGGCTCAGTTGGTTAATCGTCCGACTCTTGATTTTGGCTTGGGTCATGAACTCAGGGTCCTGGGACTGGGCCCCATGTTGGGCTCTGCGCTCAATGGGGAGACTGCTCGAGGACTCTCCTCTCCCTCTCCCTCCCCAAGCTCACTCTCTCATGCATGCATGCTCTCTCTCTCTCTAAAGTATATAAATATGTTTTTAAAATTGTTTTAATTGACACGATGCACATATCTGTGATATAGTTTTAAAAATTACAGGATTTCTATGTGTTTTTACTCCCTAGGGCACCTCAAACAGCGTGGTCAGAATGGGACGCGTTAGAGCTATGGAGAAGTCAGCCTCTGAGCCTGCTAGCTCTTCTGGTGGCTTCGCGGCAGTCTCACCCAGAGACCTCCAACACCTCAGCTTGAGGCCCGTCGTGAACGTAAGGACCTTCTCGCACACCCGGCCCATGAGAGACCCTGAATGCAACTAGCTATTCAGTGGTCATTAGTGATGAAACTGGATTCCCTTTCAGACCTGAAAGCCCAGCATCCTTCGTCTCCTGGAAAGAGCTCCCCACTCTACCCTCCTTCTGCCCGGGCCCCATTTGATGGCTGAAATCAGCTCCGTGGGGAGACCAGAGGTGCAAGGTGGGAGAATGTCATTCCCCTCTGTGGCTACTCCCTCTGAGTTTAATAGTTACACAAGCTCTCCATCATCAGGAAAGGAAGCAGAGATGATTCGGGGGGCACATAGGCTTTCGAAAGTATATGGATGGGCGGCTGCCTTTTCAGACCGACACCAACTAGGCAAGAGTAGACGGTTAGGCTGAGAGGTTGGGGTGTCTGTGAGCTCCCCTCAGGTCCCCCACCCCCACTGCCCAGGGAGCTGTTTATAGCACTTCCCTCCCAAGTCCCCAAGCTTTCAACCTTCCTCTGTCACCTACAAGGCCCTTCTCATTGTGGTTGTTACTACAGCACAACCTTACCCATCCTGACCGACATAGAAATAGAAACATATTTATTTCTTACAGCAAAGAACTGCTTATCCACTTAAAAATCCCTTACCCGGGTGTGTGGGTGTATTATCAAAGAATTCAGCTTAAGGCACAAGGGTTCAAATCACAACAGGAAACTTATTGCTGTTGAATCTCTTGCAAATTACTTAAGTACTATCGCTAAGTACTACTTCTTCAGTCCTAAAGAGACACTCTCATAAAGGACCCACCCCATAGAATTGCTTTGAGAATCAAGTGAGAACACCTGTGTGAAAAAATACTGGGAATTATGAAATTACTACTGCCCCATCCAGCATCCTCCAGAATCAGAGGAAAGATGACTTTGGTCATTCAGGCACAGGTGGTCCCTGGGATGAACGGAAGCCTGGTTTGAAACCCATGCCTTCAAATCTAAGTAGACAAGTGAACCATTCAGAAAGCCCCTTCCAGACTACAGTTCCCGCCATTCACCTACCTCCCAGCATCCAGCCCTGTTCCTGGCTCACAGGTGACACACGGCCTTCAGTGAATTGACAAGCGTTGACGAAGTCCGAGAGTTAAGCCACCACCCCACCTCTGTGCTCAGAAGAGCGTCATCCCATGAGGAAGGCTGTTTGGAAGCAAGTCTGTAGTTCCTGGTGTTAACATGAGTCAGAAACCAGAGCAAACAAACGGCAGCCCCAGAGAAGGGGTGGGGGAGGTGAGTGAGGGTGACTGGCTGTGCACACATGTGACCCTGACACTGAGGTGCCTTGAAATGCTGCATCCCAGGGGTCTCATTGCCTCAGCTGAGTGCTCACTCTGGGCTCCTGTGTCCGTGACCAGGTCACCCTGGGAGTTCTCAGAGAAGTGACGTCAACTCAAGGCTAGTGGGCCACCTCCCTCTGCCCCAGATGGCTGGGCTATGGAATATTATAGCTATTGATTATTGAATATTGATTAGTGCACAGTTTGCCTCACTTCAGAGAAGTGAGCAGATCACTGATGTGTGAGCAGAGATGTCCCGTGTAACCCTCAGCCCAGCATCACCTCACTTTTAAAATGAAGTGTTTCCTCTTTTAAAAGGGTATTTTCAGGGCACCTGGGTGGCTCGCGTCTTCCTTCAGCTCAGGTCATGATCCCGGGGTCCTGGGATTGAGTCCCTCCCTCTGCCTGCTGCTCCCCCTGCTTGTGCCCTCTCTCCCTCTCACTCTCTCTCTCTCTGGCAAATAAATAAAATCTTAAAAAAATAAATAAAAGTATATCTTCGGATTGGCAGAATGGTAATAATTAAAGCTGGGGGGTGGGAATGTGGTGGCTTAGTATACGATTCTCTTTTATTTGGGGTGTGCGCTAAACTTTACACAAGACATTCAAAAACCCATCTAAGCTTTCTCTAAAGAGCCAATGTTGCTTCGACCAATTTTCTAAGATGTCAAACAGCACAGACGACCTCTGACCCACATCCATCCCAGGGTAGTTCTAAAGCATCAAATTCACAAAAATCACAATATAGAATTTGTATGGAATTTTCTCTGTCCACTTCCGCTGCCCCCCCTACACCCCATGTCATGAACGATGTAATAGGTAAATGAAAATGAAATTTTATGTGATCTTTTCAGACTGTCAGTGAGGGCAACTTCACACGCGAGAGCAGCGCTGAGATGCTGGTACTCAGGTGAATGCACAAGTCCCATGAAAAACACATCTCCCCACGTGAAGGACTGGAACTTCTGCCTTGTCAAGATGACACCTCGCTATGAGCCATGGGCTCTGGGGCTTCCCGTAAATGCATCCGCGGTAAGTAGAGATTGCAGAGTTCAGTCCCCTAATTCAGATGTGCACAGAATGTGACTTTCTTTATTTTTCTACCACATCATCTGATTTATATCAAGTCCCCATTATGCTAGAAGAGCATAAAGTGAATCACAGTCTATTGGGGGGTTTCCCCTTTCCCTGGGGCCCTGTGAGAGCTGGGGACAGGGGTCAACAGGATCATTGGGCAAGTAGCCTCATCTCTGGGTTGACATCTGCTGAGACATTCCAGTTCCCATCAGCGCAATCACTGAGCCGTCCCTTATTGCCACAGAAAGGCCTCTGGGTGCAGCTGTCTCCGCTATGGCTCAGCTCCACTGAGGGGCCAGAGGAGTTCGGGGACCCCAGCACCTGGGAGGTCGTGTAGGACCCCATGCACCTCAGCATACCACACAGGTGGCCACTTCTCTGGGGCCGGGCCTTTTCCCCAGGGTGCTACTTAGGGCAGGGAGATGCGAAGTCTCTTTGTTCTCAGATTTTCCCGATGAACTGGAAGTTCTCGCACGCCCAGGCTGGTGACAGGTAGAGCACAACACACCCCAACACACCCCCACCAGTCCACAACGTACACCGTTCTTGGCTGCCCCCCTGTGTTTCTCCAGCCCTCCCCAGTAAACTCCGGGAATCTTGAGCTCCTCTCTAGGTAAGATGCCTTCCCCTAACACACCAGATATTAATTAGTCCAAATCTATTGTTTATGCCTTAAGTCCCCTCAAGGCTAGGCTTTTGAAACTCAAAGCCCCCTCCCCCCCGTTTTTGCAATAACACCAACTCTCCACGGCAAGGAATACCTCAAAGTCTGGACTTGAAACAGAACGGTCAAGGGGTTGTGGGGTAGCAGAAAATAACAGGGACATTAAGATCACCATTAATATTTTAAAATATCATTTTGCCGCAGGTGTTCTCTGCCTTCATTGCAACTCAAATTTCCCGGGGCCTCAGCTCACCTTCAAAGCTCTTCATCCCTTCACTATTCCTGGGGAGAATCCTAAAATGGGTCTCACGGTTGTTCCTTCCCCTGCTAACTGCCAGCTAAGGCCATTACAAAAAGCACCGAGCCACGTCCTGCTGCTGCCCGAACCCCCAGCTCCTCGGCTGCCAAGTCCATGAAGGCTTGCCTGCGTTCCTGATGTCCCTGGGGATTTTAGAGAAACAGTTCTTTCACCTAGTCCCCACTTTAACTTCCTTGGCCGCGAGCCTGTGGGCGTGGTGCAGGGGCTGATCCGAGTCACAGATGTGGCCCTTGTCCCCCAAAGCCATTCAACTTCTGATGCTCTGAGAACGTGGCTTCCACAATTTCTGGCCACCAGTGGGGTGAGCCTTGTCTAACAGGCTCCTGGGTTCTGCAGGCGGAGAGGCCCCTGGTGGGTCTGCCCCACAGGCCCCCTGGATGTGCTCAGACAGATTCGAACCCTAGGACAGAGACGGTCCAGGTTCTCAAGCTGAGACCCAAATCCTGCCCCCGCGGTCCTCCCCCAGTGACTGATACCAATGACTGATCATACACACGTAAAAACTGGCATGTGGCATTCCTTCCACTTACAGGTGGCAGAGGCCAGGACTAAGGAATGTCTCTGTTGGTGGATACCGTCTGGCTGCTGCCACCTGCGCTCTGAACTGAGACTAAGGGATGGATCAGTGAGGACAGTCCACGCTCCAGATGCTAGGTCCCTTCTTCCCCTTCTTGGGAGCACAGGCCTCGTGCACCATAGCCCTCCTGTTCTCTTCCCAGATAAATCCCTTAGGAAGTAACATTTTGAAATCTTCCTTTTGAAAATACAGAGCCTGGTATGTTAGGACAATGCAGTTCTCCTTATCCCCCAACCTTGGCCATGCTGTAATCTCCCAGAACCTGTGAATATGGCAAAAGGGCCTTGACAGGTGTGATTGAAGTTAAGAGCCTTGCGTTGGGGAGATGATCCTGGATTAGCTGTCATCGCAGAGGCCACTATGAAAGGATGCAGAACGCACCGGCGTCAGGAGAAGGCGATGCGGGGCTCGAAGCAGAGACTGGTGTGATGGGGCCAGGAGCTTAAAATGCTACCGGCCTCCGGAAGCTAGAAGGAGAGAGGGATGGATTCCCCTTGGAGTTTCCAAAAGGAATAANTCCTGCTGACACCTGGATTTTAAGACTCATTTTCAGACTTTTGGCTTCCAGAACTGTAAGACTTCCTAGACACTAAGTTCGTGGTAATTTCTCACAGCCACAAAACTGTACAAAACGGAACAAAAACATCCTCCTGACCCAGGGTTAACACAGAATTCAGACCGTCACAAGGCAGGAGAATTAGTGGAACAGCAGTGGGAACCTATGTCTCGGGGTTTTACCATATAGCGCTGGGGCTGTAGAAGAAACAGGAGATTGAGAGAAGCTGGGAGCTGCGTTTCTCATTGGGGAGATACTTGGGATCAGTTTGCCTTTTGGTTGTTCACGGACTGTAAGCTTCCCACCGCATGTGGGTAGCACTCTAAACCTAGAGTCTGCAGACCGCCTTGAACCCTGGTTCCACCTGGTAGCCGAGTGATTCAGGGCAAGTAATTTAATCTTTATAAAATGGGGGAGCTCATTAGCTAAAAAGAGAGTGTGTAAATTCAGTGGGATAATGTAAGCAAAAGGATTTAACATCCCATAAAGACCTTTGCATGCAGGAGATATCCTTACAGATAAAAACACAGCATCACCTATGTACAAGATTCCAGTCATTCGCATTTCCTGGTTGTTTGGATTTCAGATAAATGGGAGTTTACTGAAACTTGCCTCGGGTTTTCTTTTAAGGAGCTCAAGATTTCATCGAAAGCTTTGGACTTCAAGTGTAAGGTCCCTTCCAGTTCTGCCGTTCTATAATTCTAAATGTCGGCCTGAACGATGTTAAGATAATACCATTAATTCTCTCGTGGCAGACAGATAGGGACCAAAAGCCCAGGAGGAAGCTGGAGTTGCTCAGGTATGAAGGATGGCATGGGCCAGTGTACAGACTTCTGTGTGAGCGTGTTTTATTAGCGCACTCTTTCTTCATGTGCTCGTTACATGTATAATCACGGAGCGCATACCACATAGGCCAAGGGTTATGCTCGGCCCTGGGAAGGAAGGAACAAGAGCGCTTGTGGGACGGGGAGAATTATAAAAATGGATGAGACCAAAGTTCCTGACCTCAGTGACTTCACAGTCACATGGAGGAGACAAAAAGGTAACCCACAGTGACCGAAATGTCCCTGAGCTCACTCTCGTGAGGTCTCCAGTGGGGTCACAGTACATTTACACCCACATCTCATGGATTTAAAAAAATGTACCTATTCACAAGATACTCAACCCCTTGACAAATCCCCCAGTATCTCTAAGGGCCTCCAAGGGTTACTCCTGTGTGCTCGACAACATTCTGGGCCCGCTGACTGCTGCCGCTCCCCCAGGGACTCCTGGGGACAGACTCTGCACCTGTGGCCATCAGAGCCAGAGACACAGCCCCTCTGTATTTCACTGACGTGGTTAAATGTGGAACCAACTTTCATCCCAGGACTTGTGTGACCATCTAAACCGTCCCCTCACTTTCTGGAAGTTTCCATGGCTTCCATTTTCCTTACCTGCTTTGTTTACCCCTCATGCACCTCCAACACCCTCCTCCACATTCCTGCTACAGACTTCAGCTACGTCTACTGTCTCCAAAGAAATCCAGGCACATGGAGCACATCGTGTCCTCCCTCCCAGCCTTCCTTCTGTGGATTCAAGTGACAAGGAAAGGACAGAGTGGGATTCAAAGGGAGAGCACTTGCAGAGACATGTCCTTCTACTATCCGCTGGCTCCGACACCCCTCTCCCACTTCCCTCTCTCTCTTTCCTCCCTCTCTTAAGCCACCAAGCAAACCCCACCCCTACAGAGCCATTGCACTGACACTTAGATGTATTGGAGACTTCGTTCCTACCACAGGCGTTTATCAAAGTATTTTCCCAGTAAAGATTTATGGAATCAAGAGAGGCACTGAGTCTGACATGTGAAATCCTTCAGGATAAAATGGAAGAAATCTGGTCCCTAAAGTGTCTTTCATTTCATCTCCTAAAGCACCAGCACACACTCTCTCTTGTTCCAGGGTCAGTCTTGCAGATACAGGAGGAGGGATGCAAGTGGGACGTCGGCCTCACAAGCCAGCAGGACAGTATATCGAGTTGCCGTTGTGTGTGTCATTAAGGCCTGGGACGGGGCTGGGCGGGCGCCCCTGCACCCCGTGGTGACAAATCGGACACCGCAGGACCCCACAGTATACCCAGAGCAGGTGGCTCTTTCATCTTTAGGATTCTGAGGGTTTCAAAGTATTCGTCATGCACCAGATGTCACTAAAGGAGGCTTTTTTGGAAACAATCTGACTTAAAATAATGAGGCTTGGATTGTTGCTAAGAGCTCAGGGGGATAAAAACATAAACACGAGCGAGGTGGATTCGCCCTGAAGCTAATAAAGCACAAGCTTCAGGGCCTGCCGTTTGCATGGGTTTTTTTCCTTTCTTTCTTCCAGGGCCCTGTCCCTAATTTTGTGTTTGTAATTTTATATTCATTTCCTTTAAAGAAGACTCCAAAATTATTAAGTTTCGGGGTTCCATGAAATCAACCACCCCAGTCCATCACCTGGACATAGACAGGTGCACACACAGGCTCTCACTGCAAAATTAGGACACTTAAAAGCTTTGTGGCTGGCATCCCTCTGCCCCTCGCACTTTCAGAGCCTGTGGCCTTGGGTCTTAGACTTCTCTGTGCTCCCACGGAACACGCACCACCTCCCCGCTGGACACACTCAGCTGCCTTTCCCATTACCTAATCTGGAGGTCTGCAAACCGGGGCCCCTTGGGTCAAATCCAGCCCACCTCCTGTTTTGCTAGAAAAAAGTTCTAGCGGAATCCAGCATCACTCCTTTTGTTCACCTGTGAGTTATGGCTGCTTGCATGAGGCAGAATGGAGTAGTTGCCACAGAAACCAAGCCGCCCCTGAGCCTACACTATTTACCTTTCTGGCTCGTACACTTGATCTCATCCCCGGTAACTTCCTCACGGATATTGATAACTCATCCCATCAGCCAAAGATCTGCTTAAGAAATAAAGCAGCTCGTGCCCTCTCCTCTTGATCCCCATGAAATGTAAAATGAGATCCGGCTCCTCACTGGGCCCCACGAGGCTTTACGCGGTCAACCCGGGAACCCGACTTCCTGATCTATGTGCCTGCCTTTGGCCTTGCTCTCACCGTGACCTTTCCGTTCTGTAGGTACCCATGGGTTCAGCCTCTGGGTCTTTGCACATGCTGCTTACTCCTTCTGGAAACCCTTCCCTTCCTTTCTTGCAATTTGGACCTCAACCCAAACATTGTCTCCCCAGGCAGGCCTTCCATGACCCCTTATCAAATATTGTCCCCTACCTTTGGTCACAGTTGGTAACATGCCTTGGTTTCTTTTTTTATAGCTCTTGTAATGATCTCACTTGTTTACTCGTTTGCCATCAATTTTCCCCAGGTGAATGTGAGCTTCCCAGGACCAGAGACTCGTCTGCCTTACTCAGTGTTGGAAAGTGCCCAGAACAATTCCTGGCATAGAAAAGGCTCCCAAGAAATATTTGTTGAACAAGTGAATGAGCAGAATGGCTATGCCTTAACAGGGGGATTCTGAAAGCTGAAAAAGAATAATCTTTAAGAGAGGAATTTCAGATTTGCCCGCATAGCTGCGTGGGCACATTGCAGACACCAGCCAGAGGGTCAATCAGAGTCTCCTTCTAGAAGCCTTGGGATGCAGGTTTCAGATTTCATCTAAGACCAGGAAACCACCCAAAGCTGAGATGGATTGAAGGCAAGCCATACCTTTCATACTCTCACTGAACAATCCTTGCTCACATTGGGGTTCAGGCGGGGCCAGTGAACTTGTTTATCACCATGAGGCATTGCAATAAACAGCATCTCACACGGAGTCAATAAGCAGAGCGCAGGCCTTCATGTGAAAACCTCCTTCTCAGTGGTAAAAGCACCTCCAATTTTAGGCATGGCCCTGACTGCCATCAGTGATTTTTTTCAAATATCTCTCCCTGGGGGCATCTGGGTGGCTCAGGTGGTTAAATATCTGCCTTGGGCTCGAGTCGTGATCCCAGGGTCCCCAGACGGAGCTGGCATCTGGCTCCCTGCTCAGCGGGGAGTCTGCTTCGCCCTCTGCCTCGGCCCCTCCCCCCCCGCTTGTGCGCATGCGCGCGAGCTCTTGCAACTAAACAAATAAATTCTTTTAAAAACAATTTCTTCCTGAAGCTGTTTCCACCCACACCGGCCTCACTGGAGTCACCCCGGACAAGCTCGGCCTATTGTCTATGTACGCCACCCACACGCTTCCTTATCCTCTCTGCACCAGGGACGACCCCCAGCTCCCCACCCGCTCCACCTGCGCATGGCTCCCCATGCTCAAGGCCACATCTAAACTCCACCTCCTCCATCCCAGAGAGCCCGAGAGTTCGCCTTCACCTCACCTTCCCCGACACCGCGCTGTGTAACAGACCACCCCAAAACCGGTCCGCTTTGAACATTTCATGACTTTGTGGATCAGGAATTTGGGCAGGACTCACCTTGACGGTTTTTCTGTTCCCTGTGCCTGGAACTGAAGTCATTCGGTGCATTCAGCTGGTGCAGGGGTGAGTCTGGTGCGTCACAGCTCCCTCGATGTTTGGCGCATGCGCGGGGATGGTGGGAGGCTGAGCTCACGGGGGCTGGCATCCTGGCACCTTCGGGGGCCTCCAGTCCAGCGCGCGACTTTTTTTGCAGCAACTCAGAGGTCCCGAAGACTGTTCCGGGAGACGAGAGGTGGAAGCTTCCAGGCCTGCAGTTTCTTCTCTGAAAATAAAAGTGTGTCGTCGAGGCGATGGTCTCTTAGACTGCGTCCAGCCCCGAGGGTCCCACGCTGTAAGTCTGTCACGCACACTGCACACTCAGCAATTAATCTCTCCTTCTCTGGGACAGCGGGGGACTTCTGGGATCACCAGACACAGTGCGATAGAATATTTTGAGAGCTATTCGTCTAAAGGGCTAGGAGTTATGAACCAAGGTGGTGGACAAGACTTCGAATGTATGCCTACTTCACTATGCTGGAAAAAAATCAAACACGAAAGAGCTTCCTTAATCGCTGAAACGGATTTAATCTCCCTCATTACCAGCTTCCCTGCAGGTCCGGCTGGATGGTAGGGAAATAGGGCGGGGAAAGAGGCAGAATTTAGCCGGACAATTAACAGTGTCTCCCAATGAAAATGACTCTTTAGGACAAATATTCCCTTAACTTGTATTTAAACTCTTCACATAGCTGTTTCTGCCTTCTTTACCCTTTTTCAAGATGGCTTTTGAGTGAAGGTGAAGGGTGAGGGTATGCTTAATAATAGGTAGTGAGAGGCAGCCGGCCCAGGGACCTCCCTCTCTGCAGACCTGGGACCTGTAGCTGTGCTCACATCGTCATCTGCTAAGGATGGTCCCATCTGGCCTAAGGCAGAAAATAGTGTCCCCTGAGGCACGTGGCAGGCCTGTGTCAATGATTTTCATGCCTTTGGCAGTTGCCTATTTCTGTCCCCCCTACCCGCTGGGGTTATTGCTGGTATAGCCCTCCTCTTAGCACCCCTGTGGCTTCTCACCAGCAAGCAGCAAGTTTCAGACCCTTTGCCCAACACACCAAGGTTCGGGGGAGTTGAGAGAGCTTCCTCAGGTTTATCTCTCTAGCTACTTCCCTCGCCTCCTTCTGCCATATTTCTCCTAGAGACCTGAAAGTGTTCACCAGGCCATGCCTGGGGACAGGGCCACAACACTGCCCAAGTCCAGGAGGGGCCATTCCCAGAGAATGCAATGGAATGGGTGCCCCCAAAGTTGCAAAACACAGAGGTTCTGCTGCGAGAAGCAGACCATCAATCTCAGTATTGGATTCACTCAAGAATCTCCCAAAAGGGGGAAACCCTAACCACACATTTGCATTTACATCCCTACCTTCTTCTCCCCCCAATCCTCCAAGCCCCAAGACCCCAGATTTCTCCCTGACCATCCATGAAACCAATACTTCCCATACATTATATCCAGAGTCTTCTTTTCTCAAGGTTCTTGGAAGCTTCTGAGCCAGTCCTCCTGTCCTAGCGTCTGTTATATTAATAGGAGCTCAAAGACTTGAAAATTCATTTCTCCTCACCAAAGCCTGGCTTTGAAGTCTATTATCTTGCTAGTGACTCAAAAATCCTATTTGCTACTCAGAGATGAGAAATAACTTTATTGTTACAGTGGTTTCCACCCTTCCCCTGAAGCTCTTAAATCAATTGTTTCAGTGGTTGAAGCCCAGGGCGACAATCACTCTAGGAGATGGAAATACAACACAAAAGATATTCTAAATGATTATCCCCCATATGCATATATGTTGTATACATGGTCTTCACATCTTATAAATAGTGGCATTGCAAGGCTCTCGGGGGTTAAGAAACGGTGAAAGCTTCTCATCTTTGCTTACGTAGGATTTCTTTCTCTTACCTTCTTTCTGGGTCCATTTTCCCAACATTTGGGTATTTTAACACTCTTCTAAAGAGAGAACATATTCTCCTCCTAGACTGATTATTTCTGTTATGAGCTTGTTGCATTATTTGTGATCACACTTCACTGTGAATTTCTAGCTGAAGCAAACGGAATACCAAGCCTTGTGTGTCTGCCCCTTTCAGGAAAGCACAGCTCCCATGAAAAACATCCAGAACCTCGTTTTGGTTCTAGCCGTGCGACTGAGCACTCTTTGATTCACAGTGACGCTTCGCCTTCGTGGGCTGGGAAGTGAGGGGCTTAGAGCTCCCAGCAGGCCTCTGGCTGTCCATCTACGTGAGCCTTTGCAGTTGGGCTCCTTCATTGAGCTACTCATTCTTTCAAACCCCACTCCTGGGCACCTTCTGGACATCTCCCCAACCCTCCAGCGCGCCACTCCTTGGCTCCCAGGCTTGGTAGCCCGTACTTCTTCTTAGACCTTGTAATTCCCTGCAGGGATGCCAGGAAAGTGCATTACTCAGAGGAATGACGGAGCTTATCCGAATGCACACATGGGATAAGAGATGGAGCTGAGATTTGAATACAGGACTTTATTGATTTATTTATTTTTAAACAGTATCTCTGAAACATCTTATTTTTTTTAATAATAATAATATTTTTTTATTTGTTAGTCACCGTACAATACATCCCTGGTTTTTGATGTAAAGTTCCATGATTCATTAGTTGCGTATAACACCCAGTGCACCATGCAATACGTGCCCTCCTTACTACCCATCACCAGTCTATCCCATTCCCCCTCCCCCCTTCCCTCTGAAGCCTTCAGTTTGTTTCCCAGAGTCCATAGTCTCTCATGCTTCATTCCCCCTTCTGATTACCCCCCCTTTCTTTATCCCTTTCTCCTCCTACCGATCTTCCTACTTCTTATGTTCCATAAATGAGTGAAACCATATGATAATTGTCTTTCTCTGCTTTACTTATTTCACTTAGCATAATCTCCTCCAGTGCCGTCCATGTTGCAGCAAATGTTGAGAATTCGTTCTTTCTGATAGCTGAGTAATATTCCATTGTATATGTGGACCACATCTTCTTAATCCAGAATACAGTTCTTTCTAACTCTTCTTCCCCAACTGCTGTGTTATACCGGGCCCTCTTCTCATCCATGAAAGCTTGACATACAAAATGAGGCCTTGAGCTCCCAGCCTCAAATAATCTTGTCTGAGCTAGTTGCTGTCAGTGGGTTCCCGAGATCGACCAGGGCAGCCCAGCCAGGGTCCTGAGAGGGGGTGTGGCTGCATTCTTCGCCGTTAAGCTTCTTCACCATCCTACCCTTCCCCGAGAGGTAATAATATGTTACTAAGCCCTAATAATGTCTTAATAATTAATATTAAGTTATTAGCACTGATAGGTATTCAGTTGCTATTAATAATCAATACTTACTGGTCAAATTGTGGCTGGGTAGATGGATTGATGCATTGGGTAGAAAGGCCCGTGTTTGTGGTCCCTCTCTATCGTTGGTCCTCACATTGGTGAGAGCCCCCACTTCCCACCCTCAGGACATTTGGCACTAACTAGAGACACTGTGGTTGTCACATTTGGAGGGGGTGTTGCTAGCATCTAATGGGAAGAAGCCAGGGATGCTGCTGATGACCCACAATGCACAGGACACCCCCCCCCCATGTCAGTAGGGCTGAGGGTCTGCAGCCCTGCTCTCATCAAAGCACAGAGGTCGTGCCCTTCTTCACCTACTTGTGAGATCGGTCCTGAGACTGTCAGATGCAGGAGTCGCCTGCTATTCACCTCTGGGCAAAATGCTCTTAGCCCAGCCCCACTTTTGTATTTGCTTCTTGAACTAGGGGACAGATTGTGGGAGCCTCGTTCTTAGCGGGGAAATGGGGGGGAGACAGCCCAGCAAGCGTGGAGGCAGCCAACTTAGAGCAAGAGAGAAAATGCTAGGGGCGCCTGGGTAGCGCAGTCGTTACAGCGTCTGCCTTCGGCTCAGGGCGTGATTCCGGCGTTCGGGGATCGAGTCCCACATCGGGCTCCTCCGCTGGGAGCCTGCTTCTTCCTCTCTCACTCTCCTGCTGTGTTCCCTCTCTCCCTGGCTGTCTCTCTGTCACATAAATAAATAAAATCTTTAAAAAAAAAAAAAAAGAGAGATAAAATGCTAGGGCCCAGGCAGGCCGACGCCACGCACGCCCCGCTGAGAGAGCAAGACAGGCAGAAGAGCTGGGTCGACAAGGCGGGTTGTGGAGTGGTGAGGCTGGAGCCTTGAGGCAGGAGGGAGAATGCAGGCACTAATGTCCTGAGGGAGGGAAGGGGGTGTCTGAGAGACACAGGGAGGTCCCCCCTCAGCCCTGCACCCAAACTGCCATGCCCAACCTCTTCAGCCCCCACACCGGGCCCCTGCTGAGACCATGACTCTTGGAGGCTGGTGTATTAAGCTAATGTGCTTTTCTCTGCTTAGCTCTACTCTTTCTTCTAAAAAAAAAAAAAAGTTTTCTCCTTCATTTTTTGTTCCTGCAATCTCTCTATTTTTGTGATTTTTTTCTGAGAAAACTTGAGGCTCGCTGGTATCTTCTTATGTTATTTTTCAGTTTCCTAACTGGGGACTCCTGGAGGAACAATATTATCTTTTTCATAAACCAAGAGCCTGGCACTTAGCAGATGCTCAAAATACCTTTGTGGGAATATTTTCTAAGGCGGAGGTAACAATGCAAAAGCACGTCCTCTTCTCTGTGCTTAATGATCTTTCCTTTTAAAGTCACGGGCCATATTAATAAAATGTCACCTACCTTAATTAGGACAACTTACGGCTTTAACGCACGTGTGCCGCACGGGGTGACTTGGGCCCACAAATGTTTATCAAGCGTATTCGTCAGTGTTTTAGGTGCTGTGAGGGATATACAGATAAATAGATCGTGATTTCTGTATCGGGGAGTTCAGTTCAGTGGGGGAAGAAACATTTGCAAAAAGCTAGCTAGTCCAAACAAATTAGAGCAGACGCTAAAATAGGGAGTATACAAGCAAAGACTGGCAGGAGCCCAGAAGACAGATACATTTAGAGAATTCTGACTTTACAAGGAAAGCTTAGAGGTAAAGTGGCATCTGAACTGGGGCCTGAAAGATATTGACTGGTCCCCTCATAAACCATTGCAGCCAAGACCTGGCTGGGACCCACCTATCACAGTAGGCATGATGCCCTTGCCATGATTGTCTATCTGTTTAATGTGAATACAAGCAGAGACAGGGGTGCTTGGGTGGCTCAGTGGGCTGAGCATCCGACACTTGATTTCGACTCAGGTCATGGTCTCAAGGTCGTGAGCTTGAGCCCCGCATCGGGCTCTGTGCTCAGCGGGGAGTCTGCTGGAGATTCTCTCTCTCCTTCTCCCTTTGCCGCACCCCCTCCCTCCCACTCTTTTTCTCTCAAATAAGTAAATAAATCTTGTTTAAAAATGTAAGGTATAAACCGAAAAATGCACAATGCATAAATAAACAAGTTGAGGAACTATCACAAAATGGGCACAGTTGTGTAACCGGCACCCAGGTTCCATGACAGAACCCTGTTTCTAGAAGGTTCTTTGTGCCCCCCTCCCCACACTACTCCGCCTGGCCCCCTCAACCTCAGCACTCTTGTGTGTCTAATGCAACAGGGCTGTTGTACCTGATTTCACAAAAAGGCAATTTTGTAGAATTTTTTTAATTGTGAGTTACTTTGGTTAAAATTATGTATCATGGGTCTCATCCATTCTTTCCCCATAGAGCTAGAATTTATTTATTTTCATTGCCATATAGCATTTCATTGTATGAATATACCTCGACTTACTTACCTGTTCTGTGGATGACAAGGGAGCTGTTTCAAGATTCGGCAACTTCAGAAATTGCCATTTTTGTACATATCTTCGGTGAATACCCCAAGAAGAATGTGTATACTTCCTGGGACTTAAACATATGCATTGGACTTAAACTTCTGAACGCAACTTAATTCCATGAACCTTTTGTAGAGAAGACTGAAGGTATGTGAATATCCTCATCTATTCTTAGTTGGGTGGTAGGGGGCGGGGGGGGGTGAGGGGGAGTCCTTGCCCCTGTCGTGGTAACTGAGGACGGAGGCGGGGAATCGAGACTGAGCAGAGGGGTGCACAGGCCAGGTGGACACAGCAGAAAACCCAGGCTTGCCTACCTGCTGAGCATACTCAGAGGGATGCCCTCCTCACCGCACCTGACAGGACGTGGAAGTGGGTCTGAAACCACAGTGATTCTGTCCTTCACCTCGGCTCCCGTCTTAACCACAGATGTTGGCCAAGCCGAGCCCACATGCTCTGGCAAGACTTTCTGTGTAACTTAAATCAGGTTTCATCCCTGATTTATTAGGATTTTCTCAAATTGCTAATACCATTATTCTACCCCCATCCATTTCATCAGCCACAGTAAAGCTCAGTTGCCTTGAATCGGTCACAAACAGTCCCAAAGGTTTATTTGGCCTTATATTTCTTAACACAATTTATAGCATTCAGATATTGAGTTAGATTTCGGGATGACATTCATCAAGCCTGCTGTAATATGCCCTCGGCTTCCTTCTCATCATCCCTGTCATCTATCTTGGCAGTAAAAGTGCTGCTGCTTTACCTCTGTTCCATATGATCAGATAAAATCACTTCCTCTTCCCCGGGCTTGCATTTCCACTGCACCCCAGAACTCATCTACACGGACTGCTTAAACGTCATGACTTCTATAATGCTTTGTAATAAACTCACCTCTTTGATATAGTTTCCCCCAGGATACACCCCTAATTTATTTGTTTGTTTGTTTGTACCTTTCCAAAACTTGGAATCATTTACGTGGGCAAGGGATGTTCTCTTTTCCAAAGCAAAGCTCGAGAGACTCCTAGACCTCCAAGGTTGCGTGTGCTCCCGGGGACAAAGGGCGGAAGTACCGTGACTTCTGGGAAAATCTCATTTATAGGGCTCCTTGTCCAGCCTGGGTTACTCCCCAGCAGTGCAATGCCCAGGGCTCCAGCCTAAGAGGTAACGTTCCCAGGACAGAGGAGATACAGTGCCTCTATCCCGAGTCTTACAGACTCCAAGGGAAGCCAGAGGGGGGTCATTCGGTCCAACTCTGCTTGTCACCTGGGAATCTGAGAGCTACAGAAACCGCAACAAATGGAGCTTAGACTCCATGCAAGTTACCAGGGAAAGTCCCGGATGTGCCCTGTGGGTATCCTGGCATCAGTCATCCCCTGTGTCTCTAAAACCCTCATTGTACACGCTCCAAGGGGAATAGAGCACAGGCTCTGAGGACAACCTCAAATCTGCATTGAGAGACTCTACCACCTACTGAAATTCAGGCGGAGTATTTTCTTCCCCTACAAAAGGGGGTATAACGCTGCCTCCCTAGAAAACCAGGGTACTCACATAGCACAGAAGGCATCGTGGACTCAGGACACAGCACCTAAGCGGTGATGTTGGAGAGTCAGGGATCAGTACGTGGACACTGGACACCTGGGGAAAAGGGTCTAGGAGCTGGGAGGTGGGGACAGCCCCAGGAGGAACAGGGAAGCCAGTGAAAACCTCGAGCTCATCTGGCGTATTCTACCAGGAAGATGGACAGCCTCAGCCAGTCCAACCACTACATCTCAGACGGTTCAGCTTCCTGGAGTTCTCCAGGTCCTGTCCAGTGTCACCCACTACTTCTTGTTCCTCTCCCACAGAGATGAAGAGCTGAGGAAAACAGGAGAAAGAAGAAAAGATGCTGGCCAGAGGCTGCCTCCTCTTTCAGCGAGAAAACCAGATCCCACTTCAGTGTGCTCGCCTCTCTCCCTATCCTTTATTATAGGTCCTTACAGCGCATGCCTAGCTCATCGTTCGAGGGCTCTCGAAAACACATCCTACAGTTCTATCACTCGGGACTCCTGGCACATTGCCAGGCATACTGATGGGCATCCAGCAAATTCTTCATAAAGCCGTATGGCTGGCTGGAAGAGAGTTGAGAGAGAAGCTCAGTTATTTTTCTGGTGAAAGAGATACAAAAAGGAAGGGAACTGGAGGGAGTATAGCCTTCTGTACATTTGGGTAGAAGAGCAGGTATTAACAGCATTTCTGAACATCGAAGCTCAGCGTTCCTTCTGTGCTTCAATAACCTCTGTTCAAAGGAACCACAAGGGCAGCCCAAGGTTTCTGTTTTCACTCAACCTCCCTCCTGAATCTTGCAATCTGGCATCGTTCAATGGGTTCACGACCACCCACAGCCACTCAGGGAAACCGTATCCTCTTCCTTGAAACTTTTATATGGCCTTTCTCCTGCTAGGCCAGTGCCCAACGAAAGTCGAATTTCCAGTTTGGAAGTGAGCACATGGTCATGTGATTTCATACATTCTTCCCAGCAGAACTGGAAAAGTCTATCTTCAGAAATACATAACTGTGCTGGGACCCATGATCTTGGTTTATCAGCGGAGAATAGCAGGGATTTTAAAAAATCCTATATTAAGGTTCATCAATCCCAAACCCTGACACTGTCGCCATAGCCAGGCAAGTTAATGCCACCATCTGCAACAGCTGGGTTTCCACAAATACCACCGGGCCTCTTACTCATCAGTGGCATTGTGTCTCCAAAGCCATGTTGGTTTTGCAAGACTGCCTGCTGCTTGGCACTGTTTCAGCGTGTGAATATTTCCATTGAAGATTTCCCCATCTGGCAGCTGCCCAGGCGGTCATGCCCCGGTGTGCTTGGTGGTGTTCTTACAAGGGGATCAGGCCACTGAGAACGTGACACCCGCCTGTGGGCTACGTAGGAAATAGTCAGGCAAAGCAAAATGTCACAGAGCACGGCTGCAAAGAAATAAATCAAATCTGTTGCATGCTGTTGATGTAGCCAGGTGACAGGAGCCCATCTGGCCATGATCTATTCCTTGGAAACAGAGTCAGAGATCCAAGACGAGACAGCTGCACAGATGGAGGAATTTCTGTCCCCCATCAGTAGACTCACAACGTTTGGATTCTCTGTAGGGCTCTCCGTTTGGGATGTTCACGCAGCTCATGAGAACGTCTTTTCAGCGATCCCACGAACTTGGCCTTTCTAGGCTTGAAAAGCCAGCCGATTCTAATCACACGCTAGTCTCCAGGAGATGGGTGATAAAGTCAGAGCTGCTATGCCTTCCTCCTGGGGACCTCTCCTGACTGGCTTAATTGAAATGTTCGGGGAGAAGGGAAGAGGGTAGAAGGTAGATGTAGGTTTTCATTTTCTTTCCTAGTGAAAACCCATCTATCATTCCATCTCAACACAAATAGAACCATGATTTATGTCTCCCAATTTTCAAAGGTGATTTCCTGCACTTGTGACATTTCTGATATATATTAGGCAGTTATGCCCCTCTCTTCCACCAGGAAGCTGGAGGAGAAAGAGGAGTGAGATGCCCTCTCATGTGCCTTGGGTATGAAGTGAACGGTGCTAAAGCCAATCCTTTGTCTATAATGTTAGCTGCACTGAATATAAACAAAGAATAAACATATCCATGGAAGGAAGAGGACAAGGACTCTGTGGGCATAAGACTCACCTCCAAAATGCTCCGGCCCCACAAGGTGGGACTTAGGGGTCGGCTGAAGTTGACTGCTCATCAGAGTGGACTGTTGTGAGAATGATCCCAGATCCTTTACCTGCCCCATTCAAATCCCTATTAGTGAGAGTTGAGTAAGAATGTCCTGGTGAAGTGGCCAGTTTGACTACTTACTAGTGGCCTCCCCCTGAGCAAATTTCCTCTCCTCTTTAAGCCTCAGTTACTTCATCTGTAACATGGACATAATAATAGGATCTATCCAGTGTCGTGCTGGGGTCAGCTCTCACTGGTTCATGAGAGCTGTTTCTGTGCTTCTCTTCCCAACTCCGAATTCAGTGACGTCACATGGATGGATTGAAAATAACCAGGTGGGAATATTTACACCATGGAAATTGGCAAATGCCACACACCAGAGTATCTTCTTTTTGGAGAGCTGGCTGTTAAACATTTTGGGGGAATTAATAAGATAGTTTGTGTTAAAGGGCTTCACAGTGTCTTGCACGTTGAGGGTTGTGAATGATTACCATATTTCATACATGCTAAGACTATTTGTTTATTTTCACATCCATAAAACCAGGATGGGACTTATAATCAATAACATCTGGCAGGTATAATTGGCAGCATTTTTCCTTATTGGCTTACAAAATAATGGTTCGTGTGCCAATCAACAAAGTGTTAAGAGTTGATGAAACACATTATTATTATTATTATTATTATTATTATTATCATCATTTTTATATTAGGTCCTTTATAATAGTCCATGTATATGATTCTCAAAATGTGAGGGAAAACAACAAAGTCCCACCAAACCTAGAGTAGCATCTGCTGATTCTAGGGGAGCCTTGGAAGTAGACACAGCTCTCCATCCTTGCCTACAACTGGCAGCTCTCCCTCCTCTCCCTGCTGTTTTCGCTCCCCAAATCCTCCAGCTAAGCCCCGTGTCAGAATAATCCCATAGGACCCTTGACATGCATGAGTCACTTCGGTGACTGTGAGCCCTCCCAGAGCATTTTGCCCTGAAGGCTGACAGCTCACTAGGCACCAGGAGCCAGAGTCCCCATTGAAGGCACTCCATGTGTCTGGTGACAGGCAGAAGGGGGCTGGGCTGGTCAGGAGGCTTTCTTGACACGAGGCTCACCCACACAGTTTGCTGCTTGCAATTAGGGATCCTATTGCCTGGCAGGTGACAATGGCCAAGAATCAGTACCTGTTAATTGAATAATCCAGCGAATGACTAACTGAATAACAATATAAAAATCTGCCGAATATGAAGATTTTAATACGTGAGATCACCAAGCATTATGTAGGCTGCCGTAAATGGTACGCAAGCATCTTGCTAGCGAGCTGTAAATGACTCTTTTAAGGGACGGTTTGCTGGTGCATATTAAAATTTAATACGTACCTAGCATTCAGGTCTCTCTCGTGCTGCCTGCTTCAGAGAAGCCCTCCCGGGAGGCACAAACCAGAGTTCATGGGATGTTCATGGCTGGGGGGTCTCTGCCGGCAAAACCCAGAAATAGCCGAAATACTAGTAAGGGATGGGTTAAATAAATATTGCTGCCTCCATAGCCATTATGAGGGCAGCAATTTGGAAGAATGAGGTCAATTTGTACATTCTGACAAGGGAAGAAATATTAGAGGGAGAAGAAAGCAATTTACCGAACACCATATATACATAAGAGGATAATGGAACAAAACCATTTTTTCCCCTGTATCTTCATATATGAGTCTAAATGTGTAAGCAAAGCTAAGAATGGTTGGTTACCTCTGCGAAGGGGGATACGGTGGTGGGTGTGGGGCAGGTGGAGCATATGGTCAAGGCAGACTTTAGCTTTATTTTTATGCTTAATTTTAATTTTACAACCGAAAGGTATTCATATGTTATTTATGTAATGAAACATTGTAAATAAATAAGAGGGAAGTCTGGCCAAGGATGCTCAGGCTGAGGCACCAATGCTAAGGGAGCAGCTAAGGGAGCACTCCGCTGGGGAGGGGCTGCGCCCCCTGGGAACCGAGGCCACTGAGCACAGCGGCGCAGAGCCGCTCACACCTGCCGGGCAGCGGGCAGGAGCCCCATACGCATGCGCTGATGGCACCGCAGTGGTCACGGGGGCCCCGCCTTCCTTCTGCTCTCTTCTCCTGCAGCTCTGGGAGGTGGAGATGGCGGGTTCCTGGAGAGTATATGAGAGAGAGAACGGGAGTCATGTGAGACGGAACATGAGTACCTGGGGATTATAGTAAAAGCCAGGCCTTTCCGAGAATTCTGGGGATTTGATAGTTTCTCCCCTTCCGCTTCACCCCTTCCACCCTGAGCCAGGGTGATCTCTCCGAGCTCCCAACCTTCTCAAGGCACAGAGTTATAGAGCCAATTGGGACCTCAAAAAATTATCCTGGTCACCCCCAGCTAGGAAGTTATCGATTAAGCGGGCCCTTAAAAAAATCATCACATAGAGCGTTCTTTTTTTTTCTTCCTCAGAAACCAAAATATTTGCCTTTTCTTTGCCAGATCACGTTCTTATTTCCGGAAATGTTCACAGATGGGATTCTACTGGCTTGCTTGGTCTCCATCCACCCAACCGATCACATCTATTTAGCACCAACTATGTGTATGCCTGATGTTCAAGGGTGGAGAGTGTCAAAGAAGGCTTTGAAGAGTTAATGCAAAAAATAAAAAATAAAAATAAAAAGCAAGCCAGGATTCTCCAGGCTTGTTAGTGAAGGGAGGGAGAAGCATGACGGGGTTGCCGAGCAAGCACAGTCCAGACTGAAGGAAACACATGGGTTGCACACGCTTTAGCAACTCAAACTCCCCTGTATGCACAGAGGGGTAAAAAGTCCAGGAAGCAGCTATAAGCTCGGTGATGAAGACGTGCTCGCGAGTCCCTGTGAGACTTGACAACACACGGGACCATCGTTCTCAGGCATGTGTGCGTTCGCTAATGGAACACCCATAAAGACTTGGAGGCAGAAATGCAGTCAAGGGATTCAGGACTAGACACCAAATTTCTGGCAAAGGGAAGCCTGATGAAGACGATGCTGGTGTTTTTCACTTCCAAACCGTGGACAAAGTCTGATGTGCTCCGGGGATGTTCGGCCACGTTGAAAATCAGGAACCAGGTTTGCCCACTGTGTGAACCCTCTAGCTGCGTGGCCAGCTTTTGCAGTTTTAATTTAAAAATATCTGTTCTGATGGATCTCCCACACTCAGTAAGAGCATTCGCAGACCCTAACTTTCTTTAACGCGCTTTGCCCCTCTGGCTCCAGAGGAGCCGGGATGAAAGCTGAGATAAATCCCATCGCCTGTCAGAATACAAGGCAGGCTGGTATTGGGGGGGAAATGGCCCTCTGTGATTTCAGGGACGCGAGCACTGGCGAGCACAAGTGTAATGAGTCTGAAAGGCACAGGTGGGTACTCTACGGGGAACCCAGCACGCACTCCACTACCCTTGAGGTTCGGAGCCCTGTCCTGGTTCCTGTGTTGGTGCATGGTTTGTTCATAAGACATTTGCGGCTAGTCACTTAAGGAAGCTAGTAACCAACCACACAACAGAAATTCATTAAGCAGCTACCGTGTGTCTTCAGGATTGGGACCAAGGATAGAATTGGGGGAAAGGGACAGCCAAGAGCGGGGCTATCAAGAATTCTAGATGGACTGCTTCCTGATGGGAGGCCATGTGGCCTGCTGGTTAGGTAGGGCTGGCTTTGCACCCACCCTGTCACTGGCCAGCTGCGTGACTTCAGTCCCTGTACCCCATTTCCTTTTGTGTAAAATGGGATAAATGCTATTTCCTACTTCAACATACAGTTAGGATTAAAAGAGAAAACGATAAAAGCACTTAGCTCAAAGAAAATCACCCATTATTACGAGGGCAAAAAGATTTCCAGGCCTCCTTTTATAAGTGAGGCCCAGGGAAACAGGCATTTGTAGTATGAGGGAAGGGCAGTGCAACTTCCAGCAAAGCCTCACCAGCAAGTGAATTGTGGGTTCCTTTAATTTTGTATCGGCTCAATTCTAGAGGGTAAGAACTTGAATTTTTCAAGCATTCATGTTAGGGAAATCAACCTTTACAGAAACCAAGTGGAAAAAAAAAATCAGAACCTGAAAAACAGATGCATTCTATTTGGGATGTAAATTAAACCTTTTAAGAGGCTTTTAAGAGGTAGCTTTTCCGGGATAATTGCACTGGAAGGACTCTAGGCCAATCTATCTTTAACCTAAATGTCACCTCGCTGTGGATACAAGCGGGGTCACTTCTAAATTGATGCCATAATTATAGTGCCTCGGAATCCGATAGACGCTCCCGCAAATCTTCAGTGCCCCTTGCCCCGGTTATTGCTGGCAGGCTTTGAGAGGTGTTTCCATGGGCCCATGGGGACTGGGAACAGACGACTGCTACACTCCCCTCTTCCTTTTTAGCTCTCCCACCCTACCCCACCTGTCCCAGTTGTTTACCCATAAAGGAAACTCACCAGTGCCCCTGCTGTCACCACTACCGATCATGGGATGCCAGTGTCCTTGCCCAATGGTGCTGTCTCCAGGGACCCCAAGGCTGTCAGCTCTTGGGGACCCAAAGTAGTCATGGGTGGCCCCCAAACCCTGGGGCCACGCATTGTGCTTTGGGCCCAGCAGCCACTCTGCGTGTGGTGCAAAGTCCCACCAAGAACCCAATCCGTTCTGTCACCTTCTGGCCTTGGCTAGCAACACCACAGGGGCACAGAGACAGGGAATAGAGACCAGGCCACTCCCTGCAAGGCCCTTTTCTCTATTTTCCTCAGCTGCCCCAGCTCCAAATATACCTCCTTCTCCCCAAATTCTGAAAAGAGCCCCCAGTACAGCATCAAACAGACGCTAATGGAGGAAAGCTGCCCGGAGAGCAGGGGACAAACAACTTCATCAGCCAAAGACTCTGTTTTTACTGGGGCTGCTGAGGTCATTTGCTTCGCCTTCGTGGTCAATAAACCGAAAATAAGGATTTCATTCATCTGTTTAAAAAAAAAAAACCAAACACCTCAAATAGCACCCTGATTTTGTTCCAAGTTTGGATCCTAGTTGTTCTTCCCTGTGGGACCTGGTTAAGGTAACTGAGGCATAAAAATGACCAAAGGCATGAAAATACCAAGTGGGAAATGCAGAAGATGATTTACCACAGGTCAATTAATATTATCAACATTCCTTATAAGCTGATGCACGTTAGAAAATTATCATAATAACAATTCCTTAAATCAATGGTTGGTGAGGGCTGTGATGTACTGGTTAAAATTTGTTGATTACCTGAAGATTACTATGAACCTTCTTTTGCACCTAAAATTAACTTTTTCCACTTCAATGCATTCATCAGAGAGGATTTATTGGAATGAATTTGTTTTTTTTCCCACTGTATATACTGTATTTCTACTGTGTGCCAGGCACTATTTTAGGGGTATTATACATGACTGACCAAACAGACCAGTCCCTGACTTCATGGATTTTCTTTCTGTAATCGGGGGACAGAAAAAACAAACAAGCAAACAAAAGAGATATAATAAAGTGGTAAGGGTTGTAAAGATAAAGCAAGGAAACAGAGATGATGGGAATACTTCAAATAGGGTCGAGAGGAGGTGATATCTGAGCAGATATTGGATTGAAATTGGACAGCATGCCATATGGTTACCTAGAGAGAAGCATGGTCCCGTAGGTGTGTGTGTTGGGGGAGAGGGGACAGCAAGTGCAAAGGCCCTGAGGTGCTGCAGGTGTTTGAAGAACACAAAGCTAGGGTAAGAGGACAGTTTGTGGGGTGATGCTGAGAAGCAGTGTCACGGTTAGAGTAGGTAGGTCATGGTGAGGATTTTGATTTGAACTTGGTGTCTTTGATGATTATCGATAATTTCTGATTCGAGAATCTAAAAATATTCTGATCATTTCTGTAGTGGATGCTATGCTGAGCCACACAAACATCCCAAGCCTGCTTCAGGACCACCGCAGTCATTCCCCCCAGATGTGGGGGTGCCGGCTGCTAAAGCCTCAGGCCACGTCAACTCCAGGCCCTGGGGTTGAAGGGCGGGGCCTCACCCTCTTATGCTCCGCCCACACCAATGGCAGCCAATGACTGGTCAGCGTGGGAATGTGGCGGCTCCGCCCCCTTGCCTCAGTTGGAATGAGAGTTAAGGATCAGCTGAGCTTTGGAGCGTGCGGTGGAGTGGGTTGAGGTCTCCGCTGTAGTTGTACCCTAGACTAGCGGCTCTTTTTGTCCAATTCTGCTTGCCGTAAGCCGCCCCGTTGTTGATCCGGAGAACACTACCTGGGATGCCTCTGGCAGACCAATCCCGAAACCTAGGTGTCGATCCTCTGGTATTCAACCCAGGACAATTCTGAGCAATGAGCTACAGGACACAGATCCGTAGATGAAGAAGTCGAGGATGACTGCCACCGTGTTCCGGAAAGTCGACATAACAGTGAGTTCATTTTTTATTATGGTTCTTGATTTGGCTGGCTACTTGGTATCCTTTGGTGCTTTTCTCTGAAAGCAGAAAACCGATAAGAACGGGGAAGGAGGTGGGGAGTGTTCTCACGAGTTGGAATCTGGTTTTACTCCATTTTGGTTCGTTGAGTCTCCTGAGCCAAACAGTTACTTCACTCAAAGATACCGAAAGCATATTAATGCTATTTAAGTGTGAATAGACATCCCAAAGCAGCTCCGAGAAGTTAGTTTGTAGACCCACTTTTCTGATTTTCGAAAAATCTGAAGGTCTCAAAGTAGGGAAGTCTGCCGCCAGACTTAAAAATGTCCTGTTGCTCGTAGTCTCGTGAGTGTATGCCCTCAGCTGGACTGGGTGTCGTCATACATAATCCACACAGGTGTTTGATATTACTGCCCTATCAAATTGCAAATTGAAGGTGGATCATCATTAAATGCCCCAGAGAAAATTGTTTTGACCACCACCATGCCAGGCTCCTGACAATAATCAAAATGTGCCCAGCTCCTCTGCGTTGCTGATAGAATTCTCTTACTCAAACTGGTGTCTGCTGCTCCTTCTTTCCAAGCGCATCTTTATCTTGTCGGAATGACAGCGTAGCCAGCTAAAATCTACATTTCCCAGGCTTCCTTGTTACTTGAGGGGTGGGGGCGGGGAGGTACAGGTGCAGGGAGAAGTAGCCAGAAGTCATTTGGTGGGAGTTCTGGGAAACCTCTTTATCAGGACCTGACTCAGCTGCTGAGCACCCTTCTGCCTTCCCTGGTGTCTGGCTTGTCGCTTTCTCTGTGGGTGAATAACAAACTTGAGGGTGTAACAGAATCACCTGGAGGGCTTGTTAAAAACGCTGGTTGCTGGACCCCACCCTCCAAGTTTCTGATGCAGCTGGTCCGGGGTGGGCAGAGGATTTGCAGTTCTCGAAAGTTCCCAGGTGGAGATCACACTTTGTGAACATGTCCTGCAGCAACAGCCCCAGTGGCCGTTTGTGAACAAAAGATGATCCTGAGGGAAGAAGCCAGCTCCTAAGGATTGTGGAACATAGATAGAAGGAGTCTGGGTATCTGACGTGCGCTTGCTGAGATGGTAATTTATGTTAAATATATACTTCGTTTTTGTCAGCTTTTGGCACAGACCTTCTAAAAGGCTTCTCATTTCCAGGGAGGTAGAGAGGTGAAGGTATCTTTTGTTATGTTGATGAGGTACTTGTGGAAAGGCCCCAGGTGACCTAAGGTTGGGGCTGGTTGCCAAGGGAACCAACCCTAGGTTTGGAGGGTTGGAACTTTCCGGAGAAGGGAAAATGGTTGGGGGTTGGCTCCATCTTCAGTGGCCATTGATTTGATCAATTGTGTATTGGTAATGAACCCTCCTTTAAAAAACAAAAACAAAAACAAAAAACAAAACAAAAAAAAACTCCAAAAAGACCAGATTCAGGGAGCTTCCGGGTTGATGAACACATGGAGATGGCAGGGGAAGGTGGTCCCCCTGGAAGGGGCATGGAGCCCCTGCACCCTGTCCCTGCACCTTGCCCTCCACATCTCTTCACCAGTCTGTTGATAAATATTCTTTAATATCCTTTGTAATAAACCGGTGAGGTTAAAGGTTTTAGTGAGTTTTGTGAGCTGCTCTAGCAAATTAACCAAACCCAAGGAGGGTTGTTGGAACGTCTCATCTAGAATGGTTGAGTCTGAAGCAAGGGTGGGAGGGGGCCGTCTTGTAGGACTGAACCCTGAACCTGTGAAATCAGATGCTGTCTCTGGGTGGATAATGTCAGAATTGAGTTAAACTGTAGGATACCCAGCTGGTGTTCAAGAACTTGTTGGAGTGGGGGACCCCCCCCCACAGCATATATGCGTGTTCGTGCCACACTTTTAACTTAGACTCATCCTACCTGTCCAGATTTCCTTTTTCTGAGAAGAAAAATAAACGCTTTATCTTGTTAAACCACCACTCTTTGGATGTTCTATCGTTCGCGGGCTGAACCTGTGCTTACCTGATAAAAAGGCCTCAGGCCGTGTCTAGTATTTCCTTCCTCAGACTTTTCAGAAAATGCCAGGGTCTCCTCTTTTTTTCTCCCAAGCGAGGAGGAAACTGGAATGTGATCTGGCAATGAAAGCCTTGAATTCTTCCTTTAAACTTGGCTGCGTGGCCTCAGATTGTCAGAGAATCGGCAGGTACGTGGGTTACTTCATGAGCGATTATGCCCCCTGAACACTGGGGCGGGGGTAGCCGGAGCAGTGGTTCCTCTAGCACTAAACCGCTCTCCCCAGGATGGCAGTTCTAGGGAGCCCTCAGTCTTAGGCACCCGACACCCCAAGTCAGAACTTGACTCTCTCGATGGAAGCAGTTGGGAACAACAGAGTGGCTTTTGTCTCTTACTCGGAAACCACGAAAAGGCTCTGAGCTCTTTCCACGTGTCACCTGCTTATCTGATTAAGGAAGGAAAACCATGCCATGTTTAAAGTTCCTGTGATGAAAGTTTCTTTTGGATAATTATGCTCTTTCTGAAGCTTCTTTGTTAAAATTCTCTGTTGGAGAATTTTGTACGCTTGCTCTTTGAAATAGGTTTTTTTTTTTTTAATCAAAGATGAAGAGAGAGCTTGACTATCAGTCTCAAATTAGATAACAGATGATTATGACTGGCTGTTGCCATGGGTCCTTATTTTTGCTCTGATTGAGATAATTAAAGGGGTCAAAACATTTATCCCGCACCCCCACACGTTCCCAGTTGCCTGGTGATGGTCGTGGTGCTTCGTGTGTGGCTAGAGGGCAGGCCCTGCCTCGCCGTCTCCCGCACCAGGGCAGGTGCCCTGGCTCCAGGCCCAGTGTCTCTTAGGACAGTTGACGGATTCCACCTGTAGGCTGAGGGCCCAGAGTAGCACACGTAACATGAGGCATTGGAAATTGATCTTTGTCTCTGACTTCACACAGGGGAAGCCTGCCTCTGCCGATGAGACCATACCCCAGGTACTGTTAAAAGGTGGATACCCGGGAGGAAATAAAAATCTCATGAAACCAACTATTAGAAACCTAAGTCTAATAGTGGTCAGCCAATATCGCTATAAAAAAAGCGCTTTGCTGATTTCTCGGTTTATAGTCTCTTTCCCCACTTTCAGACCAAGCTGTGGAAAATAAATCCTTGATCTTAGAACTTTGTCAGATACTATAAGCCTGCTTCGATTCTGAGCCAACAGTGTCAGGCATTTCACTCTGGGGTTTCTAAACCGTGGCTCCAGCCCAGGGGGCTCCTCAGTCTGGCCTTTTTTTCTGCCAGCAGGACTGCAGGCTAAGGCCGAAGTGAAGTGACTTTGGGATAGAAGATGGTGCGCTGACCGAGGGGTCAAGGAACATGGCAGGTTGTGTGGTTGCCATTGGCTTTCTTTCAAGAGTTAATTCCTCTTGAATGGGAGGGGCAGATGGAGCATGTCGCAGGCTGAGAGTGTAGGGCTGGTTTTGTCGGTCCTTGTTGTTTGAACCAGGGTAACATGCATTACTGACCCTTGTTTGTGGGTGTGATACGAAGAGGCAGAACTTCCCTCTACCCCCTTTCGGCCCCGTGCTCACACAGACGTCTGGTGTTGAGGATGCTTCTTTTTTTCCCCCCCTTTATACATAAGCTGCCAAGTTGGGCATGGGGAGGGTAGCTGATGTCCGTGGGGGACAAATTTGAAGGGGTCCAGCAGAAGTCACGGGTGCAGACAGGGTCAGTCCTGCTGTGAAATCTCAGGGCAGGTACAGGATGTTAATGACAGGAAGTCCTTCGTTACATTGTTCCTGGGCACAGGCGATGGGGTGAGAAGCTGTATACTTAGTCCTTCTTGCAGAAGTGACTGAGGAGAGCCATGATCAGCACCCCCCTGCCCCCAGCTTCAGAACAGCTCCTCTCTGGGGAGCTCGTTGAAAGACCACCTGCCCACTTAAGGTAATCCCCAATTCCCCTGAGACACTTCGTCCTTCGAGCATCCCCTCCTTTGCACCTCTTCCTCCAAACTCCATCCTTTTTTCTTGGTACATCTTGACAGCCCAAAAGATCTGGAACTCCAAAGAATGGGACTAAGTACCTTTACCTTGAAGGCAAGGAGGGCTTAAAACTTTCTACAATAGCAAAGGGAAGAAGAGGAAACCTGTTCACTCTCCATATGAGCATTTCTGCACGTTTCACATGCGTGGCGCTGTCGGGGTGAGGTGAGGGCTCCAGGCAGGGCCCTTGAAATGAGCCCAGCAGTGCCAGTGCATCCCGAGGACTGTAAATATTAACTAACAAGGAAACAATTAAGTTTCTCGCATGTGCTCAGTGGGTGTTGATTCCTAGCAGTCATTATTGGCATCTGAAATCCCGGGTTGAGAAATTAGAATCAACAATCTTTTTTCCATTACAATTTTTGCAACACAGTAGGAATATTTTTCTTCCCCCCTCATGGCTTTGCGTTACAAGCAGTCTCTCGAGTATGTATTGGCGATGCCAGCCAAGGTGCTCACATTCGAATTTCCTAGGAGAAAGTGCTCAGGGAGGTTCTGGAATTGATAAAGCTTTTCAGCATGGCACCATTTGACCTCCGGCATGGAGATCCACCCCATCTGGTTAAAAGCTGGGGTTGCCAGGGGCCAAGATGAAGAGCCCAGGAGGGGGGGAAGCCATTTCAGAAGGATCCATGATGCTCTCGAGACCATAACTGCTGCCTCCGTTAGTCAATTAACGTTCCCTGATGGTCTGTGAGTGCAAATGACTCTAGGTATTGATGCTTCAACAGAATAAATCAGAAAAGCCTCCTACTATCCCTATTATTAGGAGGCTATGACTTTTGAACTAACGAGGCACATCATTTTCATTTTACCTCCTCATGAAAGAGCTTGGACTGAGCATCCCTAGTTGATTTCCTATTTTAAAGATTTCATTTATTTGAGAGAGAGAGAGAGAGTGCGGGGGGTGGTGGTGGTGGTGGTGCAGAGGGAGAGGGACAAGCAGAATCAGTGCTGAGTGCAGAGCCCCAGGTGGGTTTTGATCCTGCAACCTTGAGATCACACCTGAGCCAAAATCAAGAGTTGGGTGCTTAACTGACTGAGCTGCCAGGTCAACCGCGCCTCCCCACCCCCCGCCCCGACCCCGCCACCAGTTGATTTTCTTTTTCCTGACAGCTTTCCTTGATCAAATCCTGGAACTTCATTTACTATGTTAAGTCAGAACCAGAATCCCTGAAAATAAACCAAATTAATAACGTAATTCATTATCTAGGAGGCTGTTTCTGTGACTGTTCGGTCCGCTGAAAAATGAGAGACCAAAAAAGAAAGCAAGAACAGTAAGAGAAATATTTGAAAAAGAAAGATGAGAAATGGGGTCGGTTAGAAAACACATGTACATCAAATGTTTTTTATTAAAAATGTTCTTGTCCTTGATTATTAGGTTCTTACGTACATGAATTTATTTTTTCTGCTTTTTTCGGTCTCCCACGAAGAGTAACGTATATACATCTTAGCAGTAGTACAGTTTGATCAGAAATTCTGCTTCTGGGGCGCTTGGCTGGTGCAGTCGGTTAAGCATTTGACTCTTGGTTTCTATCTCAGGGTCATGAGATCGAGCCCACATTACTTTGGGCTCTGCAAACAGCATGGAGTCTGCTTGGGATTCTTTCCCTTCCCTCTCCTCCCCCTTTGCTCCTCCCCTTGCTGTGCACTCTCTCTCTCTCTTTCTCAAATAAATTAAATCTTTTTTAAAAAATGACTCTCCCTCTGCCCCTCTCCCCACGCTCTCTCCATCTCAAAGAAATCTTTTTAAAAAAATTATACTGCTTCAGATCATTCAATAAAACTTCCTAAAAATTTTTGACAAATTTTGGTGGGTTTTGAAACGATGGTAAAAACCTAAGAAATACTGCAAACAAACTAGGCCCCTCGTGACCATCTTCACTGGCGTAGTCCCTGTTATCACGAATGTTGATATTATTGATACTACCAAACCCCTTACAGACTGATTTTGATCCCAAAGGCAAACAAGAGTTTGCATCAGGTTGAAATCACGGTCTCAGGTTGGGAATAATGCTTTTTCTGGATGTAATTTAAAAAAAAAAACAAAAAAACCCAAAAAACAAAAAAACACTTGGGTGACTTTGAGGAAGTGCGTTAATTTCCTTGCTGTAAAGCTGCTCAGTTGGCAAACACCAGGCGACTGGAATGAGTGGGCAGCTTCCGCAGACAAGCCAAGGACCTAAAAGGTGTGCTGTCCCCGACACTGCAGAAATTTTCTTTTTTCCTAATGTGTTCTTGTTCGAAGCAGTGTGAACTAAACATTTCTGCATGTTCAAATGACTACTTAAATCCTCCAGATCGTGATGATGGTGGGTGGGAGACCGGCAGCATGGGTCTTGGTTCTTATTAAAGCTCTGATAAATAGCCGAATCTGTATTTCGGCAAGTAGACTAGATAGCTCTGAGAACACTGTTTACCCCGCCGTTCCTGCCCGCCACGACATGCTCAGCACACTTGCATAAGTCCATGTTAGGTAGGCACTCCTTTTGATTTAACAAGCTTCTGTTTAAAAAACGAAGCAGGGCGCCCAGGTGGTTCAGTGGGTTAAGCGTCTCCCTGTGGCTCAGGTCATGATCCAGGAGTCCCCAGATCAAGCCTGAGCCTCTCACCCCCTCAGGCTCCCTGCTCAGCAGGAAGTCTGCTTCTTCCTCCCCCTCGGCTCCCCACCCCCCATGCTCCTGTGCACTCTTTTTCTCTCTCTCAAATGAATAAATAAAATCCTTAAAAAAAAAAAAAAAACCACTGGAGGGTTGACATAATAAACATACTGAGCCTTGGGGTGAGGGGTAATGAGAAAAATACGTATTGTCTATTGTTCCGTCTGCGAGCCTGGGTAAGAGGAGGAGATAGTGTAAAAGGGTAGCTGAAGCCCAAGCTAGGGAGTCTGGGAGACGTAGGTGTGAGTCCTAGCTCTCTACCTTGTTGGCTGTGTGACCTTCAGCCAGTTACTTCTCTGAATTTGGACTGCCACCTCTTTAAAATAGGCAAAATAATCCTACTTCCCAGGACCGTTTGGGGATTCAAGAGATGACAACGCATGTATCCGTTACATGTACGCAAAGTAGCAGTGTGGAAGAGTAGTTAGTGCCTTGCCAATTCCCCAGATGTGACAGTGACGTCTGGGTTACAGCGTAGGCCAAGGTCTGCCCTGAGCGTCAGGTCCCGTGTGGATGGAGCCTTCCAGGGAGACCCAGTGCAGCCCCAGTGGATTGTGTGGTGAGGAGCTTACCTTCAGTGTCCTCCTCCTTTTACTTAAGCAGAGCCTCCTTGTCGTGGGCGAGATGGATACCCTTAAATCTAGGTCTTTAGGTTTAAAATAAATAAGGCCTTCCCGTTTGGCCAAAGGATAACACACACTTCCCTGTGGCTGCCACTTTGTGAACGAATCCCTTATTCTAGTCCCTGCTGGCTTCTATCAACAGTCATGAAGCTGGCATCTCTCCCCATACGATCCTGTAGCATTAATATTTCTTGAGGGAGTAAGAGGGTAGGCACGTGCACTGGCCCCTGGAAGAGAGTAAGACACGGAAAAGAATGAAACAAAATGGCTTGACTACTTCGATAAACCCAGAGCCTGTTTCCTCAGCGGTGTTGTACAGAAAAGGATTTATTGCACAACAATGAGCTTTTATTTATTATTCTTTCAGGAAGCAGCTTTGCATTATTATTCATTCAGCAATTCAGCTGGGTATTCAGAAATGACAGCTTGCCAATTTTTTTCACAAACATTTTGGACTGTAACATCTTAATCTGAAATCATCGCAGTAATTACGAGGGGGCGATGGTGGGAGCATGTGGGAAAGGTAGCAGCATTTTCAAGATGCTCGTACCAAGAGCAATGTGCTAAATGTGTCGCTCTGACAGCTGAAATTGCAATGTTTGAATCCTTGCCAACGCACAGCAGACGGGGGGCCATCTAGGGCGTCGTTGAAGCATGGCCCACAGCGGGGCATGCTCGTGTATGAGAGTACGATCCCACGTGGGCAAGCCAGGCTAGCGCTTGTGGCTTGGTCCATTGTCTCTGAAGGCAGCAGGGGTCACTGGAGCTATGGAAAGGCCATACCTAATCAATCCATTTCATGAGAGATCTACTCTGCCCAGTAGACTCTCTCTATCCAGCTTTAGTTCCTTCCCAGCACATGCTGTTAATATTATTCTATTTCAGCTTCGTTATTGGCCTGATTATTTATTGACCCACTTAGAATGTAAGTCCCACAAGGACAGGCACCTTGTTGGATTTTGTTCCCGGCTGCATCCCCAGCACCAGGAACAGCGCCTGGCACAGAGTAGGGGCATAATATATATTGTCTGGACTAAGGGATGAGTGAGGGAACGCTCCGCGCGGAGCCGCATTAAGGCACCGTGAGACGGTTTCCCTGCTCTTGCTTTATAATCCAGTGGAAAGCAAACTGTGAATACTAAGAGAGCCTGCAAAGCAAGGTAGCACATCAGAAGCTTTTGGTTTTTCTTTGAAGGGTATTCCCTCCAAGTGATAAGTCTGTGTTCCATGGGCAGAAGAAAAGAGTCTGTTGCTGTCCCCTTTAAACACTATCCAGGGAGAATAAGCTCACATCAGCCTGAGACCCTCTTTGCTGGCTTGCATGCTGCGCCTTACTCTGTACCTGACCACCTTTCTTTGATCTCACCGATGAGGTCCAGAGACTCCTTCACCTGCCAGTGTTACCCACTGGTTTGTTCCCTTCCCCTCCCCATTACATATGTATGTCAGAGGAAGGCTCCATACAAATGCATCCTTCAAAGAGCTATTTCTCAACTTGTGTTGTGAGAAAGAAAATAAATCCTGTGGCTGTTGATAGAAACTTTCTGGAAGAATGTTTCTGTGGTCAAATACGTGTGGGGCGTAGAGTTCATTGAAGTCATTCTCTTGGTGGTCCCCCAGCCTTCAGGGAACTATATGCGTTTAGATATCCGAGAAAGAGCCCTAGTACATGGTGGGTATTTCCCCCAAACTGATTTGACCCTGGAAACTTTCTCTCCTAAAATAAATATTATCTCTTGCTGTCCCTGGAAACATAGTTTGGGGAACGCTGGTCTAGGAGAAGGGCACATAGAGGGCTTAGCTTGAACCAGGCCTTTGAGGGTTTGAGGACTGATTGGTGGCTTACCAACAGTTGGTTGGGAATTGGCGTCATGGGTAAGTTGATAGAACCAGGACCAGAAGAATTCAGAAGAGGGGGAAACCAAGAAGGTTTCATGGAAGAGGTGGGTTAAAGCTGGGCTTCGGGTGATTAAATAGGTTTCAGAGGAGAAGAAAAGAAAATTAGAAGTGTGGGCAAAAGTGAAAATACAGGGTGGTGCATGCCAATGAGTGTTCTTATTCAGAATTTAATGTACTCGGGTCCCTGAAAATTCAGGGGGACTTTGATTAATGGTTCCAATATCCAGTCCTATTTTTCCTATTAATTCAGGGTGTTAGTGTGTGTCCTCTGAAATAGATGCTAAAACAGGATTCAACGTACAGGGTTTTTTAAGGGGAATGGCTGTGGGACAAACTGTGGAGCAACCAAGGGAAGCTGGGAAATACATTAGCCTGTTATGGGTCTGACCCCATGTGGAAGAGAAGGGAAGAAAAGTCGGTGAGAAGCTTCCTCGGCTGTGGTAGGGTCTAAGGAAGATTCAGTAATACTGTTAGGGAATCTTCGCGTCAAAATCAGCCCTCAGAAGAGTCATATGTTTTCCAGCATTAGCACTTCCCAAGGATTCCTGCTCTTCTCAGTTCCCAGCTGGGAGCAGCCCATGGAAAGCATGGCCTCGGTGCTAATATGGCGACCGGTTCCAGAGCTCGGCGGCTGGCCCCTTGACCAGTCAAGATCCCTGTAGTCGGCATTCTGCAAGATACCTTCTCACGATGGCCGTACTCAAGAGACGGATCTTTATAGAATAAACCTACATAGGAGAAACAAACTGCCTAGAACCCCAAAATTCTGCATCTGCAATGAGGGATAGAGGCAGGACCGTGTTGGATGCAAAGGGCTACAGACTGAGCCTGGCAAAGTAGTCTTGCTGCTTATCACTTGATAAATCTCCAGATAAGAACATTCGTGTTTCTCCAGGCGGTGGGTTCAGTGACTGTGGGATCTCAAGCCCATAAAATCGAATGTTGAAGATGGGGGAGACCACCCTTAAGGAAAAGAATATAAACTACAACTACAGAACTGCCAGGGCTCCTCCTGGGGACCTTGGAAGGGACCCCCCCCCCAAGTAAGAGGCCAGCTCCAGCCCCCATTACCTCGTGATAAATCCACTTCCGCCTGTCTGCAAAATAGGAGTAAGACACTTAGAGTGTATTGCATGAGCGTATTCAAAAATAATTCGCTGCTGATTGAGTCATGAAAATGGAAACTGCCTTGCGAGTGTTTAATTATCTGAACCGTGTGTGCTTTCAACGGTAAAGGATCAGCTGACGAGAGCCGGGGAGTGAGCCACTGAGGTTAATGTGCGCAGGATGACCCTGGCGAGTTTTCTCCAGCAGAGCTGCCCGACCTGCTGACGCAGATCCCGGAGGATGTGTTCTCAAAACTCTGCTCTGTCACTGTCCTTGGCGGGGATCACAGCATGGCCTCCGATTTTTCTGTGTCGCTTCAGGGACACAAAATAGGGAAACCAAGGGACACCGACAGCACACAATTGATGGTTCTTTTAGCCAAGCACCGCAGCGGAGCCTGGAAGGCAGTCAAATCCTGAGGGCTGCAACTAACACCCCCTTATTGGTTTGTAAAGACCCAGGGATGATGCAAGTTTTCTTCGAATTCTTTTTCTTGGAGGTTTCGAAATGACTCCAATGATGATGCTTCTTATGAAAGCAAGAAAGCAAGAAAAAGGTGGAGGGGAGCCTGGGTGGCTCAGTCAGCTAAGCGATTGCCTCCCGCTTGGGTCGTGATCCCAGGGTCCTGGGATCGGGCTCCCTGCTCAGTGGCGAGGCTGCTTGTCTCTCTCCGGAGCTCTGTGATCTCTCTCGCTTTCATGCTCTCTCAAATAAATAAAATCTTTTTTAAAAAGTGGAAAAGGAGGAGGAATAAGGAGGAAAGGGGGGGGGGAAGGAGTCAGGACAGTGAGAAAAGGGAAAGGACTGGGAAGGAGTGGAAGAGGATGGAGAGGAGAAGACTCGGAAGGTCACAGTTTGGTGGTTCAGTGGGAGCAGAGGCCTGATTGCTTCTGGATCGTGAAGCATCATTGGAAAATAGACCATGGTCCATAGTAGCCTCATAGGATTCTAGTCTGAGGAAGCTCTGACCCTGAGTGTGCCTGTGCTGTCTGCTGATCATCCATGGGTCTCCATCCCTGTGGTTTTCGAGTTGGGGTGCTGATCCATGCGAATGTGCCATTGCTGGGATGGTCTTCCTTAGGCTGGATGATACCAGTGCTCTCTGCCACTCAACATGGCGTGGGCCATGTCTGCTTGCCGTGTGAAGCCGGACCTCTCCCCTAGGCATGCTCTACCAGCAATTTCCTCCATCCTCCTCCATTTCTTGTGCTTGCTCTCCAACACTTAACCTTATTTCTCCTTTTTGTCTTGTTCTCTACCTAGACCCATTGTTCCAACCACACAGATCCTTGTCTTATGTACTTCATCATGAAATACTATAATTCCTGCCTATCTCTGCATTCCCCAGATCTGATGGGCTCCAAGGGATTGTTTGAACCATCTATGCCTGTGGGTGACCTGTGGCAAGATCCTGATAAATATTTCTTGGAAGAAATGAATGCATGAGAAGGATTTATTTATAGGCATATATACTTCCTCTTACTTATGATTGCTAAGACTTTTGCTTAATTTTCTTTTTTAAAATCCAGCTTAAAAATGTATTGAAAGTCTTCCCCCCCCCACACACAGACTTACACAATTTCATGCAGTCACACACGCACACATACACATTCCTGATACTTTATGTTGGAAGCTGTAGGTGCTGCTTTACTTGTCATTTGTTTTCCTGGTGTAAAGTAACTTGTAGCAGACCAATGATTCCAGAAAGGTTGTATTTTTTAAAAATTCATCTGTTGCAAGGCATCAAGAGAGCAACAAAGAAAATCAGGATTTGAGGGGCCAAGATCCCAAAAGAAAGAGAGCTCATTGATGTGACCCCACCATTTTACACTGTGCATTTCTCCTTGGGACCTCAGCTAGTTTTTTGGTTCAAGGGGCTGAGAGGCCAGGCAAAGGTGACCTCTAAGACGCTAGCCAAGCCTTTGCCAATCTACTGGAACAAGGGAGAAGAAAAATCGAGTTTGGGGGACCCAGAACTTGTGGTCCAGAGCTCTGCAAGAGGGGAAAGGAGGTGAGTGAGCCCGACATTTGTAGGTCTTAACCCCCTCAGGGCATTTGAGGATTTAATGAAAGGCTTAAAAGCCAGGTTAATACCATTCAAAAACCAGAGTGGAGTGTTGTGCGGTCTCTTAATCCCAGCAAGACAAAGATTAGAGGTCAGGATACCTCTTAAACACCCCATGACCTCGGCTGAGAACCCCAAAGGACTATATATCCTAAGAGCAGGGAAGGGTCAGAAGTAAACTGAGGCTTACGTGGATCGAGGTGACCTGGCCGACAGTCGAGCTGCCTGCAGAGGGTAGGGTAGATCTCTCTGGAAGAAAGCATCATGCAGAGCCCCTCCCATTTTTTATATACAGTGTGTCTAGCAAGCAATCAAAATTTGCTAAGAATAATAAAACAACCCAAGAGATGAAAAGAAAAAAGAGAAACCAGTCCACAGGTGAGTCAGCCACTGGAATGATCAAATATTGGCTTGACTGTGCTCAGGAAAAGAATAAGCTGGAGAATTTTACCGAGAACTAGAATCTATTTAAAAAATGATCAAATGAGAATTCTGTCACTGCTATTAAGATATCAGTGAGTGGATTTAACATTCACAATAAAGCTGAAGGTTAATTAAGTAAAAGGGAAGTCAGCACAAAGTATCAAAGCTAAATCGCTGGCAGAAAAAGAATGTAGGGTATGGGAAAGAGCGGGAGACAAAACGGAGGGAAAAGGTCTCACATACTTGGAATCGGAATCCTGGAAGGAAGGGAGTGAATGGAAAAGAAGCCATACTTAAAAAAACATCTGATGATTTTCTAGTACTTCTGAGCGCGATCAAGCCCAGATTGACCAAGTGTAATACACTAAATACGGGCCAAGTGCCACGAAAACCACATCTAGACCTCCAAGAAGGCCACTGAATGCTAAGGGCACGTGGTATCTTAAGAGCTGTCAGATCAAAAGACCAGTTACCTTCATAGGAGCAAAAACTAGACGGAAGATGTCCCAGAAGAAGCAATAGAAGCTCAGGGACAAAAGCGTGACATCTTTCAAGTTTAGAGAGCGCCATCCTGCCACTCTGGAATCTATAACCAGTGAAAGGAGGCTTCGAAAATGAAAGTAAAATGAAGACATTTCCAGTCAGACAAAAATGGAGAGCCTTTCATCCCTGGCAGAAGTGTACTTACAAGAGAGAGGCAAGGGGGGGGGGAGAAAGGGGAAGGGAGGTTTCCTCAAGAAGAGGAAAAATGAGCTCTGAAGGAAGTACAGAAATGCAGGCTGGCCAGGGAGGGGGAAAAATAGGTGGATAATTTTAATATGGACGGTATGAAACAATAGTGGGGGGGGCTTTAAAACCCATATACAAGCACAGTGCGTGGAAACAATTCCATGTCTGCATCATCAACATGTGGTCCAGTGGAGGGTATACAGTTGGTGCTGTGGAGGAACCGCTGGAATGCTCCTTGAAATCCCTCCTCTGATACTCAAGGGAGAGAAAGGAAGACCAGAGAAGTAAACTTGATGTCCGAGCTATGCCCAGCACCCCGATCTGGCCCGCCCGCCCCCTGGGGCTCTTTCAGGGCTGACTTGAGAGCTGGCTTTGTACTTAGCCCACTTCAAGGCGGGTGACATTTTCGGCTCCTTTGCATTCAAGTGTGCCTGAGAACAAAACCTTACACGCAGTTCCAGGAGCCTTATGCTGCCTGGCAATCCTCTGCGTGCTGCCCCATCCGAGTCCTGGGGTAACCACTGTCCTACCCTCTTCCCCAAGCCCCCTTCTCGACGTGGCAAAGCGTTGAAAAACCTGGAGTCACCTCAGTGACCTGGGTTGAGGTTGTGGTTGTTGATATTGGCCCGCGCCCCCTTTTCCTCCAACGCTGAGGCTTTGTTCTGGAAGAATGCACGGTGGAGGAAGGGGAGCAGAACAGCAGCCTGTTCCAGGAGCGCGTCTGCCGAGCTGTCAGAGTTCATTTTCCAAGCCATTCTTCCAAAGGTCTTGGGATGACAAACTGGTTCTGCCTGGTCGATGATTTTGTTTTTAAAGGGAAAGCCCTAGAGGCTGCAGGGAATTTCTGAAGGGGAGGGGACAGAATGAGAGCTTGGCTTTCTCACCGCCCCTCCCTCCCCTCTTCTCCTAACAAAACCAGAAAGAGCGGGGAACAGAGTCGGCAACACGGGATTGATCCACAGATGGGGGAGAGTGACTTTGTGATGTGCGGGATGGTAGCAGTCCTTGCAATTTCTCAGACTGTTTACAGTTGCGTTTTAGTGAGGCGCAAAATAGAGGGAGCTGCCGGGCACAGAAAAAAGAGCTAGGCAGTGACATCACTTGATTTCAGCTTTTATTCTACTTCACAGAGACAGATCATAGACCAATCTCTTAACTTCTCTGGACCTCAGTTTCTCCATCTATAAGCAGGAAAGCTAGTATCCCTACCCAACATGATTTCGGAGGAGGGGATCAAATGAAGTAACAGTATTACTATGCTTTCTAAATGGATGAGTCCTGGGGCGCCTGGGTGGCTCAGTCAGTGAAGCGTCTGCCTTTGACTCAGGTCATGATCCCAGTGTCCTGGAACTGAGCCCTGTGTCAGGCTTCCCTGCTCAGAGGGGAATCTGTTTCTCCCTCTGTCTCTGCCTCTCCTCCCTGTTCATGCTCTCTCTCTCTCTCAAATAAATAAAATCTTTAAAACATAAATGGATGAGTCCTGAAAACAATCTCAGTTTCTGTTACTTGCCTTAAGGACTCTATAGATATTGTAAACTCTGACAGCTGTCGAGGAATGAGTACATGGAGAAAAGCGCTCAGAATGTTTGGAACCGGAAGGATACTTAACGCCCTCCTAGCTGAACACATTTGTATTTCAGATGAGAAAATGGAGTGAAGACCACAGAAGTATTTTTTCAAAGTAACAAAATCTGTAAAAGGGGGAAAGAACATCTTTCAAATCTGTTCCAAATTCTGCGTAGTCTCCTGGTGCATGGGAGTCAGGATTACTGGATCCCAGCTTAACTCTGGGTTGTTTTTTGGTGTATACACAGTCCTGAGCTGAGCAAGGAGATGAGTGGGTGATCAAGGAGAGATGTGAAAAGTCATAAGCATCTACTTCATGGGTTTTTTTTTTTTTAAAGATTTTATTTATTTATTTGACAGAGATAGAGACAGTCAGCAAGAGAGGGAATACAAGCAGGGGGAGTGGGAGAGGAAGAAGCAGGCTCATAGCGGAGGAGCCTGATGTGGGGCTCGATCCCATAATGCCAGGATCACGCCCTGAGCCGAAGGCAGACGCTTAACCGCTGTGCCACCCAGGCGCCCCACTTCATGGGTTTTTTTTTTCCCTGAATTCCAAGAATTCCAAAAACAAGACTATCAGGAATTCCAGAAGCATTGAGAGACTTCGGTAAAGAATGTGGGCAACTTATCTGAAGAACATCGTCTTCTGGCAGAGGCCCTAACATACCTCCTCAGAACAAGAGCGTGTCCTAGACACACTTCAGGACCATTTCCAGGACTTGTGTGCTTCGCTGGCTCAAAAGCCGGAGGAAAACATGCAAGTTCAGCCGATCTTGCATATCTCCAGAGCGTCCGGAAGGGGAGACGTGAGGATACCTGACGTGTGATGGCACGCCTTTGGTGGAAACGACCCATCTCTGAACACCTGCCATCCCGAGTCTCTACCAGGATGGCTGCATCTGATCAGGAAACTTCTCTCTTGAGTCCTAGGACAATTCCTCATAAACTGGGTTAGAGTTTTTCCCAATAGCAGTTTTGGGGGTCTACACCAAGAAGATTGGTCTACTACCGACTTGGCACAAGACACTTAGAACAAGTTACTCGAGCCGTTGACCAAACGAGTATTAAAATAACACTCCCTACCCTAGTCTCGTTCAGTGCTGTGAGGCCTCGAAGGTCTTTGAAGATGAAGTGACCGTTTGACCCTGAACTTGCTACCACTGCCGCAGCGCAAATCAAGGCTTTCCGGCAAGTCCCTTTTCCCCTCCCTGTTCAAAGGTTAGAATCAAAAAGCCCCAGCTCTCAGCGGATCCCAGAATGCTGCTGGGTTCACCCAGCCACATGTTGGCATTGGGTCAATGCCATTGTGTGGACATGGGTGTCCCCGGATCACGTTAATCCATAATCGGTATTTTCCTCTGAGGCGGCAAGCCCCAGGACCTGCCCCAAATCTTAAGATGCATTGATTTCATGTCATCAGGGACTGAATAGAACACCTCTCATTCAATTAAAAACAAAACAAAACCTGTCACTGACTCAGAAACAAGAAGCTGCCTGTCTCCAAGGGGCAGAGTCACCAGGCAGGAGGGCCCTCCCTAGCGTATGGCATGGTCGCTTTGTTCTGTGCCCGTCAGCCACTGCCTTGAATAGTGTTGTCATCTCTGATTCATCCCTTTCTTTCCACGCAGGGGTGACTCGGGGGACCAAAGGGCTGTGTAAAGCCCAGCTACATTTAATTGATAAAACACAGTCAGTTACTGCCAAGCCGAAGGTGGCGAATGGATTGTGCAAGGTTGCCCTGGCGTAGACCACTGAGCAACATGACGAGTGGCTGTGGCTGCAGACAGCTGAGGAGGGACAGTGAAGCGGCCCAGCTGGCCTCAGCCATTTGAGCAAAAGCCTCAGCAGCTCTCAGGGGCAAAAAGGTCAGGCGCTGTTGTGACCCATAAATGCCAGCTGGGAGTGCTGCACAGAGGCAGACCCCAGAGAATGTGCGCGTTGAGAAGAGCCCCAGTGAATTATTTTTGTCCGCTATTAAACAAATGGTAATTATTGTCTCGTGCACGATGGGCACCATGCAGGACAATGGGTTATGCATAAAGGACCAAGAGAGTTTCTGCACCCAGAAAACCAGACCCTAAAATAGGTGAGACAAGGTGGCACAAGATTTGGCACTCGTTTTGAAAGAATACATATTTATATAGTTTAATATTTTGATATTTCTTTTAATATACATGTATATATTCAATATGTATTCCATAAGTATATATACACATACGTGTGCACATGTGCGTCTATTTTTATTTATTTATTTATTACAAAACAGCCTGTCTGTTGTCCTCCCCATCGCATACTGACAGAACCTACTCAAATGAATCTCTTCGGTCAAAAACTAAAGATGAAAAACTAAGAGGAAAAATTCTTGGGCTAAAAACTAAAAATTACTTTGTAAAAACAGCATTTTTAAAAAGTGCGACTACTACTTGCAAGTATAATTTGCATCAGGTAGAAAGATACTCATAAAGAAAAGCTAGGGAATTGAAAATATTTTAAAATGTTTTGAGTTAGAGTACTAAGATCGTCTTGATGGACTTAATTGGAATTTGAACTCCCTATTTATTAATTCAAGGACGTTACTGGCAGTGGTTGACTAAGGGGGGGGGGACGGGGTGGGGATCATCAGCAGGCACACACAGAGACAGAGATGGTGCATATGCTGGGAGATGGGGGTGCCATCTTGTTCAACTCACTTGCTGGCCTGGTTCCTGGGCTCCTCCTCAGATGAGTGTAAATGCCTAAGAAGGTTGTGTCTTACATTATATAACGTTTTAGAAAGATAATTCCATTGGTGGGGAAAGGAATGACTTCGCGATGGGGGAAGGTTGGAGGCAGGGTAAACAGTCAGGAGGCTATTGTACTAGGCGCCTAACACAACGTTGGGGGTGGGGATGGAGATTCCTTGAGAGGTAATATTGGTGGAACTTGGGTGTTACCAGCATACCGAGACAGGGCTCGTACTGTCGAGAGACGAAGGTCTTCCTTTTCACAGCAGGCTTCTAGCCGCAATGGTTGGGTTAACGTCTAGTGCGTGTGCTGTACCAACAAAGGACTCCCAGATCTCAATGGCTTAACACAGAGAAAGCGTCTTTACCCAAGACCCGAAGTCTCCCTGGCTGTGAGTGGATACAAATAATTATGGAGGAAAGAGATAACTAGTTGTATGCCAGAAGTAATTCAGGCCTGCCAAGATAACAGATATGGAAATGTATGTGTCGCACAGAAAAGACTAACTACTTTCAATTGCTAAAAACTGCATGGTGAGCAAGACGGTGTACAGGCCAGGCGGTCCAAAAACCAGCGCTTGACATTTGTTTCTCCAAGTACGTTTTGCAGACATTGGCGTCTCCAGAGCCCTGGTTTAGTTGTCTGTGCAGGTCACCCCCAGTTTTCTTCTGCCATCTGGTAAACCTCCATTGCTGGCCAAGTCACCACTCCAGTGTGAACCTGGAATAGCAGTGGAACAAAATAACACACAGATGTAAACATGTACATACAGCGTTTGGGTCTAAGAGGGAGAGAAGGACCGCAGAGTTACTGTGGGTCACTTCCTTAGAATGGGAGGTAGATTCGGGTTTGTTTTCGTCCCAGAGGTTTTCAGCTCCTTGCTGAGACGTCTTATTTTAAGAATACAGAATGTTAAAATTGAGGAAGGATGGCGAGTTTACCTCGTCCAGCCTGTCCCATTTTATAGTTAGGGAAACTGCGACACAACAAATGGCATCAGTGAGTTCCCCAAATGAGAGCTGACGAAACCAGGGCAGTGAAGTCCCCGGTTCTCCTTGTCCTGGTGCACTGGGCAGGTCCTCTCCTGTCCTCTCTCTGTCGTTAAGGTCATCTTAAGAAGCCGAGCATGGAGAGAAGAAGTGATAGATGAAATAGTCCTGTCACCGCAGGACTCAAACAAAATTGGCGTATTATTTGTGGGTCTTACTCTCCATCGACAGGCAGGTGCTCCTGGGGGTTTGTCAGAAGTCTCGAGACAGAAGGGCTTGCTGACGGCGGGACATTTCTCAGTCCTGTGCGCTCTCAGAGAAGACAGCCGTGATCACATGTTTGTCATATCCATAAATGTGCCCTCAGAGCACTAAAGGGAAACAACGTGTGGCCCATGAGCCACTTTATTAGCAAACATACTGAGGAAATGAGGTGTAAAAGAGTCAAAGGACATTGATGTGGCCAGGATGTCAACCTTCTTCCTGTCCCATTCGGCTCCTTATAATCTTACCCAGAGCGATGTGCTGTTCTCTTACCGAACAAACAGTGGGTGCATACCGTTAGCGGATGTGCTTTGAAATTTCTTTTTCTCCCCCAGTGATGGGGTGTGCGATGATCCGGGGTTAAAAGCAGTCCGTGGACATAATTATGACAAGAAGCTAGTCACTTAACCTCTCTTTCTTTCTTTCTTCCTTTTTTTTTTCTTCCCATTTATGAAATGAAGGAATTGAATTAGATGACCCCTAAGACCCTTTCTAGCTCACACATTTCAAATCTATAAACACAAAGCCACCTGCGTCACATCAGGATTAAGCTTCTAATTGTGCCTTATTAGCAACCGGTCCTAATCAGCCTGGCGACTAGGACAGAACAGAGCCTTTATCTGAGGTGTGGGCACCAGGAAAACCCAGATTCTTGCCTGATCAAATTCCCTTCCTCAGAAAAGATGGTCATTTTGCTACGTGGCCACAAATACCCTTCTGGTTAGTGAGCGGGTTCTGGGTAGATACACACACTAGAACCGAATCCACAGCCGTTTACAAACATCCTTGTTTGCTTGTGAGTAAGAATCCTGTTAACGTACTCTACACACCCCGGTTACTCAGGCTCCTGGAAGAGCTGTGACAGGAGATCTTGTCTTAATATGAAACCTTGACCTCTCAGGAAGACGAAGGCTATCAGTTGGAGTTTTTATCGGAGCCTTTCTTTTGGAGCCCTAACCCCCCAGTTGTGGTGGATCCTGGTCAGGGTGAATCAACTCTGGTGGTGGTGAAGCAGGAAACAGCCAGCTGATTTTTGGAAAATAATTTTTTAGCAACTGAGGGCATGAGAGTCTGTATACAGAGCCCATTTCTGTTTGCAAGAAGGCGCCGTCTCAGAGCTCACTACAAGGATCATCTGTGCGGAGCAAGCGTTTGCATAGTCCAGTCACTCACCTGTCCCAACTCTGTGTGCAAAAATTCTCTAGCATCAGGTGCAGGTAGTGGAAATACAGATGGTTCCCGTGCTCAAGGATCATTGCATAGGAGGGAGACTAGCGTGCACTGGGTGTGTACCATCCGTAGTACAGACACCGGGGACGGAAGAGACGATGGTGTGGGGGGGACGGGGTGTCCGTGAGGAGCTGTCGCAGCTCCGGAGAGCACAGGTATCACTGGGCAGTGACACGTGGGTTTTATCTTCAAGAATGGGTGGTGGCAGCATGCAGCAGAGACGTCAGGAGCGAGCATGTGTGCTAGACACTTTCAGTGGGCCCCTCCCAGACCCCCCCCCCCACCTCTGCCGTCTGCTGGGGTGACGGGACCAGCTGACCGGGAGGACCTATATTGACAGGCTGCGTGCACTGTGGCTTTGAGTTGGGACCAGTCTATGTGTAGCTCCAGTGGGAGCTTGGAAGAAGAGGAGAGGGGAGGTCAGGGTGTTTCATTCCCCTAGTTTCATTCCCGAGCTGTCACTTGAAGCTAGTTGTTTCTAAGCCTAAAGTTAAACCAAAGGTCCCTGCTGCTCTCCAGGTGGCCTCTGTGAGAGCCTCTCCTGTTGCATCCCAGCAAGCACTCTCCCCTAGAAGGGGGTGGCACGTTTGCAAGGCAGCTGACCCCGCGTTACCTCCTTCGCCCTTGGGGTTCACTTCCCTTCACTTCCCTTTCTCGTGCACCCTTCCCCGCATACACTGGGTCCCTTTGCACACCAGTGTAGTATGCAGTCTCTTCCCAGCTGGGACCCTGACTGGCACGGTATTCGGGGCTGGGTGGACAACCTGAGCCAAGACAAAGGGGGAAAAACCGGAGAATCCTTGGAGGTCAGAGACAGTTCAGGGGTGCTAGAATATACGGGCACTCTGCAAGGGCGGGATGGAGCAGCATGTCACCCAGGGTTTGTCAAGTAGGACAATAGTACAGAACAGGATTCAATGTAAATTTATAAAGACCACCCTGCCAGTGTCATCGAGAAAGAACTGGAAAGAAGAGACTTAAGCGACTAGCGGGGGTGTCTGTGACCACCCCGCACACCTGCCCCTCCCGGGGTGCCAGCTACCTCCTGCCCCCATCGCTGTACTCCCACATTTTATTAGGTGACTTCGGCCACTGGGCTCCTGGAACAAGACCCTTTTTTTCTAGCTTTCCAGCCTGCTGTTGCTGGTTCTGGGTGACCTTGCTATCCCACATTGGGCTCTTAACTTCTCTATCGCCCAAACAACTAGTGTACTGCAGTGAATTCCCTTTTATAAATACGTGAAGTGCGTATTTTCCTGGTTACACCTGGGAGAATACAGGTGTCATAATAGGCCAAGACAATGAGATGGCGAGTGGTGGCATGTTCTAAGGGGGGAAAGCTTGCAGCAAAGGGCTGCAGTCTTCCCTCCAGCTAGAAAGCTATCGCTGTCTTTAAGGAGGAGTGGGACAGTGCTGCGTTCCTGCAGGGATTCCAGAGCCGGCTGCCTGGGCCGACAGCTGCCTGGATGATCCCAGGCAAGTTTCCCAATCTCTGTGTGCCTGGTTTCCTCATGTGTAAAATGAAGATAATCACGCTGCCCTTGTGAGGTTGTTGCAAGCATTAAAATAAGCTAGTACAGTATGTATAAAACGCTTTAAGAAGCTCCTGGTAGATCTCAAGTACAATACAGATACTATTTTTGTCTGGGTCGGAGCATGAAAGGCTGATGTCTTCCTGGGTCTCCAAATGTGACGTCATCCCCATATTAGGACAGTAGATTTGGGCCACCATGTCCTGAAGATGGCAGTTTGGGAAGGTAGAGAAAGCATGCTGTGATTGACAGGGATGCTGTAATGAGAAATAATTTTCCAGGGGCGACCAGTGGTTGCCGTGGCTTCCGACGGGCGGAAACTCCAAGGTCAATTTCTTGCAAATACTTCAGTGCTGATATGAGCAGGACGGTTTGTCTCTGCTCCTGATCATTTCCTCTGCACCCAGGGCAGATTGCTCCCAAACTGAGCCCCGCTTCAACGCTGGGCAGCAGGAGACAGAAATGTGAATAAGTAGGAATCAAAAAACACAGCAATTCAGCTGACCTCTGACCTTGAAGGCAAATACAACCGATTCCCCAGCGGAGCCAGAAAAGGGAAGTGTCACTCGGAGAAACGAAATTTTTAATACCACAGGGGGAAGAGAGCATTTTATTATAAGACTTCGGTCTGCATTGATAAAGATCACTGAGGACAACTTATATTATTTGAAATTTTAGTTCTGTTCTCTGAGTGATTCAATTTTATTTCCCTGGCAATTCAAGCCCCAGGGCACCAGGGAAGATGCAGAGCACACAGCTGGGGTAAAAGCCCCCTGCCCCCCACCCCCGCCCCCACTCTTGACCCATTTTAACTGGTTGCCCGCCTGCCTCCGGGCCCTGTGTGTGCTTCATCCTCAAATCAATGTTCCGTCCTTAGGAATTAAACTCGGCTGACAGCCCACCTGCAATATCGATTAAACATTTTCCTTTATAGAGTGGCTCCCATTGTTTCTGGAAGCCTCTCCCACAAGGCAGGGGATTACTTTCAGAACCTGTCCTCCAGGCCTTCCCACAGGGGTGGATGTTCCAGGGGCAGCCCCTTTAGCCGGGCACGGAAAGCGGGTATGCTCATGACGGGCAGGCTGGGGAGTCATTGCTTACACGATCTGAACAGATGCAAGTTTCTTCACTGTAACAGGACTCCGCCTGAGTCAAACACACACACATACACACACACACACACACACACACACACACGTGCACGCTCAAACATGCAAAGCACCACTACTCATTGACCAGACATTCAGATGCTCTTGAAAATGCATTTAAATGGCAACCTAGAAAAGTCAAACCAATGTTGTTTCCTACTTACGGAGCATAAAACACTTCTTTCTCTAGGGAAACTGGGGGCTTAGACATCTATTTACGAAGCTAAATTAGAGATTTGAGGGGGAAAAAAAGAAATGGGTTAGGATTTGTGATTTTATTTTCTTTAAATGGCCATGTTTATCAAGAGGGAGAGTCTTTCCCCTCTTCGTGAATCGGGGCTACCCTGGAGGGTTGCTTTGGCCAAGAGAAGGCAGGGAAAAGGGAACTGTGGGACTTCTTTGTCTTGGCCTTAAGAGGCCAGTAGCTTCTGGGGTCGCTCATGGATGTTGCGTCCATGTGAACAAGTCCACGCTGGTCTGCTGGAGAGACCACGAGGAGGAGAACTGAGGCATCCTAACTGACAGCCTGCCAATCGCCAGGAGTGTGAGTGAGGCCATCTTAGACCACCCAACGCTGGCAGCCAGCAGGAGGCTGCCACGGCACAAGGGACCGCAAGCCAAAGCGGCACGAGACCCACCAATCCGAGTCCAGCTCAAAAGGCTGACCTGTAGAATCATGAACAAATAACATGACTCGTTCTTTTAAGCCATGAAATGTTGGAGTGGTGGGTGACACAGTAACAGATAAGGGTCACAAGATAAACGCTTGACTCATCTGAGAAATCAAGGAAATCACATCCAGTTACAGAAAACATTCAATGAATGGAGTATTCACATTGACTAAATCTTATGGACAATGTTAAGAGAACTAAGAAAGCTTGCAGAAAATGTATACAATCTGGATTATTCATGCCAAATGATCTGACTCCCCCCCCCCCATACGCTCACCTTGAATCTCTACCTGTATTTTTCTTTTTTTTTTTCCTAAAGATTTTATTGATTTATTTGAGAGAGAGAGAGTACAAGCAGGGGGAGAGGGAGAGGGAGAAGCAGGCTCCCCACTGAGCAGGGAGCCCCATACGGGGCTTAATCCCAGGACCCTGGGACCATGACCTGAGCTGAAGGCAGACATTTAACCGACTGAGCCACCCAGGTGCCCCTACCTACCTGTATTTTTCAAAAGCAAGTATTTTTATAAAAATAATCTCCAAAACTGACAAATCCCTACTTTTTCTTTTGTTAGAACGCTGTAGTCCTGGTACGTTCTTAGGTGATTCACTGTTGTTCTGGTCAGAGGCTTATCAAGCTCTCCCCTTCTGTGTAGCGAAGAATCTGATCTTGCCCAAAGACAGGTCTGGCCTTTGCCTTCAGCTTATGGGAGGGGATAAGCCTTTGGAGTGTTATGCCTGATAGGAGTGTCTTTGTTTGCTTGGGGGTCTTGGGTCAGCCAGATGGTAACAATATGAGTTTTGGGTTGGGGCTTTGAGCCACACCAACAGAGTGACTTCAAGTAGCAGCTTTGGGTCATGCAGTATCAGCTTGGCCTCCCGAGGGGCTATAAACTGAGATCAGCCAGGTGGGCGGTCAGCCATGCCTATGTGATGGAGAGCTCTGATGAAGACTGGGTACCAAGGCTCTGCTGAGCTTCTTCGGTTGTTAATACGTTGTCACACGTCAATGCCNNNAGCACTTTCCTTACTCCATGGGGGAGAAGACCTAAAAAGTCTACATATGGTGCTTTTCCTGGACTCTGTCCTATGCATTTCTTCCCTTGTCCGATTTGAGTCTGTATCCTTCCTCTGTAATGAACTATATTGGAGTCTAGTAGCTTCTCATTGACGTCTGTGGGCCTCTCTAATGACTTCTCAGAATCGAGAGTTTTGGGAAACCCCGACCTTGAAGTTGGTCTCAGAAGCGAGGACAGTTCTCTGTGGACCCTTAATGTTGCAGTTAGCTTTCACACCTTCCTTTAAGATGGAATTCAAACCTGCCTCCAGGAAACCTTCCCTGGACATCTGAGTTCTCAGGAAAGACCCCCCCTTCCTTCCCCCGAATCCTTAGAGCCTGTAGGGCTCACCTGTAACTCTCCTGTGATACTTAGACTATGGCTTCTGGCTGGGCTCTTGATAACATATACTTACTGTATGTTGGGTATGAGGTTTTAGTGCCTCGAGGAGTGAATGTGTAAAAATATTGAGAAGTGGTACCCTGAGGAAAGGTTGGGAAAAAAAAAAAAAAAAGAAGAGGCAGATTTTGTCAGGAGAAGTTGGTATGGAGCAGGAGAAGAGAGAGAAATGCCTTGCCTGTTTCTCTCTCTCTTCCCCATCGCCTGCCACTAGAAGACTGATATTGAATGTGTTGGCATCATCTGTGTGGAGAAATGGAAATCTTTCTGGGGTGCCAGGGGGAATGAGCATGACGATTGCGGTAAGTATATTTGTCAAGTGGGAGTCTTGCTAAGAAGCCCCAAATTAGAATTTTAGGGCAAAGTCTTAGGAACTTAAATTCAATTTATTTCACATTAAATACCTTCTATGTACCCAACACTTAACTAAGTGCTGTGAAGGATTTCAAAGAAGTATAAAATACAGTCCCTGCTTAGCAGTTAGCATTTCATTAACTCACGTAGTTGGCTGAGCATGGTGAAAGACATGAAAGAAAGATAATGAGTGAACCTTATTTTCCAGGAGCTCTTGGGTCTGTGGGAAAGACAAGGTATACATTTGAGATATTTAAAATGTGGTCCTAGGCAGGAAATGGCACGTGCCAGAATGGTTTACGTCGAGTCTAACTAGCTGTTCGTTGGTAGGGAAAGACAAAGCTGTCCTTCAGTGGGATCCATTGATGGGCAAAGACTGCGCTTGTACTCCTGGGGTCTTGGCTCATAACCTATTTTAATTCATGAGGAAGTATGCCTGTCATAAAGCTACAAAGAGAAATTCAGGAAACAAACATCTACAGGACAGCAGTGCTGTAAGATGGGCTAAGACACTTCGGGAGAAGATAACATAACCTAAAAGCACATTAAAACCTGGGAAGAATCTCAAAATGTTGAACGTGGAGTTTCCATAAGACCCAGAAATTCCATTCCTAGGTAGATACGCAAAAGGGTGGAAAACATGTTTCCACGCAAAAATGTACACACCAGTGTTCATAGAAACATTCTCTATTGAAGTCAAAAAATGGAACCAACCCAAATGTCCATCAGCAGATGAATGGATAAATAAATAGTTATAACCATCTAACGGAATATTATTCAACAATAAAAAGTAAATAACCGCTGATCCATGCTATAACATGGGTGAACCCTGAAAACTTATGCTAAGTGAAAGAAGACGTACACAAGATGTGACATATTGTAGGATGCCATTTACATAAAATCTACGGAATAGGGAAATCAATAGGGAAGTCCGTAGAGACAGGAAGCAGATGGGGAGCGGCCAGGGGCCGGAGAGGCAGGGGGTGGGGGATGACTGCGTGGTCCGGGCAGAGGGGGTTGCTTTGGGAAGTGATGCCAGTGTTCTAATATTAGGTAATAGTGACAGTTGCACAACTTACTAAATCAAAAATCACTGAATTGTTCACTTTAAAAGAGCAAATTTTACGGTATGTGAATTGCATCTTAATAAAGCCATTGTAAGAATTTAAAAAGAAGAAAAACCTGGGAGGGGTAACTCTCCTGAAGTTGCTAAGAATGCTGGCTCCAAAGAGGGAAATCGTAAAACAGGCACCTTAAGACATAGACAAAACATAGGCGATTCATAGACAGAGATTCTACCCAGAGTTTTGCTTCTCTTTTGATGTCATGGGTAATTTAGAAAAAAAAAAAAAAAAAGTATAAGGTGTACCCGAAGTAAGAAAAAGTGGGATGTTACATGTCATTTGTCATTGACAGCTGACAGTCACGGGATCTTTATTAGTATATATTTTATTGAAGATATGTTAGCACGATATGATTTTGAAAAACTTATTTCAAAATAATTTCAAGTGTACGGTAAGGGTGCACCAGTAGTGCAGAGGACACCCATATGTATCCTTTATCCTTTTAACCCAGATACATTTGCATTTCGTGTTCACATTCTTCCCCCCTTGCTTTCTCATTTATGCTTTCTTTTCTCTCTGTCTCTCATACGTGTATTTGTATGTATGTGTGTGTGCATATATATATATATATTCCCAAACATCATGGCCCGCTACCTAATATTACAGTGGTCAGTGTGTATTTTTTCAGAATAGAGCTACTCTCTTACCCAGAGTAAAGTGATCAACGTGAGCAAATTGAACATTGATAGAGTTGTTTCCTGAAGTTGTTTATGGCTATTATGTCTGTATGGTGGAAACACTGGATAATGCTGCACCCCTCTTCCCAACTCTATGTTCAGAGACGTCCTGTAGGTAGCTCGGAACTGTCCGTGATGGGAGCAAATGCTACAAATCAGGGCTTTCTTGTTGTTGTGTTGATTTTTTAGACTTCAGTGATGGAGAAAATGTTAACAGAGATAAAAGTGCATCAGGTCCGTAGCTATACATTGTCAATAGCAGCCAAAAAATGGAGGGAAGGCATCTCCTTCCAGAATTTGAAAGCCATCAGATTGAGCAAAGAATTCGCTCAGGTCATTGACAAACAAGTTCTAACAGGACTTTGTTGTTTGACTTCGGTCTTAAAAGAAAACATTCAGATCGGAACTACCCGTGTTCATCAATAACAAGCAAGTCTTTGCTAAGTCAGATAATAAACATGTATTCATAGCCTGAGTTGGTCATACTGTGATTGAATTTAACCATACGTTGACTACGGATAACAAGAGTTTGGCAAGACTCAACAAAAGCATTCCATGAAAATCAATTGGCTGAGTGAGATTTATAATCAAAAGTATGGCATAAAAATCTATTAAAAATGGAAAAAAAAAAAAAAAACACCCCAAATGGCAGCCATCTTCATTCACTTCTGGAAGTTTGTACCTTCAGCCCACCTTCAGCCATTTTACCTACGGTCCACCTCCCGCCTCTGGCAACCACCAGTCTGTTCCCAGTATCTAGGAGTTTGGTTTTTTTCAAATACATATTCCACATATATATAAATGAGATCATACAATATTGCTCTTTCTCTGACTTATTTCACTTAATGCCCTCATAGTCCATCCATGTTGTCACAAATGACAAGTTCTCCTTTTTTTTATGACTGAGTAATATTCTAGTGTGTGTACACACACACCACATTTTTCAATCTGTTCATCCTTCAGTGGACCCTGAGGTTGTTTCCATGTGTTGACTATTATAAATAATGCTGCAGTGAACATGGGGGTACAGATACCTTTTCAAATCATAATTTCATTTCCTTCAGATAAATGCCCAGAAGTGGAAGTTCTGGATGATAGGGTAATTCTATTTTAAATTTTTTGAGGAAACTCCATACTGTTTTCTAGAGTGGCTGTGCCAGTTTACATTCCCACCAACAGTGCACGAGGGGTCCCGTTTCTCCACATCTGTGCTAACCCTTGTTATTTCTTGTCATTTTGATGCTAGCCATTCTAACAGGTGTGAGGAGATATTCCCTTGTGGTTTGTTGCATTCCCCTGGTGATGAGAGATGCTGAGCACCTTTTCATGTGCCTCTTGGCCATCTGGATGTCTTCTTTGGAAAAATATTTATTTAAATCCCCTGCGCATTTTTTAATCCCATTTTTTTTCTTGTTGAGTTGCATGAGTTCTTTATTTAACTTGAATATTAGCTCCTTGTCATATATGTGATTTGCAAATACTTCCTCCCATTCCATAGGTTGCCTTTTCATTTTGTTGATGGTTTTCTTTGCTGTGCAGAGGAACTCTTTAGTTCGACATAGTCCTGCCTGTTTGTTTTTGCTTTCGTTGCTTTAGCTTTTGATGTCAAAGCCAAAAAACCATCACCAAGACTGATGTCATGGTGCTTATCCCTGTGTCCTCTTCTAGGAGTTTGATGGCTTCAAGCCTTGTGTTCAAATCTTTAATCCATTTTGAGTTGATCGTGCATGGTGTAAGATAGTGGCCCAATTGCATTCTTTTGTGTTTGGCTGTCCAGTTTTCCCAGCACCATTTATTGAGAGACTGTTTCCGAAGATATGATGTATAATCTATCCATATGCCATATGCAGTTTTGTCAACTGACACTGTATTGCTGCATAACCAGTGACTCAAAACTTCAGTAGTTTAAAACAACCAACATTATGACTTCATGTTTTCTGTGGGTTAGATGTGTCTAGATGTGGCTTAGCTGGGTCCTCTGTCACCAGGCCAAAATCAAGAGCAAGCTAGGGATGTGGTCTCATTCAAAGGCTCGACTCAGGGAGGCTCCACCTTCGTGCTTACTCACATGGTTGTCAGCAGGATTTATAGACTCGCTGGCTGCTGGCCAGACAGGCCTTCACCAGCTTTTGCCACTCGGGCCTCTCCGTTGAGTGGCTCCCAACATGGCAGCTGACCTACATTAGAATGGGAGAGAGAACAAGCCCCCCCCCCAGATAGAAGCCTCAGTTCGGTTTTTGCTTTTTCGTTTTTCTTTTGTAACTTCATTTTCGAAGTGGCATTCCATTACTTCTGCCTTTTTCTATTCATCAGAAGCAAGTCAGTAAGTCCAGCCCACATTCACAGGAGGTGATTGCACAAAATGGGCATTCCAGGAGGTGGGGTTCTAAGGGACAATCTTGGAGGCTGTCTACCACACCAAGAATGTTCTAGAGTAGGAGCCAGTCAAGAATCACATATTGCATTTAGTTGACATATCTCTTCAATCTTTTTTTTTTAATTTTTGAAAACACAGTTACCTTTTCTTTTTTTTAAGATTTTATTTATTTATTCGACAGAGACAGAGCGAGAGAGGGAACATAAGCAGGGGGAGCGGGAGAGGAAGAAGCAGGCTCCCAGCAGAGAAGCCTGACATGGGGCTCGATCCCAGGACCCCGGGATCACACCCTGAGCTGAAGGCAGACGTTTAACGACTGAGCCTCCCAGGCGCCCCCCCCCTTTTTTTTTTTTTTAGATTTTATTTATTTATTTGACAGCGAGAGACAGAGAGGAAACACAAGCAGGGGGGAGTTGGAGAGGGAGAAGCAGGCTCCCCGCTAAGCAGGGAGCCCAATGCAGGGCTCGATCCTAGGACACTGGGATTGAGACCTGAGCTGAAGGCAGATGCTTAACAACTGAGCCACCCAGGCACTCCCCCACAGTTACCTTTTTAAAACTAAATGTTCCTTGTTTGGGTTGGTGTGATGTTTCCTCGTTATTATATTCAAACTATGCATTATCAGCTAAATATTATATAAGTAGTATTGTCTCTTCTTTGGAGTGTTGTATTAGTGCGGACTGTAGTAACAGGATACCCCAGACTGGGTGACTTACAAACAATGTAAATTTATTCCTCACAGTTCCGGAGGCTGGGAAGTCCAAGATCAAGGTGCCAGCAGGGGAGAATTCTTCTGAGGCCTTTTTGGCTTGCAAGCTGCCATCTTTTTTGCTGTGTCTTCACTTGGCTTTTTTACTGCGTGCACATGCCCTTGGGGTCTTCAGCTCTTGTAAGAATACCAGTCCTCTCACATTAGGTCCCCACTATTATGACTTCTTCTGCTTTCTTCCTTAAAGACCCTATCTCTGTATACAGTCATGCTGGGAATCAGCGCTTCAACATAGGAATGTGAGAGGGATGTAATTCAGTCCATAACAATGTCCTATTATGAGAAGAGCCACATCTTCTTAGGCATTTGCTTATTTCTCTGCTTATTAGTATATGGATTCATGGATTTCCCTTTTCTCTTTCAAAGGTTTATAATTCGTTACTATTCTTATTTTGGCGTTCAATTTGTCACAGACTTAGGCAGTGGACACCCTCTGGGTTAGCGCCTCTTCCCTTGTGACGGGGCCCCATTACATTTTGAGCACTTCATGGACAGCCTGCAGAAGCTGATCCGGGCTCTCACTAACGAGAGGTGGGGGTTGTGCAGCCTTGTGAATGTACTAAATGCCCAGAAAGGTACACTTGAAGATGGTTAATTTTATGCTATGTGAATTTCCCCTCAATTAAAAAAAAAAAAAAAAAAAAAAGTCCCAGCCTCTTTTTGCACCATTCCTGCTCAACCCTGGGAACAGTCCTTTCTCTGAGAAGCCCTGGTTCCTTTCAGTCAAAAAACTGCCCTGGAAGGTGAAGAGGCGGGTGCAAGGTGTGCTCATTGCTCCCGGGGGTATCTTTGTTTCGAGGGACAGAGTCAGGGTTTATGTACCCTACAGGGATCACATCAGTACACACGTGAACATGCATGCACGTGTATCTCAGAAACCAGGGGTCTCCCTCTAGAGCTCCAGTCACAGACCCTCCCTCCCACGCCCTTGCTGTGTCTCTAACTCTTCTCCTGCAGTGAGAAGCCCTGGCTCTCAGCACTGACATGCGCATTTACTCAGTGCTATGAAACATCTGAAATAAATTCAGCATCACTTCGCCCGTTGCATTACAAAAACAAACATAGTAAGAAGAGTGGAGCATTTGTTTACTGCTCCCCCAAACCCTCATGCTACCTCGGTCAGACAGAGGGTAGTCTAATGGTCGTTCAGAAGTTACTTAGATTAGGTTCTTGTTTTTGTTTTTTGTTTTTCCTTTTCAGTGTTATTATTCGCTTAAAATACATTCCGGTTCAGTTTTTTTTTTTCAGTTTACTTTGAGTTTTACTATTTTTCTCCTTTCCCATACTTGTTGGTTTAATTTCACTTTTTAAATATACAGTACATTAACACACTTCCAAAAATCAAAATCCTATAAAACAGTATGCACGGAAGTGCCACTATTCCTTCTCATACCTCTTCCACCTTGTTCCTCACCTACCTCTTGTAGGTGACTCCTTTCATCCCACTTCTTCAATTTCTGAATTTTTTATTCATCCTACGTGTTTTTGAAGATATGTAGTATGTACAGTTTTGTGTTTTCCTTTCTACACGAAAGCTAACACACCTTGTGCTTATATGTGTATGTCCTTATTTGCACACTGCTTGCTTTACTTACTGTATTTTGGAAAACATTGTCATTTCATTTAGATCTGCTTTGGTACTTCCTTTTTTTCCCCAGCTACATACTACTCCATTTTGTGTGTCTACCATAGTTTATACAACCAATCTCTTCTGTTTGGACATTTAGGAAGTTTCCAGTAGTTTGCAGTTACAGTAATGCCGCAGTGAGTAGACTTGTGCATTTAAATGTTCGAATTTACAGAAAGCCCGAAGCTTTTACGGAGAAGGCTTAAAGTTATCAAGGGGGTCTGCGGGCCAGTTGGAGATGTGTGACAGCGGTGCTGCCTATAAACTGGCAGCTGCTCTCGAGGTAGCAGTAATGGGCATTCCCCAAAGAGCTTCTGATGGGACCTCGCCCAGGACGGGGATGCCTTGGGATCCTGGGCTCTCCCAGCCGTCCACAGCGTAGTACTGTCAAGAAGGACGGAGCTTGAGCGTGGGAGGCTTAGCAGGCTTCTATGCGGTCTCACATTCATTCAGCAAACATCTGTGGCTTTTCACAGAGAGCCACACTGATCAGTGAGTCCTGGGTCTACAGTGAACTTGGCTCATAGTGTAGACCCTTCTCAGGTCTGCTCTGCCCTCGGCCCAAGCGCAAGGCCTGAATCCAGAGGGTTCCTAGCCCCACCTTCTTTCCTGAACCCCATGGTTTGAGTGTACAGACCCTCGTCCCCCAAGGCCTTGACGACTTTTATAGGCCCTTACCCGTGCCCAGTACAGACACGTTGCCTAACATCCCTGTTGCCTGGTTCTGCCCTTCCTGCCAAAAATCAATCCTTCAGGAACAAAGCTTCCTCCTCAGTAGGTTACTAAGTATGTCTCAGCTCCTTCCCCTCTCTCCCCTGCCCCCTCAGCTTACCTCAACACCACCCCCCAACCCCCTCACTTTCTCTGAAAGGCTGGAATCATTCCCTAACAGTGGGGCTCCCAAGGAAAGGGGAAAAGATTTTTTAAAATGGAATCATTTCGAAGCCCTCCTGCTCAGTTGCTTGCTGGGTAACTGTGTGCATTAAACCTCCGGGCACCATTCTAGAAGGGGGGGGGGGGTTGGCTCTAAAGCCATTTCCTCTCCAGCCTCCTGCCCGCAACCCCCCCTCCCCCAGCAGCTGAGGGTCAGGCCTGCTAAGCACAGGTTCCAGGAGACTAGACGCGGGGACTGCAAGCTGGTGGGGTGCGTGGGGCTCAGGCGGCAGCGGGACGTGACCAGCTTTGCCTTGGCAGCTCTCCCCACACCTCCGAGCTCCCGTGACATCCAGCATCTGGGCTGTCCATCCGTGTCTGTCCTACAGCACGACTACAGGAACGCGGAGGGGTGCGCCAGGGCCCGAGCAAGTCAGTCAGCGACAAGCGCGGGCGACAGGCACTGGGGAGAAAGGCAGGCGGGAGCGTGGAGCTCCTCACAGGGTTAACACAGCCGGGCGCACACAAAGGCTGGATAAGAGCGAGGCGAACGGAGAAAACGGGTGCAAGAGCGGGGGAAACACCTTCCACCCCTTCTTTTGGCGTCAGGGGGTACATTTACATTTCAGAGTAAACCGAGCTACAAATGAGGGTAGCTGGCAGTGTGTCCCTCCTTAGGCAGCTGATGAAAGACCCTCCCAACGCCTTTGATGCGGACGCACTTTCCAGCACGTTTTTAATGTGCATCTGTGGCGAGTTCAGCCCGGGAACCCCAGCGGAGCAGCCGAGCCGCGGCAGCGGGGAGGCGAGAGGGAAAACCTTGCCTGGAGCTCGCCGGGCCTGGAACGGAGCAGCGCCAAGCAAAACCCGGAGTGGATCTTGGGAAGCGAAGTGTCAATGCTTGGGCGCCTTGCACCCTGTCCCTTTCCACAAACTCTTCGCCAGGCAGGCGCTCCGAGAGGCCCACCGTTTGAGCACACCACCCCCGAGGGCTTGCCAGTGGTGGGAACCTAGGAGGGGCCGAACATGCTGTTCGGAATAATTTAGGAGCGGTGATATTCTTCCTGCTTGGTAGTGTGAAATCACTTATTTATGGCTTCCTTTCAGGCCCGGGTTTGCAGATAATCCCCCTTTCTAAGCAGCCGAACTCATGAATGTTGATCTTGCAAATCAAGCTGACACTAGCAGCTTTTGTCCACCGGGGCATACATCAAGGCCTGCCTTCTCCCCAGCACGTTTCCCCTCTCATCGGAATGCGTGTCCCGGCCTCCTGGGCTCCTGAAAGGCGCGCTCCGCCCCAAAGCGACCTGGGGTCCCCAGCAACAATTGAGGGGCTTGTCTGCCAAGTGCCTGCCAAGCGCGCTGGGGGCCCAACTTGGAGCGTCCTGTTCAGGGCCCCAAGAGAAGTCCTCGAGAAAAATGGCCCGGACAGGAGGAGGTCAACCGTTGACGGGCTCCCGGGGCTTTAGGCCCTCACCGGGGGGCCTAGGTATTCGTCCTTAAACACACATGCCAGCCTAGCCCGGAGGAAATCCCCGCTCCCAGAAAGGAAGCAATGACACAATCACATTTATGTGACAAGAGGACTGAGAGGAGGCAAAGCCAGCCAGGATATATGGATCTGAAGTAATGAGACCAGATGGGGGAGGGCAGATGTCAGCTCTGTCCACAGAAGCCATCAATAAAGAAGCCTTTGCTCAAAGCAAGGCAGATCTTTGGGTTTTAGAGTAGATTCGGTGGTAACTGTGGGACGTGGTGCGACAGGATGCTCTTTATTAATGCTAATGAACTTACATTTGTAAAGCACTCCGGGCTCCAGGGAAGTAGGTGCTAACTGCAGACCAAATATGTGTGAGTGTTTTAGGATTAACGTGGCTGCTGAATGAACTAAGAATACAGGCACCCACACCCTAACCCTGAGAAATCCAGACTCATGAATAAAGATGCTCGTGCTTAATTTAAACGTTATTATGATGCAGTTTCCAAACTGGTCTCTATAGCTGAGGCAACTCATTCTACTTCATAAATGCATGGTTTCCCTGCGTGATTTCTCGCCATTTGGTTAAGAGCCTTTCAGTGTTCAGGTAGGGCTGTAGGAAGGGTCTGTTAATGCATATGGTTTTTGGGGTTTGGGCTTTTTTTTTTTTTTAATTATCTTGATTGCTTGATACAGAGTGAATAATGGAGGCGGTCAGGCTTCTTCTTAGCATGGTAGTATTTCCTGCCTCCCTCCCCACCCCACCCCCGATCCCCTCAATTTACAAATCTCCCCCCACTCAGTGAAATGAAGCCCCTGTAGCAGTTGAAGACCTGTAGATAAGTCCTCTGCCTTGAAGTCCCAGCAAACAAGAGCACTGATTCTTGGCATTTCTTAACTGACTTTGACCTCTTTTCTGTTACTTGGACCACCATGGAATAGACGAGAGGAAACCATAAAGGATGATTGAAGTTGGGTTTTGTGAAGAGGAAGAGGGGTGCTCAGAGTGACCATTTCTCAGAGAGAAGAGAGAGAATGAGTTAGAACACTGTCAGTGGGAAGAATCTTTCCTCTAGGCACTGTTCACCGTTTTCACATCACTTACGCTCTCCAACCCTGGAGTCCAACGATCAACAGAATGAAGCAAATTAACTGCTTTCTTTTTGTGGGAAGAATTCGAGGAACAGTTCCATTATTATCAAAGAAACGAATCAATCTTGTCTTTGCTTGGGATTCTTAGTGGCATACTTTCTTGGATCTTGATGATTTCTAGTTGTTGGCTTTGGCGGTGGTGTCCAGTTTGTGGGGAGCATAAATGGTTTTCATCTGCACATTCTCCTTCCTCTCTGTCTCCCTGACTTGACGTGGCTCTGGTGGGGCAGGTCACATGACCATTTGGGTACATGGCCAGAGCAGTTCTATCCTGTCTTCTGAGAACTGGGATCTTCGGGGGTGACCCAGAGCAGAGGAAGTTGAGCATGGTGTCTGTTGAGCATACCCTATGGAAAGGGTCCCTCGGGGCATGATTGCTGGAGCTCTTCTGTTGCTGGTACCTTCCAGAGTCTGTTGGTCAGCCCTCCTGCATTCTGGCACTGCTGCGCTCCCCTCCAGTATAAATATATCAATATACTAGTCATAGGGAGGACAAATTTAGGAACCAATTTTTTTCATGAACTATACACCCAGAAAAGCACATAAAAATGGATTACAAATAATTCTACAGTGAGCCGCCGTGTATGTGATTGGACCTAGGTCAAGCAATAGGATATTACCCGTATGCTTGGAAGCCCTCGCTCTCCCACTGCGTGCCCCTCCTTGACGATGACAACCACCTTGCTCTTCCCTAACCACTATGCTGACGTTCATGATAATCATTTCTTTGCTTCATTTTATCGTTTTATAGCCTATATGTGCGTTCCTATGCATTCTTGTTTAATTTGGTCTGTTTTTGAAATTTATGTGAAAGGAGTCGTTTTATCTCTGCTTACGATTATGTTGGTGAGAGTCCCCTGTGTTATGCAGAGAAATAGTTTATCAGTTTTATTGCCGTATGGTAGTGCATTTGTGAATATACCACAATTACTTCACCATTCCTTCCCTAATGAACATTTGCATTCTTTCCACGGGGGCCATTACAGACAGTGCTGCCAGGAGCATCATCGTGTCTTCCCACAACACCTGAGCGCATTTCTCAGGAGGAGACCCCTGGGAGTGGAATTGCTGGGTCACAGGGCATATGTATTTTCATCTTTACTAGGTAATGCTGTCTCTCCCAAGTCATTGAACTAGTGTTGCTTTCCCATTATCACTAGACGAGAGACCCTATCATTCAGCATCTCTCCAGAACTTGGTATTATCGGCTTTTTAAACTTTGTCCATCTAGTGGGGCTATATTTTTATTACAATCCCTGATGCCTGATGATGAGGTGTGCATCTTTCCCAGTCTTCATTGGCCACTTCATTTCCAAAAACTGATTACCATGTCACATGCACGTGCGGGGACGCACACAGATGTATAAATGTGTATATGAGTGGGTCACATTCCTTTAAGTGATCAAAGCAGTATCAAGTTTTAGGTTTCTAGTCAACCATCAAATTCAAGGAAAATTGTCATTTTTCTGGCATCCAACTTTTCTTACAGAATGCTTTTGCTTGTATTTACCTCAAGAGAGCTCCTTTTTTAAATTTGCGGAGCTAGTGAGAAAGTCTTACTATCGAAATTATTTCCTTTGAATTTTCATTTGGAGATCTCACTTTACTGAAATCTGCTATTAATCCCTGCTCTTGGTAATGACTATTAACTTTATGTCTACTAATAGTACCCATTTTAGCCATAGATGCCAGCATGAAACTGAACCACTGTCCTTCACAAGAGGCCTGCAACGAAGTAGAATTATTCCTTCACCTGGTGGGTTTGTCCATTCACATCCAAAAGCGGCAGTTTGCCTCTGTTATTTTATAACAAAAATGGAGTGTCAGTCAGCCCTTCCCAGGTACGACCAAAGATACCTTTACACAACCATATTTAGATATTCAACGAACTCCCTTATTTCTCTTCACTCACCACCAGTTTAGTTCTCTGCTCTCCTTCTCCTTGATCGATAAAAGAGAAAGGAGGGAATGTAAGGCCAAAGGTAGTAAGAAACTTCTGGGTGCTGAAATCCTGGGCTGTGTTTTGAATTGTCCTAGCCCCACAGACCATCTAGAACAGGGAGAGCAAATAGGTTTCACTCCATGCATCAACTCCAAGGGACTGCACTAATAGATGGAAGAAAGTCCAAGTCACACCTGGGCTCTGTGGGGAAGAATGTCACGATAGCTGAGTCCTCCCTGCTGTAGCTTGGGGTGGAAAGAGGCAGGACCTACATCACCTGTAATACAGAGCAGTGGTCCCCAAACTCGGCTGCCTTTAGACACATCTGGAGAGGTTTTTTTTTTTTTTTTTTTTAAAGATTTTATTTATTTGACAGAGAGAGAGAGAGACAGCCAGAGAGAGAGGGAACACAAGCAGGGGGAGTGGGAGAGGAAGAAGCAGGCTCATAGCGGAGGAGCCTGATGTGGGGCTCGATCCCAGAACGCCGGGATCACACCCTGAGCCGAAGGCAGACACTTAACGACTGAGCCACCCAGGTGCCCCTGGAGCAGTGTTTCTTAACTTTTTTTTTTTTTTATCACCCCCAACAGAAGGTGGCAATTATCTTTTTAAGATAATTTTTTTTCCTAATTGCCCTCCCTCCCAGGGAATGTTAATACAAGCGATATTTGTGTTTGTGTACTGGGTGTGTATCTGTGCTTTATACATAAAGAGGGTAAGATTTTGTCACCTGTCCCACCCCAAGAACCAATTTTGCCCTCTTGGCAGCAGTATCGGCTCTGTCGAGCATGCACGATCTTGAGAATAAGAATTTGCTTTTCGAGAATTCTTTATAATGACAAAAACCTGACTGGGTACCGTTTGAGATTCGGGGGTGTTCATTTACTCTGCGCCAGCAAAAATGCCACTGGAAGCGGAGTAGCATGGAGGCCACTGATCCACTTGGTTGTGCTGCTAATAATTTTCAGAAATAATTAAGCGATAATGTTAATTGAGCGGGGCTATCAGATGTGGTGATCTCCTGCTGCTAGATGAGTACTGAGAAGTGGGAATGTTTACTCCTCTAGCGCGAGAAACTGCTTCTAGAGTAAATAAATCCCGATAACACAGTGATCATTTCCATTCTCCATTATTACCAGAATTGATACTGTTTCTTTGGATGGCGTTTTGCGCCTTCTCACGCCCTTCGTAAAAGTCTTAGCAGGGAGCTTTAACTTATGGGCGTTTGTTCATCTGTGGCCCAGAGTGGTCTTTTATCATTATGTATTTTCACCTTTACAACGGACAAAACGTTTCTTCAGATGTTCCCAATAAACGCAAATTGAAAGACGTGTAAGTAAGCTAAGGGACACAAGTTGAGAGCCGGGGACAGCCACCTTACTCTCTTCCATTTCCTTAAGTGCCCTCCCCCCTCCCCGAACGGGGCAGCTGACCCTGAGTCAGGTTGCTCTGCCCTGGGCCATGTCATTTAATCCCTCTGTGCCTTGGTGTCATCTCCCTGCTAAAGAATCAAACACACACGGGCTTCTGGTAAGAATAAATACGGAAAGCTGCTTCATCCAAGTTGACAGGAGCTACCGGATGAAGGGAAGCAGTGATCCAAGCTCTTTGTCACCTGTGTTCCCATCCCTAACCTTGACCTCCGAGCCTGCAGATGAGTAAGACAGTGACTCCGCCCTCAGTGAGCTCACACCGACAGCCTTCCTGCCTTCCTGTTTTCCTGGCGTGTGGATTCTTGTTCTCCAAAGAGACGAGGTAGGCAGGCCATCCGATGGGAAGCAAGTTCAGCCTTCAGGCAGGCTGAGTACGGTAGGTAACAGAGGGCTTGCGGGGGAGAACTGCCCTTCCGGTTTCCGAATCACTGGCGTGTCCTCAGGGCCGCAGTGTGTGAGCAAGCTTGAGTCTCATCCCGGCGGCTCAGTTTGGTCCCAGCCGGATGCACCGTGTTGAGCAGGGCTGGTCCTTGAGTAGAGCGCGAGCCCCTTGAGGGCCGGTGCCTGTGGGCTCCTTAGTGGGTCCCGAGTCCCTAGATCGCTGCTCCCAACTACCAGCTGCAGGTGGAGAGAAATGCTGAGTGATGGGTCTTGAACAGATAGTGAGACGGAGGGTCAGCAGACCTGGTGTCATCTTGCTGCCAGTGTCATTCTTCAACAACTATATCATCCTAAACCCTTGTCCAAAATGACCAGCTGTCAGTGCTCCTCTGGTCTGTCTCCAGCCGATGCGGCCACAACCCAGAGGAGCAGTGCTGACCCTTGGCTTTCTAACATCTGCGATGTTTCTTAGCTCTCCTGCTCTCACCCCTTCCTCCTCCTCTCAGAAGCCCCACGCCAGTGGCCTCGAGGACTCCAATGTAGTGACACATAGAAATTAAATGACAGGGCGTTAAGCCGAACCTACTGTCAGAACATCATGGGCCCAAGAGAGCCACTGCTGCCCCAGCCGCTGGGACAGTTAGCAGCCCCCTTGCAGAGGGGAGAGAGCCCCTCCGGCCCAGCCCGGGCTCAGCACAGCCTTCAGAGTGCATGTGGGGGCCTGGAGACGGAAAGCCAGACTCAGGAAAGGGGGCTGCTGAAAGACTGGCTTGATAAGGAGCCACATAAGTCACCGAGCCCCAGAGTCAATGGCGTTTGCTTCCGAGGCCTCCCTGGCAGGGACTTCCTATGAGGCCACCCTCTGCCTTAGAGACACTTTGCACTCCTTGCAATTAAAAAGTGGCATCCTTGTGTCCCAGCCTCCAAATGTAAGCCATGCATTTCCGCACATGTCAGTGGCAGGTCTCCCCATCCCCAGTCCACCTGTGGGAGCCCTTCAAGCCCCGTCCCAGTGCAGAGATGACACGGGCCGGCTGGCTGGAGGTGGAGCCTTGAGTCATGGAGAGAGGCCGGCAATCACAGCCTTGCTGCCGGCAGGAAGACCTGGGCATTAATATCTATATTTTTAAACTCCACACTTCAACACCAGCAGCCTGTTTTCTACTCTCAAGGCCTCATTAAAGCTGAGCTTGTCTTAACTGGGCGAGAGCGCCAGCTCCGTGTGGCTTGGGACAAGAAGCTTATGGCGCAGTTGTCACAGTTGTTTCAATTTAACTTATTTTATGTTCTCGAGAGTCGAGCAAATCACACACGGTCCCCTGGAAAGGATGCTGACATGGCAGCTTCAACGGAGCTCCAGGAGTCTTCAGATGAGGGTAACTGGCTCATGTGTCTTCTACGTTTGGCTTTTCAGAGATCCCAGTGCATTACGTACAGGTCTGGAAAGGGCAGTGGCTTTCTTTCCTGATTTAATCATCAGTATCATATTTTTATAACTTAGATAAATCTGGTACAATCTTTACGGCACTTAACGTCAGCTATTGACCTAAAACATTCTCATAAATTTTTTTAGGAGATAAAAACCTTCTGGCGAGTTGCAAGCACCTACAAGTATCAGGAATACAGGATAGCTGCTATCTTCCCCCTCCCTACCCCCCCTTCAAGGCACTGCCACCCCCCTCCCTGCTCTTACGCATAATGCTAGGGCTCCCCGCTAACCTTCCTCGGCATCCTCAGGACCGGTCTTCTGCTTTCTCCTCCCGCTGAGGACAGGGACAGTCCTACCACTTCCCCAACCCCTATCGCTTGTCTCAAATAACAATAGAGTCCGCAGTATTAGCACCTGAGTTTTGAAATGTTTACTTCCTGTGGTTGAAAAATGATTTTGTAAGTGGTTGCCAAAAATGTAACCATGATCCGCACTTCTGAACATACTGGAATTTATGGAAACTACCCAGTTAATCATGACACAGGTCTTACCCTGACATTCACAGGGGTGGCTCGCAGTTCCTGTGAGACATGTCTGAACACGGCTGGGCGTCAGAGCATGGAGCCTTCAGATGGAGAGGGTGGTTCCGGAGCGGTTTCCCACCTGCATTTTTCAGACGGTCATAATATTTTATACACGTTAATAGGAGTTTCCTGAAACAAAGAGTTCCATGGTCTAGTAGGTTCGGGAGTCACCAAATACCAAATGTCCTGTTTGGAGGTTCTCAAAGTAAATCACCACAGTAGAGGCCCTGAGAAGCCCCACAGCAAAGTAAAATGCCCCTTACCTAGCATTTTCCAAACACGTTTGATCCCAGAACGCTTTTTACCCGGAGAAAACAGCATTGCAGGGGTCGAGGAATAGGACATTCTAACTAAGGTGTTAATAACTGGGGAGAGAGGTAAGTAAGCCTTGTTGATTGGAGGTCCGCTCTGGAGTGGGCAAGGGTGTCCTGGACTTGCCCTTATGGGGCGAGCATTTATTGGCTCTGCGTCGGGTGCTGTGCTTCATCCTTTACCCGAGCAGAGCCTTGTTCACTTTAATCCTTACCGCGACCACACGGCTAGGTCCCGCGCACCCATCTTTATAACTAAGGAACACGGGGACTAAGTAATCATCCCAAGGTCACGCAGTCTTTGATGAGTAGAGAACAGATCCCGTCCTGGCGTCCAGGTGTGCCTGTCACCAAGATCTCTTTCCTCCACTTGGAAAGCTCTGCCGCTTCCCCACGGAGCTTTCGCGGCCTCGGCGGAGATCTGAATAAGGACTAGCGTGGGTCAGGAAGGTGGAAGTGGTCCCCAGGATGCCCTGGAATTGAACGTCTGCTGATGGGACAGACTGGACTCGGCCAGTATCTCCAGGGCTGGGGGCCAGGCTGAGAAATCAGGTTTGTCCTCCTCGTGCCTCCGTGTTGAGTTGGTGCTGCCCTTCTTCCAGCTGGGGCAGAGCAGGATTCCCAGCTGTGAGCCCCAGAAGGAAGACATGGGCTCCCTCACGGCGTTACTGTGTGCCAGGACCTGAGCCGGCGTCCGACAGCTCCCTGGTCTTCTTACGTGCGGTCCCCCGATGGGCAGCATCGGCGTTCTCTGGGTAGTTGAAAGAAAGCCAGACTCTTGGATCCCACTTCAGAGCTCTCGGGAATCAGAATCTCTAAGGATGTGGCCCAAGAAACTGTTCGAACAAGTCTTGCAGAGGATTCTTAAACATACGCTAGTCCAGATCTCTCATTTGAGAGATGATAAAACCATGTCCTAGGGTAGGGACTTGAAGTGATTGACTAAGTTCCTACAGGTAAGTATTAGTCGAGCCAAGCGGAGTAGATCCCTTAGTTCTACCAGCCTTCCACAGTCCCCTCCCTGGATTTTCCTGGGGGTGTCCTGCCTCATCCTCTTTTTACGCATGTGCTTTGGACGGAGCAGACTCCGTGCTCCTAGCCTTCGGGGTGTGTGGCCAGATCCAGTCTGGTCAAACGGAGTGCCGCCAGCCTGGCCACAGATGCTTGGTTCAGGGATGGGCGTATGACTCAAGCCAAGCCAAGGAGACTGGCTCTTGGGATTTTTACTTGGGAATCTTAGGAAAGAGTCTCTTTCCTTCCACTGAGATTGATAGCGATAAGGTGAGGTATGCAGGACCCGTGTACCATGAAGCCCGCCCGAGTAGAAGTCTCATCGGGAAGGTGCCTCTGGCCTCATTTGCCCTACTCTGGCCTCCAGAACCTCGATTTGAGCCATCAGTTAGACTCCGGTTAGTCCAGGTACCTGCGTACACAGCTCTCAGAGGAGATTGTTCATGAATATTTTGTGATGGCAGGCTTGCTGAGAATGTGACCCCTCACTCTGGCTGGAGAATTACAGGGAGTTTACTAAATGTGATAACCGTCACTGAGCGCTGAAAGTCAAAACGCAGCCTCTGATGGGAATCTTTTTTTTTTTTTTTAAAGATTTTATTTACTTATATGACAGAGAGAGAGAGACAGCCAGTGAGAGAGGGAACACAAGCAGGGGGAGTGGAAGAGGAAGAAGCAGGCTCTCAGCAGAGGAGCCTGATGTGGGGCTCGATCCCAGGACTCCGGGATCACGCCCTGAGCCGAAGGCAGACGCTTAACGACTGAGCCACCCAGGCGCCCCTGATGGGCATCTTTCAATCGTTCTTAGCAAGGGAGTAATCATCATTCTTAACCAACGTGGCCAAGGTGTCAGTTCTGGTCTGCACTGCCCCACTAAGTGGAAGTGTGGTTGGTAGATATTGCTGTGGAATTCCCTTAAACAATCCTAGAAAGGAAGCAATAGTTCAAGGTTTTTCTGGTAATCATTCTATATCCAATATCGTGTGAATCACACAAGGACTTCTAAATGTCAAAATATCCCCACTTGGAAATGAAAAGCTTCCGTACTATTTCATCCCCAATGAGTACATGGTCTGGACACAAGGGAGATGCTCTCCCGGCCGTGCTGTCAAACTGAAAGAATAGCATTTAGGGAGCACGATGCACCAGGTACTGTGCTCAAACTTTGGTAATTCTCATCTCAGGAGCCTGCAAGGAACCCTGGGAGACACTAGCTCTGGGAGCCCGCGTCCTGGGAGCCCCTCCTCTGCTCCTGACAGTGTTGTGTGCAGGAGATGCACAGCAGCTCTCTCTAGCGTCACATCTGCAAACCCTGGCGATCTAACACGCAGATCGCTACCCACGGGGTGCCGGTGTAGGTGAACAAAACTGGCAGCACGCGAGACAAATGATCAGCCTCCTTCTGGTCCCCTCTCCGGGCTACTGAACTAAATACTTGCTGGGTTAGAATCCTCAGCAGTAAAATGGGAGCCCAAATCCGTCACCTCCAAAGTCTCTCTTGGCCGTGTGGTCAACAGATAGAATATGAATGCTTTGATATGCTTTCTTCACTGCCTCCAAAGCAGCGGGACCCCGGGGTTCCTCTGTAGGAGGGTCTCGGAAGTGGCACCCTGGTTGAAAGATGAAATTAGGAAACTTGAAACTCCAGCTACGTGGCTGGTAGGCTATGTTTATTTGGATTATATGCTTATTCAGTGTAGATTTTAGAGGCTAGAGGTTCACAGATCATTATAATGCCCTCTCCCCAAAGCTTCCCCTGGGTGTCTCCAGATACGGCTGTGAGAACGCCCATTGTTGTGTTTTGAGGGTGGGGGAAGGGAAGAAATTCCTGCTCTTGGAAAACCTTCTTTGGATTTGGTCTGATACTGAGGGTTTGGCTCTCCTTACATTTCGGAGGTCATCTCCTCCTCCAGATAAACCCCAAAAGGTAGTGAGAGCCAGTCTGTACGTTACAAAGGAAGTACCGAGGCTTCAGCTCTGGATCACAATCGCTGAGCTAAAGGTATTTTCTATTTGTAATAGGATATTAGACTTTATTTTAATCAGCAGGTTTTTCCTTTGAGTGCAATCTCAGATCTCTCTTATGAAGGTCATGTTAACCTTCCCCTACCAGGTCTTGGGAGAGAAAATAGAATTCTCTGGGAAAAGCAGTCACTTAAGATAACAATTGATTGAGCGAAGCCTGGGCGGTGCAATCAGTTACGTTTCCGACTCTTGGTTTTGGCTCCGGTCGTGATTTCAGGATGAAGGAGGTCGAGCCCCGGGTCAGGTTCCAGGCTCATTGCGGAGGCTGCTTGAGACTTTCTCTCCCTCTCTCTCTGCCCCTCCCTGCTGCCTATGCGTGTGCTCTCTCTCAAATATATAAATCTTTTAGAGCAAAATACAGCAATTGATTGTTGCTCGGGATTTGATTGACTAGGCTGAACACCTTCTACCTGAACTGCAGGGGATAGGAGAATGTAAACCACATGTGGTTTTCCACCTTTGGTGGTCAAAGCAAGGTAGCAGTGGTCTAGCAGAGCACCAGTGGTCTTAAACTCCACTTTGTTTGGTATTAATAATGTTCCCAAACCACAGGAGATGCAAACACAGCGGTCACTAAATGGTTTTTGCTCTGGGACGAGGTATTTCAATAACTCAGGTACCACCATCTTCCTTATACTTTAGTGGCTCAAAAGAACTCTCTGGTTACAATGTCAGTCCCTACAGACCTTCCAGCTCTTATTGCTGGCATTTCCCTAATACTTGGCGTATTCGGGTTCTTTGGACTCATCTCTGAAACTATGAGCTTTCCCAGATAAATGATAGAAAAGGGAAGAACTGGGCAGGGAAATGGCAAATATCATTGACGTCGGTAAAGTTTATGGAGTTTAGTGAAGAGAATGTTGGCTGGGGACTATCACACTTATCATCACTGGGTCTTTTGAATGTAGGTAAGTCACTTTCCCATGTTTCTGTAAAATCAGGGAAATCTGACTTGCCCTGTATCCTGAGGAGAGATGTTAGAATTACAACATTTTGAGTACTCCAGAATATTAATTTTTCTTCTGGAGGACAAAAGAAAGACTCAGTCATCACCCACTTCTGCACAAGCCACTTGGGTTTGGTTTGTGTGCTCGCAAGTTACAGAGTCTCCGCAGAAGGTTCCAGTGGAAAAGGTTTTCCTGTGAAAGCAGTGGCCCAAGGGGGAACTCCAGTCTCCTTGGTAATTCATAAGAGAGACGGTTCCCGTGGCCAAGTCCCCTACAGCCATGACTGACAACAGTCTGCCAGCACTAGGGTCTCAGCTGAGGGGCTCACGCACGGATCGTCACACGGTTATTCTAACATGAAGGAAACTCATTATTGTCTCATTTTTGCTCCTCTTACTGTGACTTCTCAGTTCTTTTCCTGCTTCCATTACACTTCCTCTGTCTCCATCAGAGCTTCTACTTATTAATGGTTCTCATGCCTCAAGACATTGGCTTCTTCAAAACCTTAGCTTCTTCATGATCCCCACTCTCTCTAGTGACATTTCAGCTTCTGCTTGTGCTCTTGTTGTGTTCTTTCTGTATTTTTCAATTCAAATTCATGAATGACAGAAGATTTAGTGGGGCCATCTAGTTCCTCTATGGGTAGAACTTTTTAGTCATAGGCCGCTGTCTACCTTGCGTATACCTTGATCTGGGATCAGTTGCCAACTCCGGGTTCAAGCACATTCATTCAGGTGGGAACATGGGACAGGGACAGGGCTGGCTTCATATGGAACAGAATATGCTTTCTGGGTCTGCCTTTTACCTTGGGCTTTAACCTGGCCTCACCTGGGCCACCAGAGGCATCAGGACAGAGGAGACTGCAAAGGAGGGTGGCCAGTGCCTGTGTGGGGGTAGGAGGAACCCATTTAGAGACGGTAGAAACTCTGCTCAAAGCAGGGACCCTCCATGTCATGAAATATGTGCCAGGTGCTGGGAATAATAGAGTAAGATCCGGTCCTGCTCTAACAACGTGAGTCATACTTCCTGAGGTTCAAGACTAAGGATGAAGAGGAGGAGCTAGAGGTGGTGATGGTGAACTACTCTTTTCCAGAAGTTTGATGGTAAAGACAAGAGTAGCTCCAGGTGACTGCAGTGTTTGCGGGAAGGATTAATTTCCAGTGTGTGTATGAGAACAAATGATGCCTGAATATGTCGGTGGATGACAGAGCCAAACCGAGGATGAGGTAAAATGGATGGTCTCCCCGTGAGATTTGTTCATACATTCACGTATTGATTTATTGATTAGTCCCGTACGCTTTACTGTCTACTGAGCTTGGTGCTAGGCTCTGGAACAAGATTAAAAAAAAAAAAAAATCCACCCTCCCATCCTCCCTGAACTCCTTGTCCTCAAACCGCTTGGAGGTGTGCTCCCGCCTTATGCTCACCTTCACTCAAAGCCAAGTTTTTCCAGCTTCATCACTGGCTGTTTTGTGGAAAGTTCAGAGGAACTGATTTTGCAAGGTTTTCTGCCTTGGGCAAAGCCCGCAAGAGCCCAGTGTTTTGGCGCCCCCCAGGGGTACCCATTCAGCCCCATTCCTGCTCAGTGATGGATTCCTGCCCCTGAGGGGCAGAGTGAGGCCAGCAGTTAAACTGTCCAGCCTTAATAACAGACTTTATCGTGCGCTCTGGACTTTTCTCCTAAGAAGGGGTTGGGGGAGGGGAGGCTGCAGCCCCAGGAAGCTCTCCTTGGTGTAGCTGACACTGTGAATCTTAGAGTCCTGCTATGAGTGGAAACCTAATTCTGCGCTCCTTAGTCCTGGGACAATGGACAGGTGACTTTATATTTCCCCATCCATGAAATGGGGCCAATGATATCTAATTGAAATGCTTCTGTTAGAATGAAATTAGGCAATGACTTAAAGATGCACTTCCATATGACCCAGAGGGCTCATACAGACCCATGTTCTCAGCCCCCAAAGTCAGGGGGGTCCTTGGCATTTGGGGGAGTGAGGAGAGTTGAGGACAAGCCATGCCCACTTCTAGGAAGCCAGTCTTCCTCCTGAGAACTGGAGCAGCCCCAGAGGGACCAGAGTGACTCAGCACAGGGGGGTCCTTGGGTTGCCAGGTGTTGAGCAGTTCAAGTTTGAAATCTGGGGCCCCCATGGTCTGTTGATTGCCAAAGTATGCTGATCGGCCAGCCTGCTCTCCAGCCAGTGGGATCAGTTCCCACGGATCTCAGCTCAGCCTGATACAATCAGATAAGGATGTAATGCTCTCATTGTTTTGTTTTTCTCTTAGTCTTTAATCATCAAGTGGAAGTCAAAAACTCACTGCCTTGGCAAGAAAGAGACCCCTGGCTTTGCAATCGGTCCCTCCCTGAAAATCAGGTCACGGTGTTTCAAAAGACAATTTTCTAAAGAAAGAGGTTTTTAAAAAGAAAATGCCCAAACTTGCTGGCGTTTTCACAAGGATATTATCGATCACCCATGTCAGTCCTCCTGAAGAACTGTTTGTCTTCCTCCTGCGATTGCTATTTGCAGTACGTCTTATCAAAGCGCGGGGCTGCCGTGACAGTGACCTATGTAATGAAGAAACCAAACAGGGCTTCAGAAGCATTAAGCCTCCCTTGGGGGAATTAAATCATTGCTGAGACTCAGGACCATTTGTAGGGAGAGAAGCTAGAGTCTTCTCTTAGGCATAGATACCTTCCATCAGAAAAATCCTAGAGTATTAGAGCTGAAAGAAACTCGAGGGCTTTTGTCCATCCAGCTCCTTCAGCCCCTTCATTTACAGATCTGGAAACTTAGCCCCAGGCAGGTGGAGTGATCGGCCCAGGGTCAGCCAGAAAGTGAAAGGATTAGAACTTGAACCCATATGTTCTGACTCCCATGCATGAAGCCCTTTCCATCACATTTGCCATAGTAGCTAATTTTGGGTGATATGTTGAGCTTTGTAGGATGAAGGCAAAAGAAAGGTCCCAGCCAGGGCCATCTGCTCAGAGGCGCTAGAGTTGGGGGAGGGAGGTGGCCAGTGGGGGCTGGTGGGTAGCACAGGGAAGTCAAGGAGAGGCCCCTTTACTGCCCAGGGAAGGCGTGTCAGTCATCCGGGAAGAGCTCTCTGAGGTATGTATGGGCTCATAGAGAGCCCAGAAGGAGGGAGACTGTAGCTTCAGAACGTCACTTCTGGGAGGCTTTGAGACAAATTTCTGATCAATGACACTCTGGAAACCAGAAGAGACTAAGGACAGTGAAGCGGTTTGTCTGGTTCACTCCTGTGGCCCCAGCACCTGGTATAGTCGTTCATTTATTCATGGCATTTGTGGGGCACACGCTATGGGCCAGGCTTGCACTAGATGCTGGGGAGAAAATAAAGAGCAGATATTGCCATTGGCTTAGTCCTTGTGGAGATGATAGTTTAGTGACAGAGACAGAAAATAAATTGTCATACAAATAAGTATAAAATTATGTGGTGATGAAACTATACATTTCTACATATACATCATTTATGTGTAGGCACATGTATCAAAAAAGGGATAAAAGAGTACATATTAAACTTACAGTGGGAAGGGTTTGGGGACCTCCTGCTTTAAGTGAATTATAGGAATTTTTAAAAACAAAAATGTTGTCATGGTATGGAAATCAAAATAGTGGTCATTACCCTTGGAAGGAGGTGTAGTCTCTGGAAAGGGAGGCTTCTAGGATGCTGGAATGAACTGTTTCTTGACCTTGAACACGCATGAAAAATCATGAAGCTGAATTTCAAGTACAGCTTTACTGTTTGTGTTACGTTTCCATAAAAGGTTTACCCAAAGTGCATTCATGTCTTTTGAGGTTAATGTAAAAAATTCTAAACTGCCAGCATGTGAAATGCTACAAAGTCCAGTATCATGAGCACATAGCATAGGTCAGCAATGGCATCTCACCTTGATGGGGGAATCAGGGAAAGCCTTCTGAGGATGTGAGTTTTGAACTGAGATCTCAAGGTTGAACAGGAGGTTTTGTGTGAAGAAGAGAGGGGTAGCATTACAAACAGGAGGAATAGTATGTGCAAATGCACTGTGGCAGGAGGGAACCTGGTGTAAACGAGGACTTGAATCAACATGGGTTAGCCAGAACTAGAGATGATAGATGAGAAGAGGCTGGAGAAATGGGTATGGACAGATCATACAGGGTCCTGTTAGATCCGTGTGTTAAGAATTTTGATGTTGCTCTGAGTCCCATGGTCAACCACGGAACTGTGTTGGGTAGAAGGTGCCATGATCAGGTGTGTATTTCAGAATGATCTCTGTGGCTCCTGTCTGGAGGATGGATGAGAGCGGGCAGGTGTGATGAGGGAGAGCTTCCAAGGGGCTAATGTGTAGTAGATCACGGTGTTGGTGATGGATGAGAAGGCAAAGCAAAGTCAAGTGAAGAGACTCAAGGGGCATTCAACAGTAATATCATTAGGACGTAGTGATGAAGCACCAAGGATGATTCCTAGTGACTCTTGAGAGTGCTGGCATAGAGCTGGCATGCAATAAATGTGCACCGTGTGTTGTTGCAACTAGAAGGTGCTCCTGGCCTATGTCGTTACAGTTCCAGATGATGCTTTGGAGCCTGGGTAGTGCTCAAGTGTATTTGTCAGCTTTCACTTCACCCGAAAAACTCCTTCGGGAAATCTGGCATTGCTTTCATTCTGGAATGTTCTACCATGTAGGTTAATAGGATTTTTGTCAGAGACTGAGCCCACATTAAATTAGACTACAAAGCTGCGGAATGAAACCACACCTCTTAGTTTTCTTTCTTTTCACGTTGGCACTCTCAGCTTCCACTTTGACATCGAATTAGAAGCTAAGGAGCCTGTGCCTGATGGGATTCTCAGGATGCGAAAGAGAAGCTGGGTGAGAATGCATCCAGGATCTCATGGAAAGCTCAGTGTCCCAGAGAGCTGGCTTTCAGGGAAGGAGACAGAATGGGACCACCAGCCCGCACGGAGTGGGGCAGTAGCTGTGGTGAGAAGCAGAGTGGTTGAAAGAGTGGACAGGTGTAAGCTTGATGTCCCCAACTTCTCTAGCCTTTGATGTCACACTTCTTTTTTTTTTTTTTATGATTTTTTATTATATTATGTTAGTCACCATACAGTACATCCCCGGTTTCCGATGTAAAGCTTGATGATTCATTAGTTGCGTATAACACCCAGTGCACCATGCAGTACATGCCCTCCTTACTACCCATCACCGGTCTATCCCATTCCCCCACCCCTCTCCCCTCTGAGGCCCTCAGTTTATTTCTCATAGTCCATAGTCTCTCATGTTTCATTCCCCCTTCTGATTATCCCCCCTTTCTTTATCCCTTTCTTCCCCTACCGATCTTCCTGGTTCTTACGTTCCATAGATGAGAGAGATCATATGATAGTTGTCTTTCTCTGCTTGACTTATTTCACTTAGCATTATCTCCTCCAGTCCATGTTGCAGCAAATGTTGAGAAATCGTTCTTTCTGATAGCTGAGCAATATTCCATTGTATATATGGACCACAACTTCTTAATCCAGTCATCTGTTGAAGGGCATCTCGGCTCCTTCCACGATTTAGCTATTGTGGACAATGCTGCTATGAACATTGGGGTGCATATGGCCCTTCTCTTCACTACGTCTGTATCTTTGGGGTAAACACCCAGTAGTGCAATGGCTGGATCATAGGGTAGCTCAATTTTTAACTTTTTAAGGGACCTCCACACTGTTTTCCAGAGTGGCTGTACCAACTTGCATTCCCACCAACAATGTAGGAGGGATCCCCTTTCTCCACATCCTCTCCAACAATTGTTGTCTCTTGCCTTGTCTATTTTTGCCATTCTAACTGGCATAAGGTGGTATCTCAGTGTGGTTTTGATTTGAATTTCCCTGATGGCTAATGATTTTGAACATTTTTTCATGTGTCTGTTAGCCATTTGTATGTCTTCATTGGAAAAGTGTCTGTTCATATCTTCTGCCCATTTTTTGATTTATTTGCTTCTTGTGTATTGAGTTTGAGAAGTTCTTTGTAGATCTTGGATACCAGTCCTTTATCTGTAGTGTCATTTGCAAATATCTTCTCCCATTCTGTGGGCTGCCTCTTAGTTTTTTTGACTGTTTCCTTGGCTGTGCAGAAGCTTTTTATCTTGATGAAGTCCCAATAGTTCATTTTTGCCTTTGTTGCCCTTGTCTTTGGAGTCATATCTAGCAAGAAGTTGCTGTGGCTGAGGTTAAAAGATTGCTGCCTGTGTTCTCCTCTAGGATTTTGATGGATTCCTGTCTCACATTTAGGTATTTCCTCCATTTTGAGTTTATCTTGGTAAGAAAATGGTCCAGTTTCATTCTTCTGCAGGTGGCTGTCCAATTTTCCCTACACCATTTGTTAGAGAGACTGCTTATGCTACCATAGCAGTCTACACATTCACTGCAATCCCTATCAAAACACCATTGACATTTTTCACAGAGCTGGACCGAATAATCCTAAAATTTGTATGGAAACAGAAAAGACCCTGAATAGCCAGAGGAATGTTGAAAAAGAAAACCAAAGCTGGCGGCATCACAGTTCCGGACTTGAAGCTCTATTACAAAGCTTTAATCATCAAGACAGTGTGGTACTGGCACAAAACAGACACACAGATCAGTGAACGGAGTAGAGAACCCGGAAATGGACCCTCAACTCTCTGGTCAACTAATCTTTGACAAAGCATTAAAGAATATCCAATGAAAATAGGGCAACTAATTTTAAGAAGTAATGTCTTCTAAGAAAGAAGAGACAATAGAAACATTTAAAATGCTCAATTAAAATCACAAAAAGCAGGGGTTCCTGGGCAGCAAAGTCAGTTAAGGCTCTTGATTTTGACTTAGGTCATCATTTCAGGGTTGTGAGATCCAGCCCCGCATTGGGCTCTCTGCTCAGCTCATAGTCTGCTTGAGATTCTCTCTCTCCCTTCCCCCTCCCCCCACCCATAAATAAATAAATCTTAAAAAAAAAAAAACCCACAGAAGACAGAAAAAGAACAGAAGACATAGAAACAAGGAACAAGGGCAAAAAATAGAAAACAGTAGCAAATATAGAAGATACTAACCCAACTATCTCAGTAATGAACTTAAAGGTCAGTGGTCTAAATATGCCAGTTGAAACAGATTGTCAGAGAGGATCCAGACCCAGCTGTTTGTTATCCACGAGAAATCCACTTGAGATATAAAGACACATAGAGATTAAAAGCAAATGGAGGAATAAAGATCTATCATACTGATACTAACTGAATTGGGATTAGCTGTATTAATTTCAGAGTAGACTTCTGAGCAAGGAAAGTTATCAGGGATAAAGAGGGGCATTATATAATGATAAAGGGGTCAATTCTCCCAGACAGAACAATCCTTAATATACACCTAATAATCCTTAATATACACCTTAATATACACCTAACAGCAGAGCATTAAACTATGTGGGGCAAAAACTGATAGAACTATAGGGAGAAATATATGAATTCATTATTATAGTTGAAGACTTCAACACCTCTCTCTCAAAAATGGACAGATCTAGCAAGTAGCAAATCAGTAAAGATGTAGTTGAACTCAATAGCAGCATCAGTGAACTGGATGTAATTGACATCTTTCGACTGCTTTGTCCAGCATCATCAGAAAACACATGCTTCTCAAGTTCACGTGGAACTTTCACTAATATTGATCACAGTCTGGGCCATAAAATACATCTTAACAGACTGAAAAGAACAGAAAATTTTCAGTGTCTCCATTCAGACCATAATGGAATTAAACTAAAAATCAATAGCATAGAGGTAGCTGGAAAATCCCCAAATACTTGCAGATAAAACAACAAACTTCTAAATAACACGAGTCAAAGAAGAAATCTCAAGAGAAATTTAAAAACATTTTGAACTAAAAATAAAAACACAACTTATCAAAATTTGTAGCACAAGACGAAACAATGCCTAGAAGGAAATATAAAACACCAAATGCACACATTAGAAAAAAAAAATCTAAAATCAATAATTGAAATTCCACCTTAAGTAGAAAAAGCAGAGAAAATGAAATCCAAATTAAGAAAACAAATAAGGCATAAATCAATGAAATTGAAAACAAGAAATCAATAGAGAAAATCATTAAAGCCAAAAGCTTGTTCTTTGAAAAGATAAATCAAATTGATTAGCCTCTAGCCAGACTAAGAAAAAAAGAGGACACAAATTACTAATATTAGAAATGGAAGAGGAGCCATCACTATAGATCCCATGGTCATTAAAAGAATAATGAAGAAATACTATGAAAAACTCCCCAAATGTGATAACCTAAATGAAAGGGATCAATCCCTTAAAGGATACAATCTGCTGAAACTCATATAAGAAGAAGTAGACAACTGGACAATCAGAATGGGCCTTTATCTGTTAAAGAAATTGAATCAATAATTAAAAACCTTCCAAAGCAAAGCATCAGGCCCAGATGGTTTCCCTAGTGAATTCTACCAAACATTTAGGAAGTTATTATACCAATTCTCTGCAATCTTTTTCAGAAGATAGAAGAAGGAAGACTTGCTAATATACTCTTTGAGGCCAACATTACCCTAATATTAAAACCAAAGACATGACAAAGTACAGATCAATGTCTCTCGTGAATATAAATACAGAAATTCTCTGCAAAATATTAGCAAGCTGAATCCACAGGATCACAACCAAGTGGGTGTGCAAGGCTGCCTCAAAATTCGAATGTTAATTAATGTAATTAATTAATGTAATCCATCACATCCACTGACTAATGAAGAAAAATCACATGATAATTTCGATACAGAAAAAAGCATTTGACAGTATGCAACACACATTCATGATAAAATTTTTCAGCAAACTAAGAATAGAGAGGAACTTCCTTGACTTGATAATGAACATATACACAAAAGCTACAGATAGCATCATATTTAATGGGATGAGCTCAAAGCTTTCCCACTAAGACCAAGAACATGCCCAGGAAGTTACCTCTTACCACTGCTTTCAAAATCATACTCGAAGTCCTAGCTAATCCAATAAAGAAAAGAAAAGGCTGGGAAGGAAGAAATAAAACTGTATTTGTTTGCAAGTGACATGATTATTTATATTAAAAAAAACCCCAAAGAATTGATAACTGAAAATGGAGCTAATAAGCAGTTATAACAAGGTTGTAGTATATAAAATTAATATACAAAAATCAATTCCTTTTCTATGCACCAGCAATAAACAAATAGAATTTGGAATTAACAAAATACCATTTACATTAGCACCCCCCAAAAATGAAATACTTAGGTATAAATCAATAAAAATGTGTACAAGATCTATATTGAGAATTTCACAACTCTGATGAAAGGAAACAGAAGAACCAAATAAATGGAGGAATTTTCCATTTTCATGGATAGGAAGATTCCAAATTATGAAGATGTCTGCTCTTCTCAACTTGACCTATTCTCAACTTGACCTGTAGATTCAGTGCAATCCCAGTCAAAAGCTAGCAAGTAATTTTGTGGATATGGACAAGCTAATTCTAAAATTTATGTGCAGAAGAAAAATATCCAGAATGGCCCACACAGTATTGAAGGAAAGAGCAAAGTTGGTGAACTGACAGAATCTGTCGGTATCTGACCTCAAGACTTACAATAAAGCTACAGTAATCAAGACAGCATGGTATTGGTGGAAGAATAGACAAACAAATAGAACAGAACAGAGAGCCCAGAAATGGATACACATAAACAGTCAACCGATCTTTAACATATGAGCAAGGCCATACAATGGAGAAAAGATGGTCTTTTGAACAAGCCATGCTGGAACAACTGGACATCCAAATGCAAAAATAAATAAATCTAGACGCAAACCTTACACCCTTTTTTTTTTTTAAAGATTTTATTTATTTATTCGACAGAGAAAGATAGCCAGCGAGAGAGGGAACACAAGCAGGGGGAGTGGGAGAGGAAGAAGCAGGCTCATAGCGGAAGAGCCTGATGTGGGGCTCGATCCCAGAACGCCGGGATCACGCCCTGAGCCGAAGGCAGACGCTTAACCGCTGTGCCACCCAGGCGCCCCCAAACCTTACACCCTTATAAAAATTAACTCAGAATGGATCATAAACCTAAATGTAGAATGCAAATCCATAAATCTAGAAGATAACAAAGAGGGAAAATCTAGATAATCTTGGGTTTGGCGAGGACTTTTGATAAACAACACCAAGGACGTGGTCCATGAAAGAAATAATGAGAAGCTGGACTTCGTTAAAATTACAGTTTTCTGTTCTGTGAAAGACCATGCCAAGATAGGGAAAGACAAGCCATAGACTGGGAGAAAATATTTACAAAAGACACTTCCAATAAAGGACCTAAAATATATGAAGAACTCTTAAATCTCAATAATAAGAAAACAACCTGGTTTAAAACAGATGGAAGACCTTAACAGACACCACACCAATGGATGGCAGATAAGCATATGAAAAGATGCTTCGTATTATATGTCCTTAGGGAAATGGAACATAAAACAAGAATAAGATGGTACTACACAACTATTAGAATGGCCAAAATCCAGAACACTGCCAGCATCAAATGCCGACCAGGATATATGGAGCACCAGGAACTCTCATTCATTGCTGATGGGAATGCAAAAGGGTACGGCCACTTTGGAAGACAGCTTAACATTTTCTTCTAAAACGAAACATCCTCTTACCATGTGATCCAGCAATTGGGCTCCTGGGTATTTACCCAAAGGAGTTGAAACTTATGTCCACACAGATGTTAATAGCTACTCCATTCGTAGTTGCCAAAACTTGGAAGCAACTTAAATGTTCTTTAGTAGGTGAATGGATAAATAAACTGTGGTACATCCAGCACTTTATTCGGTGCTAAAAAAGAAATGAGCTGTCCAGCCACAAAAAGACGTGGAAGCAACGTAAATGCATATTACTAAGTTTAAGAAGCCAATCTGAAAAGGTTCCATACTGTGTGATTCCAACTCTATGACTACGTGCTTTCCTGGAAAAAGTAAAACTCGAGAGAGTAAAATGATCAGTGGTTGCCAGGGGAAATGGGGGAGGGAGGGAAGAATAGAGCAAGCACGGAGGATTTCTAGGGCAGTGAAACTATTCTGTATGATGCTGTAATGGTGGATACAGGTCGTTACACATGTGTCAAAAGCCTTAGGATGTACACCACCAAGATGCGCCCTAATGTAAACTATGGACTTTGGGTGATGATGATGGGCCCGTGTCGGCTCATCAGTTAGAGCAACTGTGGCACTCTGGTTGCAGATGGAGATGAGGAGGAAGGCTGTGTGGGGGTGGGGCAGAGGGTATATGGGAAATCTCTGTATCCCCTGCTCTATTTTGCTGTGAACCCAAAACTGCTCTAAAATATAATCTATTTTTGGTAAAGTAACGGGAGTGTATTTCAGAGCTTAGTTCTGCCCATAGACAGCAAACAGCGACCTCCAGTCTCAAACTGTGTGTCATCATGGTGCTTTTAGTGTTGCAAGACCAAAAGCCTCAAAATGGAATCTTCCTCATCCCTTCCATTCCCTACGAAAGTCACCACAGCCCCCACCTCCAAGATGAATTCAAGACTTGGCTTCTAGAAAAAGAGAGAGCCTGCTTAAAGTTTGAGAATAGTGGTTTCTCACCCACCTCTGGTTATCAAGCTATTAAAAAATGACTGACGTGCTGACTTAGCCAGAGCAACCCATTCCGAGTTTGGGAGCAGTGGCTGGAGGCCTCGAGGTGACTAGAGTAAGTGAGGCCTAGCCCATTAGAAGCCTCTCCTGCCAAGAGTCCTCTCTGCAGAAAGATAGAACCATCCAGATGACTCTTCTGTCCCCATTGGCCTAGAGGCCTCAGTACAGGTCACTGCCCATCACAGACAGAGCAAGAAACAGAGGCTGTCTCCTTCCCCTTCATAGCCGAGTAGTCAGTGCTAACCTTTTGTGTGCTAGGGCCTTCTTCTATCTTGGTCATCACTGTAAGACATGATGCCTGACTCTTCCTATCTAGAAATCAAATGTGAAACGTTGAATTAATGACACAGAAAATGGGATGGGCCAATAGACTTCATTTAGCATGAGAGAGCGAGGAAGCAACACGTCTAAGATTACCCATGTGATTAGAGGCAGACTTTATTCCAGCCCCGAAATTTCTACATAGCACGCCACTGTGTTCCCACTGTACTCGGAGGTCCTTTTTCAATCCCTGGCTTCTTGAGGATTCTAGATGCGTGAATTGAAATAGTGTTAAGCATAATTGGTTTCCGAAAGATGTTACAGAGGAGTCACTTTTTTAGCACTGTTTATCTTTGCTACAACCGAAAGTTCCCAGACTGGAAGGCCAGCATGTGTTATTCATTTGTTCAGATGGCAAACACATCACCGGCCCTCAGTTCCAAACAACGGGCCTCACCCTTGTAATTCCGAGACTTCCTCCTGCACGGTCTTGAATCATGTGGTTTTAAGTCATGAAATCTATCCTTTGATACAATAGTTGGGTTAACATGCTTCTTTAATAATCCAACGCAGTGTTAAGGAGGAGGACTGCTGAAGTAGGGCTATAAATTATCAACGTTTCTGTCCTGGCCTTTTGAGTCAGTTCCATTTTTCCACAGAGGAAAATGAACTTTTTTTCTCATTGACTTTGATCCCTCTTGCTATTTTTTATAGTAAACATTGAGGGACTTTGCGAGTCACGCGTCTAGTCATCTCTGTCTGGTCTTATGTGGTCATTAATTCCTGGGATGGGAGATGGATGGCCTGTGCAGCTATCCTAATTCATGACACAGGGCTGCCACCAACCTATAAATAATTAATGAAAGGAGACTTTGCCAGTGAAGGAAACTGTCAGGCCCATTAGATTTAAGTCCAATTTGAGTTCCCTTCCTGTTAACTTTTATTGAAATTTTTATAATGTAGAATCAACTTTTAGTAATGCAATAAAATGACACTAATTCAGATCAGCGGAGGGGGCGGCTTGTGGGAAGGGAGTCCAGTTCGAATTAATGCAAGATACGGGGTTTTGTTTTTTTTTTTTTTCCGAATTGTGGATTTATTTATTTATTTATTTTTTTTCAAGAAACACTATGACTTAAGCTTGGCTACCAGAGGCTTTTTGGTGGAATTGTTCTAGTAAGACTCAGCTTGGTCGCAAAGAAGAGGGACTCCCTCTAGCTTAAGTAAAGAGACATGGGTGAATAGAGCAAGTGCTCTTGGTCCCCCCGCTCCGTGTTCCTCGGCACTCACTGATCCTTCCATCCTGATAGAATCTTACTGCTAGTCCACTGGAGGCGGATCTCTGGCTGCAGGGCCGTGCGAGGTCCATGCCGGACATGTTGGAAAGTTGACCGTCCTTGCAGAGGAGCCCCAAACAGTGGCTGGCGAAGTTGGGTGGTAAATGTTTTAGCTCCTCACGGTTGTGGTAGGACGACTCTGGCATATTCTGCATAGTCTCTTAGAGGCCCCTGCTGGGATTGCACCCCAGTGGCCCGCAGCAGTAACCTCATTAGCCAACATTGCCTTGGCTCTCTACCCCTCTTTGCTCTCATTTCCCATGCCCTTGCTTCCTGGGATCACCTCCCAAACTCTTGCACTCAGATCTTCGTCTCAGGTCTATTGGTGGAAGAATCCAACCTAAGACAGCAGCGAAGGCAATGATAGGGGTGATAGGCTGCAAGAGATGGTTTTATTGAACATACAAGGACTAGCAAGCAAGGACAGCCACATAGATAAGGAAATCAACCCATCCATAGTAAGTCTGTACCCCATGTCGGTAGAGAGGGAAACCAAAATTCTCAGCACAGTGTAGATCTATAATAGTTTAATGACAAACATTACAGTTTTTCTAAATAGCCCCTTAAAAATGGGCTTCTGTATGAGCTCAAGGCCTGCCTTCCCCATCCTGGCGGAGTAATAGAAGTTCTCTCCTCTCCCCGAGCATCTGGAGGGCCTCTGGCCCTGTTGATCCTATGATGATCTGAGAAAGTTCCTTGCTTTCTTTGGGCAATGCAAATCATATGATTCACCAACTGTTATTTTTCAAATTATGAGTCTGGGGTCTTTGTCTCCTCCAGTGGGTCTCATAGGTACTGAATCTGTGAAGTTTGGAATTCTTGGGTCTCTCCAGTGTCTATCTGCTCTCTTGTCCCCGAACCTGTGTGGGCGTCTGCTCCTTTCTTCTACTTTAGATTCCGTGTTTGCTCAGTTTTTCGGTTCTGTCATTGGCACAACTCCAAAGACACCTCAGTGTGGTCTCTGTGTCTTTACTTACCTTCCCAAGAGAAGAAGTGCATTTGGCAAGGTGAGCCTCTGCATTCATCCAAATGGCTGTAGCTAGAGGGATAGCCTCCGGGGCTCACCCTTCCACTGCCGCCCCCGGGGGTGGGGGGTAAAAAGGAAGATCCAAAGAAAGAGGGATTGGCTGCTAAGGCACCCCAAACTACAGCAGCTACAGCATTAATATTACGTATCTGTTAATAACCAGAATATCTATTGTTATGATTAAATGATGTTTCTAAAGTGCTTGAGGCTGCTCGAAGGTTGTTTTCTCAAACAGAATAAACTTTCGCTTTAATTTCTTCATTGGCAAGTGTTTGCTGTGCTGAGAACTGAACCAAAAATAATAGTGGGTTAGTGATACTTAATTTTAGTTCATTTATCATGTTGGCTGTAATAACTTTCCAAGCTTGCTCAGTATTTTGGGCAAAGTCCTCTTTCCTGTTTGTTTTCATCCCCTACCTGTGTTAGCACGCCTTACCTAACCCTCTGTTCATTCACGTGTGGTGAATGAATGACAAGACGTAGGCTAACATGTGATTCACTGAATTGTGTCTTCTTTTGAGACTCAATTGTGGGAACGTAAGCTTCTGGGGAAAAGGGGGAGACAGGGACAGACCAGTTAACTTACTGTATTGTTGAGGATTTGTAATCACTCTGAAATAGTCTTTCCCCAGGACAAATTTTAATTTGTCTCTGAAGTGGATAATAAATGAGCTTAGACGTTCTGGTGTTTCTGTGGGTCCTAGCCCGATTACTAGTATCTTAGAGCTACATGCTGTGCGCTTAATAAAGAGTAACTCAGACAGGTTGAGAGGCAGCCTTGCTGAGGGATTAACAACGGGGCAGGGCTCTGGCACCACACTGTCTGCCTGAAGCCCAGCTCGGCCGGTTACCGCGCGACCTTGGACAAGTTGTTCAACGCGCCATGCTCGCTGTCCTCATGGGTAGAATAGAAATACAACGCTCTACCTTGCAGACTCATTTTTGAGGATTATTTCTAGAACAGCACTTGGACCCGTCCTTAGTACCTACGAAGCCATGACAAAGTTATCGAGTGTTACCATTTAATAAAAAAGTGGGTAAAAAGCTTAAAAACCAGCACATCACTGTTTAGTAAACCTAGATTGTCTTTCCCATGTGTTTCTATATTGTCAAGAAAGATGATTCTTGAACCTTGTGGTGAAAATGGAAAACAGTTATGAGTGGGGTTTATCATTGGATTCTGGGATTGGGCGGGTGATGACAGAGAAGAAAATGAACACTCAGTGGGTGTCAAGTATGTGTCAAATACACATTTGATGTGTATTACCTCATTTTCTCACACGGTTCATTGGGATTCAGTCCAGGTCCACGTGGCTCCAGCTCTCGCCATGCTACTCTCCCTTCCAAGTAAAATAAAATCCCCGCCCGTCTTAATCCAGTGAACTAAGAAGGCAGGACTGTGGATTTTAATTCACCTTCAGTCCCTCACTAGTTCTATGACCTTGGGTGACCTCTCTCATGCTCTGTCTCCTCCTGCTTTTTCCCTGAGCTTTCTGTACATTCTTTTTGGCCAAATTCCCCTAAGGTCAGCTCTAGATGACCCAAACCCTTTCGTGTCCTGGTCCTGTTTCTCCAGATCCCCAGACCATGTTCGCTGCTGGGGCTCAACCCTCTTGGTCATGGCTGCTTTAACTTCCAGACCCGCCATGAGGCAGCCAAACCAGCGCCTGAGCTTGGAGGAACAAGGAGCCAAGCCCCTGGGTGTTCCCCCGAGCGGTACAATTCCTCTTGCTTTTGACTTGTTTTCATTCCATGGATCAGAAGACTGTATTTTTATTGTAGCTCCGAAGGAAAGACACCGAAATAACAGTGCTGCTTTAAGCATCCCACTGTTTGGGAACTGTTGCTGTGTTCTCAAATTTCAGCAAAGCAACTGACTTTTAAAAATAACAGATCAATTTGAAGTTTCTTGCGTCCACAAGCTTGCCTCCAGGAGAGTCATTTTGGTAGGTCTGGGAGTAACTCCATCTTCACCCATGAAGCGTCACCAAACGGTGTGTGGTATATAGCCCAGGTTAGGTGAGATATCACTGCTAAGTGATGTTACATGGAGGCTTTCTGACGGACTTTCCATCTGTCTGCTCCTGGGCTATCCAATTTCACTTGTTTGAGCATTGCTTCGAAGCACATATCCTTACCAGGGACAGATAGGTATTAAGCCAACAAGGAAGGATACAAAATCTGGCCATGTTCATTAGCAAAGCCTTTCCTTAAAATAGATTGAATGCTATTTCTAAGATTTAATCAATTAGACAAAACATATCAGCATGGTCTTCCTTCCTCTTCCCCCTTTACCTGGTCAGGACCAATGAAATACCATTTATTTAATGATATGCCTTGCCTGTTTGCATTGCATTTGAGAACCTAGTCATGCAGTTTTTCTTCTTTAATTATCTGACTCGAAAGAACATTTCAATAGTCTTTTCAAGACCTTCTTATTATTCCACTTTTGAATGTAAGAGTTACTGTTCCCCTCCAGACACATAATCTCTAATCATTTTCCTCATATAAAGTTGACAATTCATTTGTCTCCTAAGCAATAAGACAGGACTGCCTCTGTGCATAATGAAGAATTGCAAAGTCTGAATTTATTGTGAGGCACATAGCAAAACTAATTGCATTTAACCACAAAAGCCTAATCAACATAAAAAATTAGAATATAGACAGTCAGTGAATGCTAGTGCCAGAGAGGACTCGAGAGATCATTTATTATCGGTGTAGTTTACATGTCCAGAAAGATGAAGAAACTTCTGAAGGTCACAAACTAGCTCCTGGCAAAGCTGGGTCTAAAATCCTCCTTTCCAGAGTCTTCCAGCTTTTTTCTCTTAAACTAACAAACTTTCTCATATGTTATGAATTTTGAAAGAGAGATCGCAGTGTATTTCTTAATGTGCTCAAGAAGAAATGTAATTTGCTGAAGGACATAGATCTTTTCAATCTTTGTACAAGATCGGGTCAAATGCTGCCTGTACCACGCAAGACTGGCAGATCTCACCCCAAGATGGCAGAACTTTTTTCTGTCTCAGTTCTCATGTGACGTTCTTCGCCTGTCATAGGACCCTTGCCTCTTCCTGTCTTAGGTTACATTTATCTGTGTCCTCTGACTTATCTTCTCTACTAGATGATGAAATGCTGAATTTCTACCTTTATATCTTGGTGATTTCCAAAGTACCCAATACACTGGCTGGTGTAGGTATGGAATATCAATCTCTCTCTCTGTCTTCTCTCCCTTCTCCCTCCTGTAAACTTACAGTGCCGTATTCCAAGAATCTCTAAAATAATGTTGACTCTTTTAACTTGAGGGAAGATTTTTGTTTTAAACCAATAAAATGATGACCCAGTGCAAATGCCCTGCAGAATATGCAGGAAATTGAGCAGGAGGTCTCTAACTTGACGATGCAACGGTACTGTACTTAATTTCAGTGCTTGGCGCTTTTGGTAAATTGGGCAGGGTGAAGTAAAGCTCAAGCTGGTGGAATATTTTAAAGAATTAAGTTTAAATTTACTTTTGCACTGTAGTTTTAAGAGAAATTAAAATTCACGATTTGCTTTTTTGTGGTTGTCCCCTCCAGAATTAGGAATAAAGCTAAGAAGCCAATGTAGCCACTTACAGGAAAGTCGAAAGTTGGGCAATATTATTTTAAAGACCTGTTCTAGCCTCTTTATGTCTTCCTCCAATCATATGGTCAATAAATATTTATTAAGTACCACCCGTGTACCATTCTGATCGTGGACCAGGCACTGTGGATACAGTGGTGAATAAGAAAGAAGCTATTCCCTTCCCTCAGGAAACTCACACAATGATGAGCAGGACAAGTAAGCTAGCAGGAAGTTACGTGTGATAGCTCTGACAGGAGAAGCACCCAGAAGAAGCCCATATACTCCGTCATGGGAGAGCAGAGCAGACTTTCTGGAGAAAATGACATCTCAGCTGAGCCTTGAAGGGCAAGCGGGAGTTAGCCAGGTTGACATGGTGGTGTTGGTAAGAACGTTCCCGACAGAGAGAACCACATGCATGAAGTAACAGAGGCAAGGGACAGCTCAGTGTATGTAGGTACTGGGAGAAGTCCAGAAGGTCTAGGTTTGAGGACAATGACTCAATCACAGCAGGGACCTCAATATTGTCAAATAGTGCAGTGGGCCTTCGTGACCTTTCAGGAAAGGGTGCTTGTGATTTGAGTCCTGGTGCTGACTGCCAAGCAGAAATAAAACCCTATAAAAGTAGATTTATAAATTTTCAACTGAAGTTTGGAGTCTAGACTTCTATGAGAAATCTAGCAATTTTTAACATTGGTAATTACTCCAAAAAAGTTTTAAAATACTGTGTGGTCCAAGTAAATTGGTCTGCCTGCTAGATCCATTCTGAGGGCATCAGTTTATAATCTCTGATCTAGAACAGTGGTTCAGAAAGTATGGTCCAGAGACCACCATCATCACCACCTGTGACCGTGTCAGAAATGCAAATTCTCAGGCCCACCTTTACTTAATCAAAACCCCTGGGGGTAAAGCCAGCAATCTGTTATTTAACCCGCTCTCCAGATGATTCTGACAAGCTCAAGTTTGAGAACCTTCGGTGTAGAGCCCTGCTGTCAAATATGGCGGCCACATGTGGTCAGTAAGCACTTGAAATGTGGCTAGTCCACACTGAGACATACCCCACGTATAAGATACATCCTGGTTTTCAAAAATTTTTTAAAGAAAAGTAAAATATCTCTAATTTTGTATATTGATTACATGTTGAAATAACATTTGAGGAATATATTGGGTTAAATATAACATATCATTAAAATTAACTTCTGTTTCTTTTCCTGTTTTAAAATGTGGCTAGTAGGAAATTTAAAATTATATATGTTAGATTTCCACTGCTCAGTGCTAGTCCAGGGTGTAGTTTGTGGGGCAGGGAGTGTAGGTTAGTGAGGCTGAAGCAGGTAAGCCGAAAACAAGCCTTATAGGACTTTGTAAGCTGTGCTAAAGACGGTGGGCGCCTGCATGGCTCAGTCGGTGAAGTGTCTGCCTTCAGCTCAGGTCATGATCCTAGGGTCCTGGGTTCGAGCCCTGCATCGGGCTCCCTGCTCATTGGGGAAGTCTGCCTCTCCCTCTCCATCTGCCTCTCCCCCACTCATACTCTCTCTCACTTCTCTCTCTCAAATAGATAAATAAAATCTTAAAAAAAAAAAAAGACCTACACTTTGTTCCTAGGAAACTTTGAAATGATCTGAGCTGATGGGAAGCATGATCAGACTGGTATTTTAGACAAACGCTGACCAGAGGGGGGCTCGTGCAGTAGAGAGGTGCCAGGCGCTCTGCACACAGACCGCATGGAGTAATCCAGTGTGGGAATGCTGGCTGCCACTGACATTCGGGACGTTCTATTTAAAATAGTTTTTGGTGTGTGTTACTCAGCTGGGGGTGGAGGAGAAGAGCTCACCCAAAGATGAATAATATAAGCTGTGTCCTCTAAGGAGCATATAGGCCAGTACAGAAAAGAGACACCGGAGAGGCAGCCTTCGGTTCTAGCTGGAGTCCCAGTTAAGAGAAAGGACTCCGGAGCAGGTCTGCTTGAAGATTGGGTCCCAGCTCTACTACCTAGTGGGCTGGTGACCGTGGGCAGGTCCCCTCTCTGAACCTTTGTGAGATAAGAATAATAGTGCCTACCTCAAAGTTGTTGCGAAGACTTTAAGTGAACCTGTATCTTAATCCTTTTATCTGTATGTCTGTCTCTCTAAGAGCTTGGAGCAGTCCACATGGTGAGCAACATTGGAATTATTCTTACAACTCAAGGGGGACTACAGAGGAGAAGGAGACGAGTTAAGGAATTAGCCTCCACTCTGAACTGAAATGCTGGTGTAATGTTCTGTTTAAAAATCCTGGTATTCCCAGAAAATAGGATGGATGGTTTCTTAAGCTTAGGACCATCTTGACTTCACTCCCTCCATTCTGTTAGTTCCTTTTACCTCGGTCTGCATCTTTAGCATTCATGCCTTCCCTTCTCTCCAGGATCCTAGTGCAGATTTCTCAGTCTTACCTAAATCATCATCATCAAATAGTTAGAGACCTCCAATATCTCCTCTTGTGTATGTCTTCCAAGGTGCCATATGCCAGCCTGAAGAAGGGAGTACAGTTGGCCCTTGAACAATGTGGGGGGGTTAGGGGCACCGACCCACTGCACAGTCCAAAATCCATGTATAACTGTGGATTCCCCCCAAACTTAACTACTGAAAGCCTGTTGACCAGAAGCCTTACTGATAACATAAAGTCAACACATATTTTGTATGTTATATGTATTACACACTGTATTCTTACAGTAAGGTAAACTAGAGAAAAGAAAATGTTAAGAAAATCATAAGGAAGAGAAAATACATTTACAGGACTGTATTTATTGGAAAAAAAAATCCATGTATAAGTGGACCCAGGCAGTTCAAACCCACATTGTTTAAGGGTCAACTCTAATGACTATTTCCAAGACCCTTTCAGGACAGGGAGATGGACGTTAATTTTCCAGGATCACTAAAGGGGGGGGGGGTTCGGCGAGTAAAAGAAGCTTAAGGGCAGACATTCCTTGTGAAGTATTTGAAATCTGCATATTCTAAGCACACCCTACCAATGGAAGATGGCGGCGGGTGGCTTGCTCATGGCCTACCCAGACGAAAATTCCAAGAGCAGTTTGACTTGTCTCATCTCTATGTCTCTTGGGTCTCACACCTAATTTCATGTCCTCCACAAAACCTTCAAGTTCCATCCACAGCATCTGGCTCCCACCCTTCTCATAGCATTCATCACTCTTGGCAACAATAAATAAACACAGTCTAGAAACAACCAGAATGTCCCATCAATACGGAACTGCTTAGATAAGTTCTAATAACAACATAATGGAATGTACATGCAGTGGTTAGAAAGAATAAGGCAATTCTTTATGTACTGATATGAATGCTCTCCAAAATAAATGAAGTGGAAAAAATGAAGAAGAGTGTACGTAGCTTTGCTACGTATGATGTGTGTGAAGGAAAGGAAAAAATACAGAATATTTTATTGATGCTAAGACATCATCAATTGTAGATGCATTATGATTTTCTCTCTAAAAAGGGAAAATTGCTGCCAAACAAGATTATGACATCATAGATGAAAAAACATTGATGTGTCTTTTACAGGTGTAAAAACATATAAATTTTAGCTTTGACAAAAATACATAATGCTATCTGCTTGTTAAGCACGTGGGATATCTCTAGTTAATAGCAAATCCTCTAGGACCGGTGGGGACTAGACGTGTTCTGCTCGGTGGGCTCCTCACTTTGCATTGGCTGCATTGAGCACAGAACTTTGGATACGCCTCCCTGAGCCGCTAAAGGAGGCCAAAGGGGGGTGCGTTCATGTGTTGGTATCTTTATGTGGTGTATAACCTTTGTGCTGTTTGCTTGCTGGTTTGGGAATAAACAGTAAAACAACTTAGAACCAGGTCCAAGTTGTGATTCTTATCCATCGTGCAACAGAAGAGAGGCCGTGGTTGGCTCTTGCTCAGCCTTAGAAAGCGGCCACTGAGCCTGGCGCTCAGTACGTGATGAGGCCCCACTGGCTAGCCGTTACACTGGGTGGTCTTTCAGTAAGATCATTGGCCATGGAGCAAGGAGTGAAGGTAGCAGAGTGGCCAGGGAGGGGTCCTGGTTGTAGGGGAGACACAAACAGGTACTAGGGTTTTACTCTTCCTGATATTCTCGCCCTCACTGAGCATAGGACCTGGCATGGGATACCCCCGTGTGTTTTATAAAGGAAGGTCATCAAAGCAAAGTTACAGCTGAAAAGTGGGAATGCACGTTGAAAGCAGTGGAAACCGTGTCCAACTTGAGGGAAATTTTTCCTACTTAGGCTGTTTATTGAGGACTCACACTCTCAGAAATGTTGCTAGTGAGTCCGTAGAAATTCTACGAGGTCATATGGGCTGATTTATATTGAAGGAAAGTGTGCTCAGAATTAGACACCTCAAGTACGTCATGCCCTGCAAATATAGGACAGTCCCTTCACACTGCCGTAGGACAAAGAAACCGTATGTGGTGACTTTTGACATCGTTAGGCTGGTTCTTTTCTAGAAGTAGTATTTATATAGGGGGCCCGTGCTTGAGTCAGTATAATATTGAAATCGCTTTTAAAATTTATTCTTATTGAAATATAGTTGACACTTGTTACACCAGTTTCAGCTGTACAACATAGCAAGGTGACAAGTCTATACATTAGGCTGTGCTCACACAGGTAGAGCTGCCATCTGTCACCACGTAACGCTATCACCGTTACCTTGACTGTTCCCTATGCTGTGCCTTTTATTCCCGTGACTTGGCTTACTCCCTAGCTGGAAGCCTGTACCTCCCATGGCCCTTCACCCATTTGGCCCATCTTCCTACCCCCTGCCCCTCTGGCTACCATGAATTCAGTGTATCTGTGGGTCTCGTTCTGCTTTTGTTTGTTCATTTGTTTTATTTTTCACATTCCACATATAAGTGAAATCATATGGTATTTGTCTTTCTGACTTACTTCACTTAGCATGATATTTTCTAGGTCCGTCTGTGTTGTTGCTGATGGCAAGCTCTCATTCTTTTTATGGCTGAGTAATAGTCCATATGTATATTTTATATACACACACCCCCCCCACATCTTCTATGGAAGGACACTTGGGTTGCTTCCATATCTCGGCTATTGGAAATAATGCTGCAGTAAACATAGGGTGCATGTATCTTTTTGAATTCCTGTTTTCAAATTCTTTGGGTAAATATACAGTAGTGGGATTGCTGGCTTCTATGAGACCTGTTTTTAACTTTTTGAGGAACCTCCATACTGTTTTCCACAGTGGCTTCCCCAGTTTGCGTTCCCACCACCATTGCATAAGTGTTACTTTTTCTCCGCATCCTCACCAACACTTGTTATTTCTTGTCTTTTTGACTCTAGTCTCTCTGATAGGTCTGGTATCTCATTGCGGTTTTATCTGCGTTTCCCTGATAGTGATGCTGAGCATCTCTTCCTGGGTCTCTTGGCCACCTGGATGTCTTCTTTGGAGAAATGTCTGTTCATGTCTCCTGCCCATTTTTTAATCTGAGTGTTTTTTGGTATCGAGCTGTATAAGTTCTTCATATATATTGGATATTAACCCCTTATCGTATATGTGGTTAGCAAATATCTTCTCTCATTTGGTAGGTTACCTTTTTGTTTTGTTGATGGTTTCCTTTGCTGTGCAAAAGGTTTTTATTTTGCTGTAGTGCCAATAGTTCATGTTTGCTTTTGCTTCCCTTGCCTGAGGAGACATATCTAGAAAAATGTTGCTAAGGCCCATGTCCAAGAGATTACTGCCTATGTTTTCTTCTAGGAGTTTTCTGGTTTTAGGTCTCATATTTAGGTGTTTTACCCATTTTGAGTTTTTTTATTTATTATCTTCAATTTTTGTGTACAGTGTGAGACAGTGGTCCAGTTTCATTCTTTACATATAGCTGTCCAGTTTTCCCAACATCATTTATTGAAGAGACTGTCTTTTCCCCACTGTATACTCTTGCCTCCTTTGTAATAGATTAATTGGCCAAAAAAGTGTGGGTTTATTTCTGAGCTTTGTATTCTGTTCTGTTGATGTATATAGTTTTTTTTTTAGTGCAAGTCCCATACTTGTAGTGATTATAATAGCTTCGTAGGATCACTTGAAATCTGGGATTGTGATACTTTCAGCTTTGTTCTTCTTTCTCAAGATTGTGTTGGCGATTCAGGGTCATTTTTGATTCCATACACATTTTGATATTAAAAGGCTCTTAAATGAAGTTGTATCACTTCTCCAAATCAACCAGCCTAAAAAAATGCTAGAATAAATATGAATTCTCTGGACTTATTGGAATGTGAATTATTACTATCAGGCTGCCCTTCTTTGGTGAATTTTACCCTTGGGGTCACACTCCAAATATCCCACATGCCAAACCTACTTAGAGAAAAACGTGGTATTTCTGTTAAACCTCAGCAAACATTAAACCCATAGCCTCACTACAGAGAGGTGATTTACAGCTAGTTATCACCCTTATGAACCAGCTTCCCCGAGGGCTTACCAGGCTGAGAATATTTCTTCAGTAGCCCAACAGTGGAGAATGATCTTGTGTTGAGATTCCTGTCAGCACAGGGGTCTGGCAAAGAGCTAGACCTCACACCCCTGTAGTTCCCGAACTTTGTCTTACAGCGTCCAGAAAAGCCCTGTTTTACAAAATTTAGTGACAGGGGCACATGTGGGCACTTTGCTTTCTGAAGACCTTTCAAAAAAAAGCCCTTTCCTAATGCAACTAAATTATGGAGCATAAGCATCTCTTAAAAAGAAGGTGGAAGTATTGTTGTTATGAAAATAAGTGCCTAGTATGTTTGGTTTAACAGATCAAGCATAAACATGACTGAGAAAGAAAGCTATCAACTTTAGGTTTTTTGTTTGTTTGTTATTAAAGTCCCGTGTAATTGGAAGGGAAATGTTTTCAGCAGTGACTTAAATGTAGTTTTGCTAATTTGTTTTTGAAAAGAGAGAAAATAATTATAGAGTGTGTTTAATGATTTTCTAGAATTATTGATAATGGCTAAAACAAAACAATACAAAACGCAAAGCAAAAAAACCTCCAACTGGTAGCAACTCAAATGTCTGTCAGAGAGTAAATGTCACCTAAATGATGACAGTCATTGGGAGATCCTACGGCTATTGAAAAGCATGAGTGTTGGGGCGCCTGGGTGGTACAGTCGATTGAGTGCTCAACTCTTGGTTTCATCTCAGGTCATGATCTCAAGATCTTGAGATCCAGCCCCGAGTCAGGCTCTGTGTTCCATGCAGAGTCTGCTTAAGTTTCTCCTTCTCCCTCTCTGCCTCTGACCCCCACCCACCCACCCTCTTTGCTCTCTCTCCATTAATAAATCTTAAAAAAAAAAAAAAATCAAAGTGGTGATAGCATTTTGCCTTCGTACCAGCAATGCGTGAGTTCCAGGTGCTCCACATTGTGTCAGCACTTCCCATTGTCAGTCTTTAATTTCAGCCACTCTAGTGGGTGTGTCGTGGTATTTCATTGTAGTTTTATTTTGCTTTTCTTTAATGATGCGAGATATTGAGCATCTTGTTTCATTCTTTCATGTTCTTATTGAGCATTCATATATCTTGTGAAGTGTCTGTTCAAATATTTTGCCCACTTTTCTATTGGATAGTTTGTGTTTTTAATGACTGGTAAGAGATCTTTATACCTATTCCTTGAATGAGTTCTTTTTCAGATATCTGCTTGCAAATATTTTCTCCTACTTTATGGCTTAGCTTGTCTTTTTTTTTTTTTTTTTTTTTTTTTTTGAGAGAGAGCAAGTGAGTTGGGGGGGCAATGGGAGGGGTAGAGGGAAAAGGAGGGAGAGAAAATCTCAAGCAGGCTCCCAGGTTAGTGCAGAGCCTGACGCAGGGCTTGATCTCGGGACCCTGAGATCATGACCTGAGCCAAAATCAAGAGTCGGACACTCAACCGACAGCCACCAGGTACCACACCTTGTCATTATACTGTGTTTTTCAAAGAGAAAATTTTTTTAATTTTGAAGAACTCTGTTTTCTCAATATTTTCTTTTGTGGTTCATGCTTTTTTTGTGTGTCCCGTTTAAGAAATCTTTGTCTAAACCAAAATCATGAAGATTTTCTCCTGTATTTTCTATTAAAAATATAATATTTTAGCTCAGATATTTAACATGCATTTTGATTCATTTTCAGTTAATTTTTGTGTATGGTATGAGGCATAAGAGTTTATACATTTATTTTTCCTCATACAGATAGCCAGTTGCTATTACCTTATAAAGTTAAATCCTTACATAGAATCCAACAATCTTATTCGTCAGTATTCACCTAAGAGGCTTAAAAACATGTCGACACAAATATTTGTACCTCAGTGTTTACAGCAGCCTTATTTGTGATAGCCAAGAGCTGGAAATAACCCAAAATGTCTACCGCGTAGTGAATGGCTAAACAAATCGTGAGACAGTCATATAATGGAATAGCACTCAGTAATAAAAAGGCAAAAAACACATATTTAACATAAATGAATCTCAAAAATATTATGGTAACTGAAAGAAATCAAACACAAAAGACCACATAACATACGTCCTGTTTATATGAGATTGTAAAAAAGGCAATACTATAGTGACAGAAGGGAGATCAGTGGTTTCCTAAGTCTGAGGGTCAGGGGAAGAAATTGACCACAAAGGGGTATGAGGAAAATTTTAAGCTAATAAATAAAAATGTTTTATATCTTGATTGTGGAGATGTCTACATTATTGCATATAATTGCCAAAGCTCTACTTTTAAAATGGTCCAATTTTATTGTGTGTAAATTGTATCTTAAGTCTAGGTGAAGTACATGGGAGAACATGTAAAGGAAATAAAATTTTAAGAGTGATTCTCTCTGGGGGGGACGCCTGGGTGGTGCAGTCGGTTAAGCGTCCAGCTCTTGATTTCAACTCCAGTCGTGAACTCAAGGTTATGAGATCAAGCCCCAAGTCTGGTTCTTTGCTGAGTGTGGAGCCTACTTAAGATTCTCTCTCTCCCTCTCCTTTTGCCCCTCCCCCCATTCATGTTCTCCCCCCCCACCCCAAAGTGATTGTCTCTGGAGAACAGACACCCTAATCATGTAATGACCCTGTATCTCTGATAATTTTCCTTGCTCTGAAGTCTACTTCGTACGATATTATAGTTGCTCCATCTTTCTCTTCATTAGTGTGAGCTTGAGGTATCTTTTTCTATCTCTTTACTTTCAGTCTTCATGTGCTTTGTCTACAAGAAACCCTTTTTCAATGCCAGCATTGAGTTGGGTCTTGTTTTGTGATTCACTGTGACAGTATCTGTCTTTTAATTGGTATATTTACACTATTGACATTTTAAGTGATTAATGATATATTTGGATTAATAGCTACAGTATTTGTTACCATTTTCTATTTGTTGCCTTTGTTCTATTTTGGGTTTTTGGTGCCTTTTTTTTTTTTTTTTTTTTTTTGGTTTTGTTTGTTTTGGTTTTTGTCTTTCTTTACCTACTTTGGTTTTAATTGAGTATTTTGTATGATTCCATTTTTTTCCCCTCTCAGCATATTTATATGGTGTGTATATATATGTAAAAAATATATATTTTCCTTTTTTCCCATTGGTTGCCCTACAGTTTACATTTACAACTAAGGCAAATCCCCTTTCAGATAACACTATACCACCACACACATGCTGGCTTTTTCAAGATTTTCTTCTCTTTAATTTTCTGCAGTTTGAATAGGATATGCCTAAGTGTAGACTTTTTGTTTTTAATTTAACCTGCTTGGTTTTCTTCTTTTTAGATTTTTTTTTAAAGATTTTATTTATTTATTTGACAGAGATAGAGACAGCCAGCGAGAGAGGGAACACAAGCAGGGGAGTGGGAGAGGAAGAAGCAGGCTTCTTCCCATAACACCGGGATCACGCCCTGAGCCGAAGGCAGACGCTCAACCGCTGTGCCACCCAGGCGCCCCTTCTTTTTAGATTTTTAATCTAAATTCAATTTAGTTAACATATAGTGTGTTGTTAGTTTCAGGAGTAGAATACAGTGATTCATCAATTGCATATAACACCCAGTGCTCATCACATTAAGCACCCTCCTTACTGCCCATCACCCAGTTACCCCATCCCCCCATCCACCTCCACTCCAGCAACCCTCAGTTTGTTTCTTATAGTTAAGAGTCTCTTATGGTTTGCCTCCCTGTTTTTTATCTTATTTTTCCTTCCCTTCCCCTATGTTCATCTGTTTTGTTTCTTAAATTCCACATATACATGAAATCATATGGTATTTGTCTCTCTGACTTGTTTTGCTTAGTACAATACTCTCTAGTTCCCCCCGTGGAGTTGCAAATGGCAAGATTTCATTCTTTTTGATGTTTAATATTCCACTGCATATGTATACCACATCCTCTTTATCCAATCATCTGTTGAGGGACATCTGGGCTCTTCCCATAGTTTGGCTATTGTGGACATTGTCGCTCTAAACATCGGGCTACGTGTGCCCCTTCGAATCACTATGTTTGTATCCTTTGGATAAATACCTAGTAGTGCAATTGCTGGATTGTAGGGTAGCTCTATTTTTAGCTTATTGAGGAAACTCTGTTCGTTTTCCAGAGTGACAGCCCCAGTTTGCATTCCCACCATTTTCTTTAAGTTTCCTGGATCTGTCATTTGGTGTCTGTCATGTTTTGGGACATTCTCAGTCATTATTGCTTTGAATATCTCTTCCGTTCCTTTTTCTCTTTTCCTTCTGGCATTCCCATTATGCGTATGGTACATCTTTTGTAATTGTCTCATAGCTCTTGGATGCTGTTTTATTCTTGTTTCCTCTTTGGATTTCAATTTTGAAAGTTGCTATTGACACTTCTTCAAGCTCAGTGATCTTTTCCATGGCTGTGACCGGTCTATGAATGAGTCTGTCTAAGATAGTCTTCATTTCTGATAGTGTTTTTTAAAATTAATTAATTTCTAGTGTTTCCTTTTGATTCTTTGAATTTCCATCTCTCTGCTTACATTACCCATATTCTTGCATGTTTTCCACTTTTTCCAGGAGCACCCTTACCATATTAATTAGTTGTTTTAAATTCCATCTGATAATTCCAACCTCTTCGCCATCTGGTGTCCTTCTGATTCTGTCTTTTCAAAATGCGTTTTTGTGTGTGTGTATGTGTGTGTGTTTTAGTGTGCCTTGTCATTTCTTGTTGTGAGTGGGATACAATGTACTAGGTGGGAAAAAAATGTACTAGGTAAATAGGCCTCAGTGTGAGATTTTAAATATTCATATACTAGGTAGACAGGCCTTAGCGTGACACTGTAGGTTTATCTGGCCGGGGGTGAGGCTGTGTTCGTTGTTTGCTGGAGCTGTAGGTGTCAGGGCTGAACTTCCCTCTGGTGTCCTTGTGTTTCGGTCTCCTGTGTTATCTTTGGGTTTCCCAGCGACGTTAACAATACCAGCTGAGATGCATAGTGTTTGCGGCCGCACTGCTCCACTTCTGTACGGCAGCCATCAGCCGTAACGGTGCGGGGAGGTGTTGGGGGAGGAGCCTTGTTCTCCAGCCCCTGGTCGGGTCCCAGTCTCGTAGAGCACCTGTGCCCCTGGGGCTCTGACCTTCAAGGGGCTTCCCAGATTGCTTTTCCCCCTTAGGAGAGTTGCAAAGGCTAGAGGATACTAGAGGTGGGTATTTCCCTTCTTCCACATTGGTTAGGCTCTGGTAAAACAGCTCCAGGGAGGACAGGCCTTGTTAAAAAGAACCGAATATTCTGGGTATATTTAAAAACAGCTACTTTCCCTCTCTTCGTGCTCCAAGACTGATGGGGATTTTACTCCCATCTCCTGTCGTCACTGTGAAAATGTGATAGGCTCCTGGAGGTAAAAGCCATGAGAGTGTGGGGCCCCTCCTGACATTGGATCCCCTGATGATTCTAACTCTCAAACTTGTCCACACCGAGCCTCCGGTAATTTGTTAGTTACGGATTAGGTTTTGCGAGGCAGCCTTTGGCCTTCTGCTCCAGAGAACCCAGCGGTGAGTCTCTCTGTCGGCCTAGGTCCTCACTTTCGGGGGCAGTGGTTTGCCCTGTGACTTCAGTTCTCTGGTACATCTAAGAGGAGCGGTTGATTTTCCGTGTGTCCAGCTTCTTTCTTGTTGTGTGAATGGGAGAGAGGACTCCTCAGCTCCTGAAATGCCAGCCAAGGAACACGGAAGTTCAAGGGCTTCTCTCTGGTTGATAGGCTATCGGTGATTTCCTCCTTTGAACCTCCCTTACTTGCCACATTTTCTACCATGTGCATATATTGCTTTTAAAATGAACAGGAAAAAGAAATGTTCTTTTAACATAGAAAAAAATTAAAAATGTTGACTTGGAAGAAAATAAGGCAAGGTGCAGGGAGCAGTACGGTACTTAAAAAAGAAGAATGAAAAACAGGAACATTTACCACTCCCCCACAGCTTACTATCTACATTAAAATGACTTTATAATTCCATTGTGTCATTAGAACAATTTTAGTATTCAAGGACACTCTTGCCCAAATTACTATTGTTCATTACATGAACTTCCTGAAGGACACATGAACTCTTTGAAAAAGCACCAAAACTGATACTTAATGCTTTAAGACCCTTTTGACTCTCCACCCAAAATCCTTGCTTTACTATTCCCCCAATCCTAAATTATCCTATCATGCTCTTTATGCAAATCTAAACAAATTCCCACATTGAAAGCCATACCTTAAATCAAATTTCAATTAAGTCCAACCTTGACCTTTCTTCTCAACCAACCAAAGCCCCATCAAGGGGGTACTCTCCCTTACTTCAGCAAGCAGTACAGTCAGCTCGTCCTACTGGCAGGTGATGTTGGTGATAGCCGGGGACCTGGCCTCTGATGACAGACATGATTCTGTGTGTTTGTGTGACCAAGAAGAAAGGGACAGAAATAACCACAGCAGGCTATTAAAGCTGACTGCCTGGTGAGGGGTGATTTCTAATTTTTTTTTTTTTTTTTTTTTTTTTGGTATTATTTCACTAGTTGTGGTGGGCCCATGTCCATTTTGTAATGGACTTTAATTAAAGCGTTTGCAAGAGAATTTAGAAAACACATCTGTTTGCTGGACGGACTATGCATCCATTCTCTTTGAAGCTTAGAATCCCACAGTGAGCCTTGCTTCATAACGGTACTTGGGTTCACAAAGGCCTCTTTCTTGTGCACAATAAACCTCCCAGTGTTTATAAACAGGAAGCTGGTTTCCCCATACTCTTGGTTGTTTTGCCTTGTGCAATTTAGAAAATCCCTTTAGAAAATCCTTACTGAAAGTGATGCAGGATACGGATGCCTTCTTACCTAAAAGGCTCAGTCATTCAGAACATGTCCCTTCGACTTTCCATTAAGTCTGCCGTCCCAAACCACAGCAGTGATGGCTACCACTCACCCGGACATCCCTCTAGCAGTTCCAGACCTGTCCGTGTCGTCTCTCACGCTGCGCTCCCATCGTCTTTGATCAGCTCTCGCTGAGCACAGCAGAGATTGAAACCCTGTGATTCACACGCGGTGACAGTGTATCTGAGCACGGACAGCAGTTGTGTTTTATCGGGCTTGATGTAGCTCTTTAGTACATTTGAGAAGACGGATAGACTGAGCTACGCTTCCGGGATATCTGTAGAGTAAGACTGTTGATATAAGTCTCACGGGGACCACCTTTATTCAGGAGGGGAGACTAGGTCTCTGTCTTTCGCTCAGCAGACCAAAACCATTTCCGCAAGTATTACACCTGCTCAGTCCTGATGAGGTGCAGGTCAAGGACGAATGAAGGTTGCTTCCTTGTAGATGCGGATGACAGAAGAGCTCTGTCCCGGAGAGAGGGAGGAAGCGTTCGGCCTTTCCCCTTACTCCGGTTTAGGTTGATTGGACTACAGTGACAGTTGCGTGACGGATGTGTACACCGGTACCAATGACAGAAATCAAGACCGCGTTCCATGTGGCCGCCTGTCGCTCCCCAGGAGCGAAACGGTAGAGTTGAACAATATGGCGGACCCAGCGGTGCTCTTCCACCCGGAGCCCGCATCCGGGTCCCCCGGGGGGCGGAAGCGCGGTCCACGGCCGCCGGGTCTCCCGCCGCAGCTGGGGTCTCCCGGACGAGGTTCTGGTCCTCGGGGAGAGGCTTGTCACTGAGCAGGGAGAGCCAGGGTAGCAGAGGAGCCCAGCCCAGGACCTTGGGTCTGGGAGGAGAGTCCTGAGCCAGGACTGACGGGGAAGCAGGGTTGTGGCTGCAAGCGCAGAGCAAATGCACTCCTGGGTTTATCCACGAGACCAGAGCCGCGCCTCCCCCGCCGCACGGAACGTGGGCCCCGGAGCCGCAAGTCTCGCTTCCAGATTCAGCTTTGGTGCACTGGCCACAGCTGTTTGGTCTCTTGGTTGCATGATCCTTCCTTGCAAAAAGGGAACGAGAACTGTGCCTTCTTCACAGCGTTCCTATAATTAAATACACCCATGAAGGGATCCAGTAGATGGGCCTAGACTCTCAGCTTCCTTCCTACATTCCTAGTAAACCGGGACCTTGGTAAGAACTATGGCTGCCTCGTGGGCTCGGCTACTCGAGCTCAACGAAAAGGCCGGGCCGAGGAGGATACAAATAGGCGGCAGCCCCGTGCAGGTTGGCCTGCGTCTCGCTCACGGGCGCTCCCTCACCCTGCCGCCTCTCCTGTCTGCTAGGGCCAGGGAGAACGCCACACCGCAGACCGCGCGATCAGACTGCGAGAACATTCTTCCACGGTGGAAAGCCTGAGTCACAAAGGCAGTGGCTTGGATGGCTTTATGACAGCAGTGCCTCCAAGGCTGAGAAGAGAGTCCAACGTGTACATGAAGTAGAGGAAACGGAGGGTAGCAGTGCAACAGGACTCTCCTCTTTGAGCTGAAACCAAACCATTCAATCACAAACTCTAATCCAGTTCCCCCTCACTGGGGAGCCCCAAGCCTATTGTGGTCAGCAAACTCGACAAAGGGTAAGAGGAAACTCAACACACTCTGTGATGCCTAGGCTAACTGGAAATGCGGACAGGAGAATGGACACTTAGAGGGACAAGGGAGGGTCTCAGGAGGCTGCGTTTGGCGTGGGTCCAATTTCCTACAAGATTTGAAGTAGGATGCCGCGGGGATTCTTCATGTTAGGAAAGCCAGAATTGTGGCATTCTCCCTGGGCGATTCTAGGGAAGGATGTTTTCATCCACCCATTAGAGAGGAGAGAAAACTTTTCCACTTTGGTCCCTGCAGTCACGAGTTCCATAAGGAAGAGGGTGCTATCCGCCTTTGAAAATTTTCAAAACAAATAAATGCAAGACAGATGTGGGACAGTTGGGGAACATGACTGTGATGACACAGGTGATACTAGGAAACTACTGTTAATTCCCTTCGGTGTGAAAGTAGGATTGTGGGAGCCAGAGAGATGGCTTGAATTGTAGGGAGGTTCGTGCTGAAGTATTTCGGGGTGAAGTGTCATGATGTCTGGGACTTAATTTCAAAATGGTTTAATGTAAAGAGCAGGAGGACAAAGTATTAATCGTTGTTGGGCCTTGGTAGGAGAGCACAGGCGTGCATGGAACCCATCTTTCTCTTGAGCACTTGTGAAATCTTTCAAAATCAAAAAGATATTAATACAGATTTGTTATGTACCATATTATATAGCACACTATAAATCTGTGTTACCATAGAGATGAGCTGGCGCGTAAACAATTTAAAGCACTAGAAAAGGTGGAGCAGGGGCTTAGGGTGGCTGGGTCCCTGGCCACATGTCTCCTGGTGCTTGAGATTAAAATCGTAAAAGTTCTGGACTCCTCTCCTTTGTGGCAAACCTGATTCGTTCCAGGAGACTGGTGCTCTCCGTCTTTTTTCTTTTTTTTCCTACCAAGCATGCCGTAGCCAGAGCCTATCCAGCCCTCTGCAGGAGACCTTCACTCAGGCACCAGGGATGCAATTCCCTAGAACTCAAAACACAAGAGGCAGTGTTTGCTGAGCTAAATTATCTCTTTATTAGGAAAGCACCAACACCACATTCTTGGAAATTACTGGAATTTTATTTGCCTCAGGCTTATGACTTGCAACCAAAGACATTGTGCAAAGAAAGCAAAGATTAAGTACACTTTAGGGAGAAGGAGACGATACACACCGGTAACATAGGAGATCAGGTGGATAAAAGAAGCCATCCAGTACACTATATAGATTAGATTGCAATATTCAATAGCGTTTTCAACAGAACTTTGTTTTGTTTAACTCAAGAGCAAAAAAAAATTAAGCAATGTTTACAGTAGACATAAATCTTATACAGTTCAAAAAGCATTTTTTTTTCAGATCATAGAGCATAAAATGGAAAAATGTCTATGCAGGTGAAGTCTAACTACTGTACATTTATTACCTATTAAAGTTGCTTATATGTACCACAGTGTAAAAAAAAAAATACCGAACAAATTAAAACCTTGAAAATTGCCTGATGAAAAATAAAATAACCAGTGGCTTTTAATGGCTTCTCCTGGTTATCAGTGCTACAAAAAGACAAAAAAATCTTCTCATCTGAACAGGTGGTAAAACCAGGCACAATCAAACCGTTACCAAATTAGACCCACCCATAGAAATATACTATCCACCCACATATTTTCCATCAAAAGCTTTGTCTGTTTTAATCTTTGAATCTTTGAGGCCCATTTGGTCACAATATGTTACAAATATTTGTGTATGTGCGTGTCGTGTGTTTTTACACCATGATATCATATGTTTGTCTGGCACTATCCTAAAGCTAGTTTATAGATGATGATGATACAAAGACAACCCAGGGCCCATAGGACAAATGAACTCACTGGGCAGAAATGAGAGAGGAGAGGAAGGAGTTCAGTTCTACCGAGGGGAAAAAAGGTCCATACTGATCACTCATCATCAGTCCCACTTGCTTCTGACTGTTCCTAAAAATAAACATAGGATAAAAATGCATGAAATCACACATAGGAAAAAGACCTAATAAACCCTCCAGAGCCAAAGTAGAAAAAAGATGACATTTTGGAAAGGGCTAACCCACATCTCCGCATTCTGTGGCAAGGTGGCGGGACACTTGGGAGGAATCCCAGCTCAAAAAGGGGAGCTTCTGGCGGGGAGTCCCAAAGCGCTACCCACCATCTGTACCACTGTCTGGCACGAGAAGGTCAAGGCTAGTAACTTTTATTTTTAGCACTGTGGGTTTAGAAAATTCACCAGAGGTCAAAAGGACAATGCAGTCGCTGTCTACTCACGGGTAGGTCTAAAGAAAACACAGCATTTTAAATGTATTTGAAAAAGTCTGGGCCAAGGGTGAAGGCTGGGTGGGGTGGCATTAAGGATTCTCAAGTGTTTTCCATCAGACCCAAATGGCAGCGCACTGCAGGAAAACCCGACTAGCATACAGACTCAAATGGTAAATTCTTTCAGTCGTGGGGGGGAGGGGGTCGTGCTAGGGAACCTGAGGTCTCCTGGAAAGTGGATAAAATGGAGACCACTGGCCCTTGTCCACATCCGGGCACTGCGTGCTAAACCCAGTTACACTGTTTGGGTCTCAGTCCAACCTCTGCCATTTGCTTCTACGACCTGGAGCCAAACACACCTAACCTGGGCCTGGGTTTCTGTGACAGGGCAAGTGACAGCTCTCCTCGGAGGCTCCCACGAGCACTAAAGATGACCTCACAGGGGAAGGGAAGTATTTCAGGGCCTGGCTCCATCCCTGCTCCTGAATTTTTCAAAATTAAAAAGCAGCAGCCATCGAGAAAACTAAGTGCTGGGAAGGTAAGAAAGGAGAAGAGGAAACTCGACTGAGTCGTTTCTCATTTGTGGAGACAGTTAAAGAGGCAGCAACCCAAAGCCCGGAACTCTTTGTCTCGGGCAGCTTAGTTCACAGCCCTCAGGAACGAAATCTCCCCCAGTCTTTACATTTCCATTTCTGGATAATAAAGCAGTTACACGAGAGGAAAGGAGCGGAGAGGGCTTCTGGGCTTCAGCCAAAGCCCGTCCCACTTACATTTTCATCCTGTTCCTCATCGCTGTCGAAATCACTCACTACAGGCTTGGCTTTTCCCCGATTCGGCCTTTTCTTGCCTTTGCCTTTGTCCCGGCCCTTCTCGTCTTTTTTATTGAGCTTGATTTTCACCTTAACAGATTTTGCTACAACAAAAAAACAAAACAGCAGTGAGGAATCGTGGGGAAGGCCTTCCCCAGGGAGTGAAAAGGTCCCGGGAGTGCCCAGTACCTTCTCAATTTATGCCTGTTCTCCATTGTCCCGTTAGCACCTGCCTTCCCTCACAGACCCACCCTGGTTAGGAAGGTATATTACATCGTTACCCCAACCAGGCTACACCAGGGGGTGATATCCCCTGCCAGGCAGCGGGCGGAGTCCCTTTCTGTGGTCTCTGAGTGGTCGGACGGGGACCTTCCTCAGCAGGACACAGAGCTGCCTTTCTCACTTGGGGAGGGTTGTGGGTGTTTATTCAATAGAACTTTGTCAGGACAAAGTACATGTAAGTATAAAGCCTTTTTTTTTTTTTAGAGGCCAGTGTTACCGTGTGGATAACTCTAGTTGACTTGAATGGGATACTATTAACAGCACAGAACGGTACAAAATGGAAAGTGAAATGATTGTGGACACTTTCTTTCCCCCATCTCTACTAGCTCCTGATTGTTTCTGGAAATAATCACAATTATTTGAAGAACAAACAACTGATGGTCTATAATTATATAAAGAATTCCGGCGCGCACACTCACTTGCTTTAGGCATGCCCCAATTAGCCACCTTACCTTCCACCTCACCTATGGGGGACACTTCTGTCCATGAGTGTCTACCTGCCTAATTCTTTCCAAGGCCTGAAAATGTTCTGCCTCAAGGGTCTACGCTAAATGATTTAACCAGTCCTCTAGTGACGGGGTGCTGAAGTTCCCAGCTTTTTTTTGCCAGTATAATAAGCAAAGCTGCTGTAAACCTCTTTGTTGACAGATTTGTCAGAATTTGGGGGAGGTTTGGTGACTATATATCCATATGGCAAATTTCTCAGCGTTCTGTTAAATTAGCCGTCAGTAAGACAGCACCCCTGTCCACCTTCACAGGGCTATTCTGAGCAAAAGAATAAAAACACGTGGGAGAGTTCATCGTGCCAAGGCCACAGAGGTAGGCGTGCAACCCAGCGTACAAGGAACATCTGTTCTGCGGCACTGTTCTGGGATAGGTGTCCACAGCAAATCGTTTTTTAGGACTTGATGATGAAGTCAGCGAGGATGCGGGGCTCTCCTTCACACCAGTCCTACTGGAATTTCAGGTTGGTCGGGCCTCAAGACACCTAGATACTGGTCTGGAGGGAATTATAGCTCCAGAAGGAAGCTCGGAGACCAGTGTTTCTCAGACTTCGTTTGTGAAGTGGGGGAACCCACCACAATATTTACAAAAATGAAATCTTCCGTGGAGGCAGAGGCTGACAACACTGTTGAGCTCAGAGCTGTTCTGACCTGTAGTACCGGCCTACGCCCTCTGCGTCGCCCGAACACGGCAGAGGCGGGCAAATCTGAATATGCAAAATAGTACTCCTGGTCTGGCTTCCGTCCCTTGTACCCAAGTGTCTGCTGCATAGCGGACTTGCAAGGTAGGGGCCTGCTGTTTGGGTGGAGTAACTGGAGAAAAGAAGAAACTATGGGGGGGTGGAAAGGTTGACCTATTAATAGAAAGGCATAAAGATGTAAAGGCCTCTTTAAAAAAAAAGTCTCAATGAAAAAAAACAAAGTATCTATCTGTACAGGTGGAGAACTTCCTGACATTTGGAGTACAGAAAAATCCACTCAAGGTGTGAGAGGGCAGAAGACCGGCAGAAAAGGTAAGAAAATTTCTCTCCAAGTAGATGATTTAGCCACACCTTGGAGGGTGGGATGCTCTTAAGCTACTAGGCTCTGTGTGTCCATGGACATGGGCCTCCAAAAAACCTACCTGCCAGGCCTACCTTGGCTGAAACACTGGACCAGCAGAGGAGCACTGCAAACAGCATCCTAAGGCTTTATGACCCCACCCTTAAGGGCTAATTATCAAGGGTGGCAGGCAGAATAACAGCCCCTTGGAGATGTCCCTGTCCTAATCCCCCAAATGTGACATGACATGGCCAAAGGGATGATGATAATCCTGGATGAACCAGGTGAGCCCTGAGTCCTTACAAAAAGCAGCAGAGCTCCTGGTTCAAGATGGCAACAAAGGAACATTCTGAACTCACCTCCCAAGGACCCACCCAATCTACAGCTACCTGTAGAACAATTTCGTTTGGAAAAAAACCCAAAATGGAGCTGAGTGACTCCTACAGAGCAGGTAAATAAGGAAAACCCATCCACCAGGTAGGAGAGGCTGAGACACACACTCACTATAATCCCACCCTGGGGCTGGCGACCCAAGATTAGGAGGGAACTCAAAATGTGAAGACTCTCCCCAAGGAGTGAAGGGTTTGAACCCCACAGTGGGTACCCCAACAACTTTTAAGACCTGAACCTGATAGAGGAGTCCCTAAAACATCTACCTTTGAGAACCAACAGGTCTCCCATGCGCAAACCCCACAGGGCTCTAATAGCTAAGAACTGGGTCTCTTGCCCCAGGACAGAGACAATGACCAAGCAGCACCTAGGCTTTCGGTGAACGAGGCTTCTTTGTTTTGTTAAAGCATCACCCCAAGGGGCAGGCACCAAATTCGACACACATGTGAGGGCCTGCTGGGGTGCTCTCTAGGGATAGAGGCGTCTTTGCACTTTCCCTCTACCTCACAGCAGTTTAACTCCTGGAAAGGAGTTGTACCCTCCTCTGGTGCCCCGTTTAGCCTCTCCCGCTCCCTCGGGGCACAGCTAAAGACAAGAGTCCAAGATCCCCAGCGCTGTGGTGAAAGAGACGTGTCAACTGATCTTCACGCAGATGGGCTGAGGGGCTAGCTTCTAACGAAACACACATCTAAGGACAGACGGTAACCCTTTCGTGCGACCTTACAGGGTGGGTGTTGAGTTCTTCCTCTGCCACACTCCAGAGAGTCGGTGTCTCCCAAAGGGCGGTACTTACACACACTGGCACGCTGGGTTGTTATGACTGCCAGCCCGCGGCCCTCTTGAGGTCGCCCGGCTCGGGGGCCAGCAGGCTTCTGCTTGGGCCCCAGCAGCCCTGTGCATGTTTGCACACTTGACAAGCCGCTGCCTGAGGGTCTGGAGTCGAAGCAGCCTGAACTGGGATGCTCCCGGAGACCCGCCCCCTTGAGACCATGACTGCTCCTTGACACAACCTTAACTACAGGGGCCCCCAAAACAGGCTGCTTGGACCATCACAGCGGTGAGACAGACAACCAAGAGAGAGGGCCAGGGGGAAGCAGTGTCATCTCCACCAAGAGGCTACTCCTTCAAGAGTCAGAGACGTGGTGGGTTCACTAAGGCATGAAACCAACGCACAGTCAAGGAGAACAGAGACACAGGACTGTGTTCCAAATGAAAGAGGACGAGAAAACCTTAGTTAGGTATACCCTTCACTTCCATTTTCTTAAGGACTTTATCAGACGAGGAATTGAAAATAAGGGCCCTAAAAGTGCTCAGTGAATTGGGTAGGAGGTTGGAGGAACACGGAGAACTGCCACCAAGAGGGAGAGAATACTGACAAGTAGCCCATGAAAGTCACACAGCTGAAGAAAGCAGAGGCCGAACTGGAAGCTGCAGGAGGGGAGTTCCACAGAAGACGGACAGAAACCCGACTGGAGCAGCGTGAAAAGTACACCGGAAACCCCCTAAGGGTAGCAGCAGATTTCTCAGCAGAAACACTAGGAGGGAGTGGCAGATACATGCAGAATGCTCGAAGGAAAAAAGAGGGCCAACCAGGAACACTGAACCTGGCACATCTGTCATTCAGAATTGGAGAAAAATGTTTTCCAGACAAGCAACAGCTGAAGTTCATCGACACAAACTGGCCCTATGAGAAGTGTTACAGGGACTTTTTCGGCAAAAAACAAAAGGTGCAAATAATAAATCACAGTGGTAAATATACAGTGAAGGTAGTGACCTGATCACTTGTGAAGTTAGTATGAAGGTTAAAAGACAAAAGTGGTGAAAGTAACCATAACTACAATAACTAGTTGAGATACACAAGTATATACAGAGATGTAAAATGTAACTTTAAAAATATAAAACCTGGAGCGGGGGCTCAGTTGGTTAAGTATCTGCCTTGGGGTCCTGGGATCAAGTCTCACATCAGGCTTCGCCCTCTGCCCCTCCCCCTCTCTCAAATAAAATCTTTACAAAAATCCTAAAAGGTGGAAAGGGGAGATTAAAAATGTAGAGCCTTAGAAAATGTTAAGTTTTAACAACTTAAAATAGACTGTATTATAAAAGTCTCCTGGCAACACAAAGCGGAAGCCTAGGATAAATACACGAAAGATCAAAAGAACTATGGATACCACTAAACTGAGTCATGTAACCACAGATGAAGAGATGTAAGCGAACAAAGGTGCGGAGAGAAGCCATAAAAACTCCCAAAAGCAATGAACAAAATGGCAGGGAGCACATAGCTATCAATAGTTCATTTAAATATAAATTGGCTAAAGAGGACAATCAAAGGACAGTTGACTGAATGGATTAAAAAAGAAAAAAACAAGACCCAACTCTCTGCTGCCTACAAGAGCCTTCCCTCCAGATCTACAGACCCCCCCGGAGGAGAAGGGATGGAAAAACAGTCCAAGCAAAGTAAAATCTGGAGCAGCAACAGTTAGACCAAACAGACTTTAAAACAAAGACCATACTATGATGATGAAATAACATTCATAAATATGTACGTACCCAACACGAAACAGCTAAATGACACGAAGCAAATATGAGGGATGTAAGGGAAGAAAAGGACAGCAATAGCAGAAAGGGGGGGGACCTTATTACCTCACATCAGTGAATGGCCTTAAATGACATATGAGATCACATAAAGTCAACACATGTTTAGAGAACATTCCATCCAAACACGGGAGACGATACATTCTTCTCAAGGGCGCAGGCAACATTGTCCAGGACTGATATGTTGGGCCACAGAACAGTTCTCCAAACATCTAAGAATGAAATCATGGAAAGCACCTTTTATTTTTGACTACAACAGTATGACACTAGAAATTGCTTACAAGGAGGACACTGGAAAAAAACACAAAGATGTGGATACTAAACATTCTAAACAACCCATGAGTCAACAAAGAAATCAAAAAGGAAATAAAATCTCCGGCACAAATGAAAACGGAAACGCAAGGTTTCGAAATCTGTGGATGCAACACAAGCAGTTCTAAGACGGAAGTTCACGCCAATCCAAGCCTACCTCTAGAAACAAGAAAAATCCCCAATAAACAAAGAACTAGAAAAAGGTAGCCTGAAGTCAGAGAGGACATTAGTGAAATTATGACTAAAAAAATAGAATGCATCAATGTAACTAAAAGGGCATTGTTTGAAATGATAAAACTGATAAACCTCTAGCCAGATTCCTCAAACGAGGGCTTAAATAAAATCAGAAATGCAAAGGATCATAAGCAACTACTATAAACTTTTATATGCCAACAAATTGGAAAACAGAAAAAAAACGGATCCATTCCTAGAAACTATCTTCCAAGCCTCTATTACGAAGAAATAGAAAAGCTGAATAGAGCAAATCCAAGTAATTAAATTGAATCAGTAATTTTAAAAACCCACAAAACTGGGGCGCCTGGGTGGCACAGCGGTTGAGCGTCTGCCTTCGGCTCAGGGCGTGATCCCGGCGTTACGGGATCGAGCCCCACATCAGGCTCTTCTGCTATGAGCCTGCTTCTTCCTCTCCCACTCCCCCTGCTGTGTTCCCTCTCTCGCTGTCTCTATCTCTGTTAAATAAATAAATGAAATCTTTAAAAAAAAAACAAAACCCACCAAAGTCCAGGACCAGAAAACTCTACAGGTGAATTCTACCAACCACTTAAAGAACAGTTATAACCTATCCTTAAGTTATTCAAAAAATTGAAGGAGGAATGCTTTCAAATTCATTTTACGGGGCCAGTATTACACAGAGACACTGCAAGAAGAGAAAATACAGGCCAATGCACATGAAGGACACAGATGCAGAAGTTCACAACGAAACGTTAGCAAACTGAATTCAACAATGCGTGAAAAGATCACAGCCATAATCGAGTGGATTTCACGGATGCAGGATGGTTCAAATCCACAGAGCAACGTACTGCACCACAGTAACAAAACGAAGGCTAAACATCATCTCTCAATAGATGCCAAAAACACACGTGATAAAATCAACAGCCCTTTATATTCTCAACAAAGTAGGCATAGAGGGAACATACTGCAACATAATGAAGATCTTATACAAAACCCCACAGCGAACTGCATATTCAAATGGTGAAAAACCGAGAGCTCTTCCTCGAAGATCAGGAACAAGGTCAGGATGCCTACTTTTGCCACTTCTGTTCAACATAGTATTGGAAGTCCTAACCTGAGCAGTCACTGAAGAAAAGGAAATAAAAGGTGTCCACATGGGAAAAGTAGTAAAACTCCCTTTTGACAGAGGACATATTTAGCAAAGCCTGAACACTGCACCAAAACACTATTAGAATGAATTCAATGAATTTGGAAAAGTAGGAGGATACAAACTTTTTTTTTTCTTTTTTTTTTTTAAGATTTTTTTATTTATTTGACAGAGATAGAGACAGCCAGCGAGAGAGGGAACACAAGCAGGGGGAGTGAGAGAGGAAGAAGCAGGCTCATAGCGGAGGAGCCTGATGTGGGGCTCGATCCCATAACGCCGGGATCACGCCCTGAGCCGAAGGCAGACGCTTAACCGCTGTGCCACCCAGGCGCCCCAGGAGGATACAAACTTAACACAGAAATGTTTTGTTTCCATATACGACTAATGAGCTATCAGAGAAATGAAGAAAATAATCCTGCTTACAACTGCACCGAAATAATAAAATACCTAGGGATGAATTTAACCAAGGAGATGTAAGACCTGTACTCTGAACATTTTAAGACACCGATGAAAGAAACTGAAGAGGACACGAATAGTGGAAAGCTACACCATGCTTGTGGGTTAGAAAGCTTAGGATTATTAAAATGTCCATACTATCCACAGCAATCTAAAGATTCAGTACAATCCCCACGATGACGTGAATGGCGTTTTCCCACAGAACTGGAACAAATAATGCTAAAATTTGTACAGAACCACCAAGGACATCAAATAGCCAGAGCAATCTTGAGAAAGAACAAAGCCAGAGGTATTAAGCTCCCTCATTTCCAACTACACTACAGATCTACAGTAATGAAAACAGCATGGACCGGCGTGGAAACAGACACACAGAGCAATGGAACCGAACAGAGGGCTCAGAAATAAACCCACGCTTATATGGTCAAAGGAAGCAAGACTATATAATCGGGGAAAAGACAGTCTCTCCAATAAATGGTGCTGAGAAAACGGGGCAGCTACATGCAAAAACGTGAAACTGGACCACTATCTTATATCAAATACAAAATAAATTCAAAATGCAATAAAAGGTTAAAGGTGAGACCTGAAACCATAAAACTCCTACAAGAAAACACACAGTAAGCGGACATCAGTTTTAGTATTTTTTTTGGTACTAGTTGCTTCAGGCGATGGCAACAAAAGCTAAAATAAATGGACTACATCATACTAAAAAGCTTCTGTACAGTGAAGGAAACCATCAACAAAAGGAAAAGACAACCTACTGAATGTTACAGATACTTGCAAGTCATACATCCAATGAGGGGTTAATATCCAAAATATATAAAGAACTCATAAAACTTAATAACAAACACAACCCAATTTAAAAAAAAAAAAAAAGGGTAGAGGACTTGAATAGACATTTCCCAAAGATGCCAGCCAACAGGCACATGAAAAGAGGCTCAACATCACTCGTCGTCAAGGAAACAGAAATCAAAACCACAATGAGAAAGCACTGCACACCTGTCAGATTGGCTATTATCGAAAAGAAGTGCTGGCGAGGGTGCAGAAGACAAAGGAAGCCTCCTGCACCGCTGGTGGAAATGGCAGTTTGTGCAGCCCCTAGAGAAAACACAATGGAGATTCTGTAAAAAATTAAAAGTAGTACTACCACATGATCCAGCGATGCCAGTTCTGGGTATTGATCTGAAAAAGGAAAACACGAATTCAAAGCGATAGATGTGCCCCTCTGTTCATTTCCGTATCATTTACAACAGCCACGATACAGAAGCAACCCAAGCATCCAGTGATAGACGTGATCTATACACACAATGAAATAGTACTCAGCCACAAAAAAGAATGAAATCTTGCCATTTGCTGCCACATGGACAGATTGAGAGGATATAATGAAATAAGTCAGGTGGAGAAGACAAATGCCATGTAATTTCACTTACATATGGAATCTAAAAAAACAAATGAAGAAAACAGACTCCAGATACAGGAGACAAATGACTGGTTACCAGAGTGGGGAGGAGCGGTGAAGGGGACTTCACAAACTCCAATTTATAAAGTCTTAGATAGAGATAAAATGGACAGCATAGGGAATATAGCCAATAATACTGTTATAACTTTTTATGGATTCAGATGGCAACTAGACTTAGTGTGGGGACCAGTTTGTAATATATAAAAATATCAAATCACTATGATGTACACCTGAAACTAACAGGATACAGTATGTCAATAATACTTCAATAAAACCATCCATCTATATGCTGCCCACAAAATCATTCAGCTCTAAAGAAACAGACTGAAAGTGAAGGGATAGAGAAAGATATCCCATGCCAATCAAAACCAGAACAAAGCTGGGGCAGCTATAGTTATATCAGACAAAATAAACTTTTACAGAAGACTGGAATAAGAAAAAGAGCATGACGTAATGAGGAATGACGTAATGAGGAATGGGTCCATCCACCAAGAGGATAAAACATCTGTGATTATTTACGCACCATCATAGGCACACATATACATAAAGCAAATACTAATGGACATAAAGAGACAGCAATACAGTAATAGTACGCGACTTCAGTACTCCAGTTACATCAGTGGAGAGATCAACCCGGAAGAAAAGCAAGAAGGAAACATAGGTCTTAGGTGACATGTTGGATCAGAGGGACTTAACAGATACATACCGAACATTTCATCCAAAACCAGAATACACATTCTTAAGTGCACGTGGGATAATCTCCAGGATAAGTCAGACATGAGGCCGCAAACCAAATCTTAACAAACTTAAAAAGACTGAAATATAAAGCATCTTTTCTGACCACAATGGAATGAAAACAGAAATTGAGTATAAGAAGAAAACTGGTAAAGAGGCGCCTGGGTGGCACAGTCGTTAAGCGTCTGCCTTCGGCTCAGGGCGTGATCCCAGCGTTCTGGGATCGAGCCCCACATCGGGCTCCTCCGCTATGAGCCTGCTTCTTCCTCTCCCACTCCCCCTGCTTGTGTTCCCTCTCTCACTGGCTGTCTCTTTCTCTGTCAAATAAATAAATAAAATCTTAAAAAAAAAACTGGTAAATTAAAACATGTGGAGATTAAAAAATGTTACTGAACCACAAATGGGTCAACAACAAAAAAATCAAAGGAGAAATAAAAAAATTACTTTGAGACAAATGAAAATGAAAACAATACCAAAACTTAGCAAAAGCACTTCTAAGAGGCTACATCAAGAAAGAAGAAAAATCTCAACCTACCTTTAACACCTCAAGGGACTAAAAGAACAAAACAAGTCCAAAGTTAGTAAAAAGAAGGAGCTAATAAAGATCAGAGCAGAAAAAAGTGAAACAGAGTAAAAAGACAATAGAAAAGATCTACGAGACTAAAAGCTGTTTCTTTAAAACAAAATTGACAAACCTTTAGCTACACTCACCAAGAGAAAAAGGTCTCACCTCCGAAATGAAAGAGAAGTTACAACTGAAACACAAAGGATCTGAAGAGACCACTACGAACAACTATATGCCAACACTGTTGACGACTTAGAGGACATAAATTCCTAGGATATACAACCTACCAAGACTGAATCATAAAAAGATAGAAAATACGAACAGATCAGTTACTAGGTTAGAAGATCAATCAGTGATCAAACACCTCCCAACCGACGGAAGTCCACGACCAGACAGCTCCGCTGGGGAACTCTCCCAGACATTCAAGGGAGAATGACGAAGAATCTTCTCGAACTCGAACAATGAAGAAGAAACACTTCCAAACTCATTTTCTGAGGCCGGCATCACCCTGGTAGCAAACCAGACAAGGGTGCTACAAGGGAAGACTATTAAGGCCACTATCCCTGATGAGCACAGATGCAAAAAGTCCTCAACGTATTAGCAATACAAATTGAAATACACATTAAAAGGATCATATACCACAATCAAGAGGGATTTACTCCAGGGCTCCTGGCGGGCTCAGTCGGGAGAGCATGCAACTCTTGATCCCGGGATGGTAAGTGGGTGTCCCACGTTAGGTGTACAGATTACTTAAAATCTTTAAAAAAAAAAAAAAAGGAGAGATGTATTCCGTGCAAGGATGGTTTACATCCATAAGTCAATCAATCAACATGATGTGTCACATTAACAAAACAAAGGATAAAAACCATGATCATCTCAATAGATGTAGAAAAAGCATTTGACAAAATTCAACATTCATTTATGATAGAAACTCTCAACAAAGTGCATATAGAGGGACAAGACGTCAACATACTCAAGGCCATAGAGGACAAGCCCACAGCTAATAATAGTATACTCGATGGAGAAAATCTGAAAGCCTTTCCCCTACGATCAGGACAAAAAGAAGGATGCCCACTCTTGCTACTTTTACTCAACACAGTATTGGAAGTTCTACTGTGAGCAGTTAGGCAAGAAAAAGAAAAGGCACCCAAGTTGGAAAGGAAGAAGAAAAACTGTCACCATTTGCAGATCTTATATAAAGAACACCCTAAAGATTCCCCCAATGACTCAAAATATGTTAGAGCCAATCGAAGAATTCAGTGGAATGATACAAAATCAATATGCTAAAATCTTTTGTGTTTATACACACTAGTAACAAGCTCTCAGAAAATATCAAGAAAACTACTCTATTTACAGTTGCCTCACAAAGAATAAAATACCTAAGAATAAATTTAACTTGAGGAGGTGAAAGACCTGTAAGCTGAAAGCTATCAGACGTGAATGAAACAAAGGGAAGCATCCACAGAGAAATGGAAAAAAATATTAGTGCTACCAACTGGAAGAAACAGCATTGTTAACAAGTCCATACTAGCCAAAGCAACCTGCAGATTCCATGCCATCTATCAAAATTCCAATGGCATTTTTCACAGAAATTGAAGGAACAATCCCCTAAAACTTGAATCAAGCCATAAAAGGTCCAGAGTAGCCAAACAAGCTTGAGAAAGAACAAAGCTGGAGGTACCACGCTCAGCGATTTCAAACTATATTACAAAGCTGGAGCAATCAAAACAGTATGGTGTTGGCATGAAAACCAGACACGAGATCAGTGCAACAGAACAGAGCACCCAGAAATAAAGCACACACACGGTCGCTTTACAGCAGAGCCAAGATCATACCATGGTGAAGGGACAGGCTCTTCAGGAAATGGTACTGGGAAAACAGGACAGGACAGCCACATGCCAGAAAATGAAACTGGATCACTAGCTTACACATGACAAGAATTATTTCAACACGGATTAAAGACGAGCACACGATCCAAAACCGTAAAACTCCTAGAAGAAAACAGGCAGGACGCTCCTTGACGTTAATCTTGACTTACGGTGTCTGCTCCGAAAAATCACTGCTGGCAAAAGCAAAAATACACAAGTGTGACTGTATCAGATGAAGAAGCCTCTGCACGGCCACGGAAACCATCCACGAAATGGAAAAGCAACTGACCGCATGGGAGAAAACTGCCCATCATCTCTGTTAAGGAGCTGACGTTCAACATCTGTAAAGACCTTCTACCTTCATTAGCAAAGCAAGCCAGTTCAAAACGGGCCAAGAATTTGAATAGACACGTTCCCAAAGACATACACAGACGGCCAACAAGTACACGACACGGCGCTCAACGTCTCTCTTCATCGGGGAAATGGGAGCTCGAAACCACGAGGTATCACCTCACGCCCGTCAAAATGGCTAGTATCAAAAGGACCAGAAGAGTGTGGGTGAGGATGTGGAGAAAAGGGGACCCTTGTACCCTGTTGGCGGGCATGCAAATTTGTGCAGCCACCACGGAAAACAGTAGAGGGTCCTCAACAATTTTTTAAAAAAGGACATTATCCAGCAATTCCACGTGTGGGTATTTACATGAAGAACATAACACTAAGTTAGAAAGATGTGTGAACCCCCATGTTCACTGCAGCGTCACTTAGAGTCAAGATCTGAAAACAACTAAGTGCCCACAGACGGCTGAATAAAGAAAGTGTGTGTGTGTGTGTGTGTGTAGTGGAATATTATTCGGCCATAAAAATAATGAAATCCTGCTATTTGTGGCAACATTGATGGATCCAGAGGGCATTACACTAAGTGAAATGAGCAAAATAACCGTATGATCTTACTTAAATGTGGTTTCTTAAAAATAAAACCAAAAACCCCTGAGGCAAGTTGCGGGGTGTGGTGAGGGAAGGGGTCAAAAGGGACTACGTCGGTAAGTCCGGGGCGCGGTCGAGCGTGGTAACTATAGTTACTTCTGTGCATGTGACCGTTGCTGAGAAAGTAGATCTTCTACGTTCCCAGCAAAAGGAAACATTCGTAACTCCTTGCGGTGATGGCTATTGCCCAGGTTTACTGTGAGCATTTTACACTCTACTCAGCTATCAAACCTGTATGCTGTACACCTGCAACTAAGATGTCAATTACACCCTCAGTTTTAAAAAGAAGAGGAGGCAGAAGAGAGCGTCAAAGAGAGGCAGCGTGAGGAGGGTGCGCGGGATACGGGTCTCGCCTGGCAGACCCACCGCTCGCTGCAACCTGTGGAATTGTGGGTAATACATTTGGGTTGTTTAAGCCACTGGTTTGTGTTGGTTCATGACAGCGGCCCCAGAAAGCTAACACACTGCATCTCAGGAGAGCTCAGAGAAACTAAACCACGAGGGGTGAGAGGGCAGGTCTCTGAAAGCGGATTAGAGACATGGCTCTAAAATAAGGGGCGATCTTGTTAAGGTCTGTTATGTAGACCTAAGGCATCAAATGCTGGGACCTCGGAACCGGGGAGCAACCGAATGGAACTGGAAAAGGTTAGACACTGAGAACAGATGTAGGTGTGGAGACACAGACACTCGTCACGCTGCTGACAGAGATCGCAACTCCAGCGTGGGGGGCAGGACGCATGCGTCCGATGTTTGAAAAACGTCTGCACTGATTTCAGGGTAGACGTTTTCAGGACAGTATTTAGAGTGAGATTGATAACGTTTTGTTAGACTCATTAATGAATAGTAACATATTGATGTCTGAAGGCACTCATTGCTACGGGAAAATGTTCATAATATAGAAAATTAGGCTGCGAAAACAGTGTGCTGTGCTTTATAAAGAAAACAGGTAGAGAAACAACTGGAAGGCAAATTCTCAAAATGCTAAATGTATACCGGGTAATGGCATTACAAATTGTCCTTTCTTAAAAAAATATATTTTTTCCAAGTTGTCTGCACTAAGTATGTAATCAAGAACAAATCTAATAAAAAAGAATTTGAAGTCTACCTGTACTGTTTCATATAGCAGACCATAAGCTACTGGGATTAATTACTTAGGAGGTATGGGGTGAGGACATAATTAGGTAAGAAAGTTCAGACTTTTGAAGGCAGCCTTAACCCTGTCTAAATATAAGGGTCATCAACCACGGCTGCAATGAAGCTAAGACAGAAGAGGTCTTGGGTGCAAAATTTCTGAATGGATAAAGCAGCGCGCGCACACAGAGTAATAGTAGGCAACCACACACACAAAAAAAGAAATTTTGCCATTTGCAACAACATGGATGGAGCTAGAATATTACGCTGAATAAGTCCGAGAAAGACAAATGGTCCCGAGTGGGACCATATGATCCCACTCATATGTGGAATTTAAGACACCAAAAAAACGAGCCAAGGAAAAAAAAACAAACCAAGAAACAGACTCTTAACCATCAGTTTGTTCTCTATAGTTACCAGAGCGGGGATGGCGGGATGGGGGAAACAGGCGGTGGGGATGGAGGGATGTACCCATCTGAAGGGCATGGAGAAAGGTACAGATTTGGTGAATCACTATTGTACCCCTGAAACTAACATAACACTCTAAGGTAACTAAAAACTTAATTTAAAAAATTTCTGAAGGCACCAAAACTCAGTAATCCAGGTAAATATCCTAATGCAGTATTTGAAAAGCTCCAAATGCAAAAAAAAAAAAAAAAAATCCGTGATGTGTAAAATACCAGAATTTTAAATACCGACGGGGCCTGTGTTTGATCCACGACGGATAAGATGGACCACGTTTCCAGCTTACGTTGACAATTACTTTCTAAGACACGGATTCTCACAGTGTGCTTGGTCCTGGGCCCGGCAGCCCAGTTAGAAATGCTCGCAAGCCCCAACACAGGTTACAGAATCAGAAACTCCGGGGGTGGCGCCCAGGAATCAATGCTCCATCAGTCCCCCCAGGGGAGAAGACCACTGTGTTACACCGCGGATAGGGGGTATGAAGAGCAATGTTGACAGAAAACGGATTTCACGCCGACTTTTCAAAGACAGCATTCAGTGAGCGTTTGCTAGGAGGCTGGCCCTATGCTAAGCTCCCGGCGTGCCCGGCAGGCGTTTGTGGTTCCTGGGTCTTAGAAGAAGAGTGACCTTGAGCAGGGTTACTTACGTCCACTGCCTAAGGTGGCCCAGCAAGGACACGGGAGACCACGGAATAGAAACCAGACCTGCTGGCCTCGAGCGTCTGTGATGTTAGCCTCTGTGGAACCGTCTATGCAGCTGGCCAAGGGCAAGGCAGTGTAGGAAGCACAGGCGTGGGCTTACCCTCCGACTCGGACTCCTCCTCCTCTTCCTCCTCCTCCTCTTCATTACTGTCGTCCTCACTCTCTTCCTCTTTGGCGATTTTCTGCCGGGCACTCTTAAACACGGACTGCAAGACGATCGAGTCTTCGTAGATCTAAAGGGTCACAGAGGCGCTGGTTAAAAACCGCAAGCTGGGGACCCGAGGTCCTCAACCAGAACGCGCTCTTCTCCTCCTTGAGGAACACACGTGCTTCGTTATCCGTGAATCCTGTTAGAAACACCCCTAGCTTCTGTGCCTGCAGGAAACCCAACAGGGAAACCCTAAGCTCAAGCACAGGCCCACGGATTCCTCTGGGAAAAAAAAAAGTCCATTCGTGGTTGAAATTGTGTGTGTGTGTGTGTGTGTGTGCGCGCGCGCACACGTGTGCATGTGTGTCCGCGTGCACGGGCCTATAGACTTAGGGAAGCATGGGCTTCCGTAAGCTAGCCTCTCATTTTTGACAACAAAAGGAGTATTTCACCAACTGCATTTCTTGCTTGGATTGTTCTCTCAGATACTGTGGAAAAGGGACCTCCTATAAAGTGCACGTCCCCCAACAAAACGGAGGCTCTTCTGGATTTGGGGCTTATCAGCACCCACTGCTACTGCTCTATCAATACTTCCCGTTTAGTGTCTGCACAGACCTGAGCACAGCCCCGTGGAGTCGCTAAGGTCTGAAGTTCAAAAATGGTCCCTTTTCTCAAACACCTGAAAACTAGGAAGTACTGTCTGATCCAGCACCCCGCCTCTCGGTATATAGCGGGAGCGGAGAGCGAGGCCTCGCGGGGAGATCTGCACCCCAGTTCACAGCACCGCTAGTGATTCTGGATCGCCGAGGGGTACCAAGCCAGGGTCCACCGACGGGGGAACAAAATGCAGTATCTATGGAAAATGAATTCGTCAGCCTTAAAAAGGAGAAACCCGATTCTTTGGCCCGCTGCAACGAGGATGAAGCCAAGGACATGATGCTGAGTAACATAAGCCGGTCACAAGACGACAGGTGCCCTCTGAGCCCTGTCTAGGAGGCATCTCAAGCAGTCAAATTCATAGGTTCCCAGGGACCGGGAAGGGGTGCAGCTAGCCCCCAGGATGGACTGAGAAGGAAGCCATTTGTGACTCTACTTCACGTGCGAGACGGGGCGCGGGCAGACAGGGAGGCTGGGGCACGGGAAGGGGCCTGCGGGGGCAGCACCAAGCTGCCACAGCGGGGTATGAAGATCCCAAAACCCTACCCGGGGCCTGCAAGTAGTCATGCACAGAAGACATCCTTATTGACCCCCGTTTACCCTCTGGGTCCTGGTTCTTCCCTTTAGCATTCATCCAAGAGCGTCTCGAACACAGAAGGCGTGCTCTCAGGAACTAGTGTTTCGGTTAAAAGACCACCACTCTGAACCTCGAAATGTACCGTCTTTTCAGAAAAGGCCCGTGCAAGGACTCTCATGCTCTCCAGTTTCATGACTGGAATGGACAGGAGGGTGGAAAACAAGCAGGATCCAGAGAGAAGCTTAAGGAACTTATTGGTGGCTTGACACTGACACTGGGTAGCAGACACAGGGACCTCTCCTTCCTTCTTCATGATACAAGAGCATTGGGCCGGAAATAAAGACGGGGGTGGGGTGGGGGGAAGGTGCCTACAAAAGGAGTGGAACGGAGGTGAAATTAAAGTGAGAGTATCCTCCCCCTGGTTATTCTCATCAACTGAGTGTCACTTACAGTAGACAAGGGGAGTTCTTTATTGCAGCTGGCTTGATAAGCATTTTCTGCAAGCAATTAGAGGCAGTGATTCTTTTTTCTCTAGATGTATTTTTTTTTTTTTTAATCACAGTAGTTTCACTTCCTGATGCAAGGTTATGGTCAGAAAAACGAAGGTGAATATAATCAAATACACAGTCTCGACAAAAGCAAAACCTGTACTTCTGGCCTTTAAAGCATTACGCTAAGTGTTTTCCCGGAATTCCTCCTCTAGTTAGAACCAAGCGTTGCTGGGAAGCACATGGAGGAGCTTGCATAGCTGTGGTACGGAGAGGCTGGCCGTAACCTGAAAGCGCCAAAGCCTCAATTTACTTACATCCTAGCATACGATGTAGGCTTTTATTTCGCATTTTTGATTCTGCCGGGGGAGTAGCAATGATTCAAACAGCAGAGAAATGAAACCTATCACTTAAAAGCGCAGAAGCACAGGTAAGGTCCCACGTTTTTCAGACAACTGAAGACACACCTGGGATCCCTCCAAGTTGAACGTCTGAGCATTGTGACAGAGAAGCATGACATCTTTCTCCAGGTCACCCAGGCTCCGGTACTTGTGATTACGAATCCTTTCCTAATGCAAATTTTGGATAAAAGAGAGGAAAGAAGAAAAAAAAAAAAGGCAAACAATCATTACTTGATCAAAAAAAGCCCTATTTGATTTTCCCTTTGTCTTCACAGCAGGGGGCCCTGCCGGGGGTGGGGGGGGTGGGGGGGTGGGAGTGAACTACTCCAGGGGGCGCCATTCAAAGAGACCACCCTCCCAGGGGTGTCCCTTCTTGTAAGAGGGAAGGAACAGCACAGGATGGGACACAAGAACCACAAAAGGATGGGGGGAGAAATCTGAAACTTCTTAAATAAAATGCAATATAATACAGTATGAGCTCTCCACATAATACACGGAAAGGCCGGAGGATCTCCCCGCCACTCTGGTGACAAGCCCTAGATGGGGGGGAAGGGGGTGTCCACTGCCATCAGACAGGATGCCCCTGCCCAGTCCTGACTGTGGTCATTTCAATGGCTTCACCCTTTTTACAAAGTGTGTAAACAAAATATCTACCTTTATTTTTTTGAAATCCACCGGCTTCCTAATTAATTCATAATATTCTGGCAATTCTTTCCTTGAAGGTAACTGAATGAAGACTTCACTGAGCTGCCGCCCTGAACTGTAGGGTGGAAGAGACAAACAGATCCGATCAAACGCTACCGAGGCAAGTGTTTCTTTCAGAAAATGTCCAAAAAGCCAACGGCATCCTGTGCCTACAGACGCGGGGCCCTTTAAATCAAGAAAAGTCCCACGACTGCACTCGAGATGAATGCTCCTTGCGCTAACTCCAAACTCACATGAAAATGCCACTGGATCCCCACTTCTGTCACACACAGGATACGGCAAGTCCACTGCGAGTTCCTCCTCCAGAGGGAACGTGGCTCTGCTTTTTGATAGAAATCTTTAAAATGTCCTATTCAACCAACAATTCCATTTTTAAATGAATAATAATTGAGTTGGTAGGAAAAAAGCAACACAATGGCTTTATTTCCATACGCCTTTGTCTTCAAACTCCCTATTTGGAAAATAGTGTGTTACAATATACTCTGGAAACTCAAAATGAAAAGCCTTTGTGTCTTTCTTTTCTGATTCCTTTTAGGGCACCTTACACACTGTGAACCACACGTACCTTTATTATTATTTGCCAGAGGAACCCCTTCCGATCGCCTAACTGCACTCGTGTGCGCACGGAGCCACTTGGGCAGCAGAAAAACTAACCTATTTAGCAAGTGCGGATGCCTCCTGTGTCTGGGATTAGTGCGGGACCCTCCCTCAAATCCGCGGTAGCTTTATTTGAAAGCACGTTTAATAGCAGCAAATGCTTAGCAATTCATAACTTTGAGAGACAGTCTCTAAAGCGTTATAGGCTTTTAACATCACTTATAGTATTAGGAGCAGGCGCGGCTACGGGAACAAAGATATTCGTGATTTAGGTTCAAGATGCTAACATCTGACTTGGCCTATTCAGATCAATGGCGGCTCACGAGGAATGGGAGAGTCATTTTTTTCACAAAAATCTCTCTTCCCTTACGATGCAGTCTCTACTTCCTTTGTGAAGGCAGACGTGCCAAAAAAATAAATAAACAAACAGAAATCACTGCCATGTAAATTTCGGACGGTGAGCCCGGGAGTGTGCAAGCACGCTAGAAGCTGTGGCTGAGAATGAGGGACAATATGCTGTTTTAATCCACAGTCCCAGCTGTATAATTAAAAAATATTCATAATGACAGTTATCATAAAAAAAGGCATGCGCAGTAACTCAAACGGTTGCTTAGCAACCAGTGGGGAAAATGCTGAAGAGCATAGGGGCCTGCATAAATTAACCGAAAATCCTCTGTCAAAGGAATGGGCGAGTTTTTCTGTTATGCTGGGTCTTGGTTTTATTATTTTTTTTAATACAGACAGGAGCCTCATGAATATGAAAATCAGGGGCACGCATAAGGGGTTTAAGAACACTGCAGTGTACTGGGGAATTGGATTTTTTAGGTTATCGTGGGGAGAACCAAGGAGCGTCTCCCACCCTATGGTCACCCCTACCCCCCTTTCCAGGCTGAAAGATGCATTTGTACCTCCATAAATTATACCACCGAGTATGTGACAACGACTAGCTTATTTACTATCGCCTTCACCATCGGGCCACAATTTCTGGTTTGTTTCTTTTCCTACCATTCTGAGATTTATATACACAAAGATTTTACCTGTTGGAAAAGGAGTACCTGGAAGGCAATTTATAGCTATCACTTTTTCTATTTCTATCCGTGTCTTCTCAACAATCAGGAAGTCAGACCTCTTTGTAAGCGTGGATTGAACACCTGACCCTCAGTGACATCTTCATGCTGTCATTTTGTACATTGCCAACAGATGGTGTCATTTTTCTATTGATGGATTACAAGGACATCTGTGCTTTGTACACCTGTGACAGACAGACTCTCGATTTCAACTGTGCTACTGGTGAATTAAGAAATAAGCCGTTTGCACCAAGAATGTGATATAGCATTTTTGGACGGGGGCAAAATGGCCAAAGCAATCTCGGTGTGATGTCTCTGCCCTCAGTCGGGTTGTGGGAATTCTAGACCCTGTGACGAGACAAGTCCAGAATTACCTGTGCTCGTAAAGAAGAGAGCTGAACGTTCTGAGACTCAGAAAATAAAACAAATTTATTTTGTTGATACTGTTTCAAAAGTTAGGGCTCCCTTGACTCAGTATTCCTGTCCTACTTCCTTTCTCCCATCTCCCAGGACAGAGGACAGGGGCAAACAGAAGACCTGGAAGCTACTGGAAAAGACCTCTTGTGGTAGGTTGGTGCGGTCATAATACAGACGTCTCAGTCTGGCTTTCAAAGCGCTCCTCTCTGCTCATTTTCGGCAAACCCAATCTGTCCTGATGACCTGACTCTTCTGGTCAGGATCGCTCCTTTCCCATATGCTGATGAAGACTGTGGTCAACCCCCACTTGGTTAGGAATTCCCAGTCTCCATGCCAACAACCATACTTCAAGAACCCATTCTCCATAAAAATGGGAAGAAATTCTTACTATCAAACTAACCCTTAGTACCTCCCTGCCTGGAACTTCATTCTTCTATGTACGGGTAGGTGGTTCCCCCCCCCCCCGCCCTTTTCCAAAGAGGCGGGGGAACACCTTACATGTGGCCAAAAGCCTTCCCCCTCCCTGTGGGGGTTCTGATGACAGCTTGAGCAGGAATGTCAGGACATCCATCTTTAGGTTATAGAATGCAACACGGTAGGGGCGCCTGGGTGGCTCAGTCAGTTAAGTGGCTGCCTTTGGCTCGGGTCATGATCCCAGGGTCCTCCCCGTCCCCGTCCCCCTGTTCAGCAGAGAGTCTGCTTTTCCCTTTCCTTCTCCCCACCCCTGGCCCCCCACTTGAGCGCACACTCTCTCTCAAATAAATAAATAAATAAAATCTAAAAAAAAAATGCTTCCAGGTAGGAGAACCACTTGCTGACAGATCACTACAGTAACTTATTTTTTTCCTAAATTAAAGGTTTAAAAAAAAAATTAAAAAGGAAGTGAAACAGCCTGACGGACTTCTGAATTCTTGGCATTTGTTTCTCAAACTTAAGCTGAGCAAAGGCTTTCTCAATATACCTTTCAAATGTTTTTTTTTTCCCCCGGTGCTGGAAAGTTTAAGTCCAGAACAATGGACTAATTGTACAATGGTTTGCAGAAGGTGTTCTGTTTCTGTTGAAATGCTTAACCTACCCCCCCCAGGTATTTTCCATTATGTCATTTTGTACAGTTTAAGGCCTACAAGGAGAAATTGTTCACTGGAAGAGTGCTGCTTCCCATGACAGAAAGGATACCCGCTCCCCTCCTCCAAAAAGGATTCCACTGACGCTCCATGACTTCAGATAGATTTCGTACAGTGATCTATCCCAGAATAGGAAACGTGACCCTGATAAGGAAGAGCCTGGGTGGGGGAGGAGCGTAACCTAAAATATAAAATAACACTGTGCTCTTCAGACAGTTTCCAGGTGCTGGAAGACCAGCAGCCCAGAGGCTCCTCCCCACAGAGGTGAGTGGGCACAGGGACCCATGGCCCCGATGTCAGGGTGAGACAGAAGGGCCCCCCGTGCCACTGTGGGAACGGTGGTTTGCAAACCCCGCAGGTACTGCTCGTGTGTGTGTGTGTGTATACACACGGATAAGCAGGCACACAAGTGAGGCTAACTTTGCTGGGCTTCATCTGGAAACCCACTTCTCTCCCATTACGTTCGCAAACCAAAGGATGCGACTTTCACGTCCGCACTCCTGGGATTCTAAAATGGTGACCGCATACATGATGAATGTTACATAAACATCAGCTTTCCCTCGGACTACATTTTAGGCATGGCAGAGGGTGGAAATGCTAGCTAAGAGACCTGCTCCTTGAAAATGCTGGCTCTTCCACCTTCCCTACAAACCCAAACCTAGAAGATAAGGTATTGGGTGACAGGTTTTTGGTTTTTTTTTCTGGTTTTTTTTTTTTTCTTTTTTTTTTAACCTGCCCAGGCTGATCTGATGACATGCATGGATAGTGGATACTTCTGAAAGAGAATTTAGCTAACATTGACATAGCCACATGTTTACACTTAATAACTAAACAAAACCTATCTTGCCTCCATTAAAAAAAAAAAAAGATGTCATGATTTAGAATACCCACTTGGAGTTGGAAGGATTTTATGGGAAGAAAAAAAAAAGTTACTACAATCCTAAAGGAATCAAACACCGATTGGGATGAAAACTTTAAAAAATTGGGTCAACATTGGAAGGCAGTAGGTGAAAGCAGGCTGTTGCTTTTCAGGGTCAGATTCCTGTGAGGTTTAATACAAACCACTTAAAAATGCACCTCAAGCCCAGTAGCACCCCACTTCCCCAGAGAGCCCCCCAGAGACCCAAGCCAGGCACGAACCAGGTGCGAAAAGCACCTGCGCTCCGTGTTCACTACCGGGATCTCTCCCCTGAGTCTTACTGAGTATTGATCGGTAATTCCTAACAAGCTTGGAAATCTGAAGAATACAGGAAGTTACGCTGAAGCAGAACGTGATGGGGGTAGACTTGCTTTTGGCAGTGGAATCGGTAAGCGGGTAAAAATCACCCCCAGGGTTGCGTTAGGACTGTAGATACAGGATGAGCCCGAGGTAGCAACAAAAATAAGGTTACATCAGGTTAACGCAAGGTGTAAGTGCCCTGAGTTAGCAGTCGATGAATGGCTCACGCAGCTCAGTAAGGAACGCAGCAAGGCTTTATCAAGAGTCTTAAATACAGTTATACCGCGCTACACGCTTCTATTTTTGGTGATCTACTCTAAGCCGGTAACACGCATGTGTAATAGAAGTCTATCCATATAACAGACACATACGTACATGAATGATGCTTGTCACCACTGCATTATTTAGAATAACTCCTGTAAACCATCCAGAATGTTTGTTGGGGAAAGGACAATAGAATGTTAGAGAGTCTGAAAATCCTTGTTAGGACCTTCGGTAATTAATTACTAACTAACTAACACAGGATATCAAATTGGAGATGCAGTACCACCGCAACTAGGTTTTTAAAAAGTCATAAACGAAGGACCACAAGGAGCGATACCAGAGCATAAATATTCACAACAACATACCCTGATTCAACAGAATGAGGATTTACACTCTAATGCAATTTGGAACCATATCATTATCCATAAATAAAGTAGGTCTCAAACACTTTTACTGGGTTACCTTCTTTGAAAACATGCTGTAAGTCAAAAATCTAATCTTTTTCCAGGGAAATGATATCTAAGGGCCAACTTTTATTTATATCACCATAAATAGCACATTTCACCAACTGGCACCTTTTAATTCTACCACAATAAAGCCAAATAAATAGAAGAGAATAATTCCATAAAATTTATCATGTATCACAACCATCAGAAACTACTGTAAAGACGTTCCTGTTTTTTCTTGGGGTTTCTCTCCTTGAACTTACTACTACAAAGCAAAGGTGCTTGTCAGGACGTGGGATTCCCAGGATATGATTTCTTTGCCTAGACAAGCATTTTGGGGAGGCCACTTGGAGAGCTGTCACCTATCACTTGACTCTTAGAAATACTGACCCAGGATGTCTGGTTGCTTACCCCCTTTTTCTCACTTGACCTTTCCTGAGAGCAGGTACAAGTACTGAATCCTAACTGCGCACCTGTCCACGTTGCTCAGCCACCTCACCTGTTTAGGTCATGTCATTCCTGAAGACCTGGACAGGACTCAAAGAATGCCTTCCTTGCAAGGCCTCACCTTGCACCTCTCCCTTCCCCTGAGAATTTCATCCTTTGATCCCACCCTGTGTCTCTACTTCGCAATAGTGAAAACTCTTCAAAGCTTTTGGCTGAAATGTGACCACACTCAAAAGCACAAAACTTTTGCAGGCAAATAAAATCAAATGCCTCCCCACCTGAGCCTCGAGTCCCAAGCGTCACTTCGTTAGAAGGGTGGGTTAAAGGGGGCACTGGAGGGCTGCTCGGTCCTAAACTGCTGTTTTAGCAAATTCCTAAGGAAGATGGAGGATGTGTGATTCTAAGGAGGCAGATTTTTTCCCTGTGAATATGCAAGAACATAGAAGCCCAATAGCTGCCATCTTCCAGAGCAATCCGGTTTTTATGAAAATGCTTGTAGAGTGACTTTAAGGACAGGTTTATGGGCCTCTAAGAAACTCCATTTTGTTAATCCAGCTGGGACTCCTCCTCCTCCCTCAGAGAGAGGTCAGAGGCTGGTATTGGTCTGCAGCTCTGAGAGGCAGAGACCCTGCTCTTCCGGGCCGCACTGACCCTGGAAGCCCCAGGAGGCCTTCTGCACCTTGGAAAGCAGACAGGCTAAGTTTATTTGTGGGCTGCCCACTTGCTGTATGTGGGTATAATTGGCCAAGCACCATAAATAAGTGTCAAGTCGCCAGGATTCGAAGGAGCTTGTTCAACTAAACGTGAGAAGTACCCGTGTTTGTTATGAGGGAAAAATCAAGTACTGAAATCCACATTTCCCTGAGCAAAGTCTCCCTGGACGAAATGCAAGTCCTGAGCTCCAGGTCAGCACTTCCCCAAGTGTGCTCCACGGAACACAAAATTAATGGATTTTTAAAGGGTTTCCCTAGAAAATGGGGTTTCATTGGTTGAAGGAGTTGGGGCTACACTGGGTAGAATGAAGCTCCATAGGTTACTTTTGGTCAGACTTCTCAGAGCCTCTAACTGCACCACCAGGGGATCTTCGAGAAGCTACAGGACTGGAGTTTGGGGACCCCAGTCTAGGGAACACCATCCCAGACGATGCATGAGGCTACGACCTGCAGCTACAGGAGATAAACTGTGGGCCCTGAGCTGAGACCCGAGCATCCAATACAGGAAAAAAGGCTCTTTGCCTCCAATGAAGATTTTCTGCAAGTGTGTCCGCTTGGTCACACCACTATTTCATGACAATTTCTCTCTGGTCTAATCAGAGATACTAGATGCAAAAGTGCCTGGGCCCGAGATCCACAGTCCTAGCCTCCTGCCCCTATTTAAGGAAAGACACAAAGTCTGGTGCCAGCCAACAATGCTAAAAATAAATTTCGTCTAAAAGAGCTTCTTGGCTAGTCCTGAAGGGATAGTCAATACTAGCAACATAATCACAACGTCAAGGGCAGTTTATAGCCATAGGGAGAAATCGGATTTCCTGGGAGGGAGGACGCCGAGCGGGGTAGCCGTGCGCGCACGCACAAGCACGCGCACGCACGAGCGCACGCATGCGGCACCCACACACGCCCCCCGTCCGTCCACGCACGTTCCTGTGAGCGGTACCACGTTCACTTACCAGACACCCCCGGCGGTCTGTAGGTTCTCCTGTGTCACGTCCGGTCTGCTCTGGAGTCTTGTCCGTCACGCTTCTGAGAAGTCACCTCTGTCCTCACACCCACCACCCTGTCCCACGCTTTGCCCCCTTCCCCTTCCATGGCAGGGTCCGGTCCTACTGGAGTCCGCACGGTCTCTAGAGGGTCCTGCTCTTCCCTATCACCACAGCAGCCCCCGTACAGGGGACCGAGTGCCTCTGCCTTGTCTACCACCCCTGCGGTCTACTTGGGGGGTCCCCCACTCTGCGCATGGGCACACCCAATGCCTTCACCGCTCCTGCGTTGACCCACCCCTCCCTCCCCATACACACCGTCCACACACCGTCCTCACACCGGTACGTGTTCTTCCTTCGTAGCTCTTGCCAACTAGGCTTCAAAGCATTCCAGTGGATTCATCTCTACCCCATTCTCAGTACTCGCACAGAGACTGGCACGGAAAATGCTCAGTGCTTCTGAACACATGAAAAGGACTCTCAAATTCTGTTCATCCTAAGCTCTGAACGACACACATCATAAACTTGGGCGTATGGAAAAAAGAAGCAAACGTGACAGCAAGGGATGAGAAAGACTCCAGAGCCTGGAGGGAGGAAATGTCAAGCCCCTTGCAATGGCTCTGGAAATCACAGTTTAAATGTGTCTTGTAAAAATGGATTTATCTAGGTCCCAACTACATATAGCACTATCACCTCCACGAAAAGCCCAGGCCTGACATGGGAGGCTTGCAATACCTTTTAAAGTGGTGATTAATCCACTTTTCATGGTCACATGACCATTCTGATGGAAGGGGGGGAAGGAGCTTATGTCTGTCCTTGTTTACTGGGTTGGGCGTTTAGCCACATCACACCATTTAAATCATAAAGCCTCCTTTCCATATTGGGGGTGCGGGTGGCGGAAGCTTTTATCCAAGTTGCTTCCTTATTTAAAGTGGCCAAACTAATAAAGTCAAAGTTATTTGTTGTTTCAATCCCAAAAGGCATATCCAGACTGAGTTCTGTCTCATGATGGCAAAACGGACCATCCTTCTTGATGTCCGGCAGGACACACCATAGTTGGTGTCTGGCTTCCAGAACTGAACACTGCTTCCTCAATACCAATAGGAATTATCAAAAAAATCAACCATCCTCACAATAATCCCATCCCCACACAGACATGGGTAGGTACAAATCATTCCCAGGTTTAATCACCCTAAATGCACAATTGGGGATGGGTATTCATACTGGAATGCATTAGAGAAGAAGCTTCAACGCCTCTTCCTCCTGACCCTAGACTGGATCCTACACTAGTGAGGGGGAAAAATGCTGTAAAGGATGTTACTGGGTCAACCGACAAAACTGGAATATGGATGGTCAAGTATCATACCAAAAAAAAAAAATTTTTTTTAAGTTCACGCTGACTTAAAGGGAGACAAAAACTCTTCGGTGTAGGACTCGTAGCCCCTCACCCTGGGAAATCCTGCACACACACACACACACACACACACACACACACACCCAACATCACCTCATTCTCCCAGAATCTCTAGGAGAAAAGCATTTCTGTCTTCCACCCACAGAAGCAAAAGCACACGAAGGTCAGAGGGACCGGCCTAGCACGCTCAGGACCACGGGCAGGTGAGCCCAGAAGCCACCCCCAGGGCGCCAACCCTCTGCGCGCGGCGGTGAACTCCAGAACACCACACACGCCGGGCACGCGCACCTTTCTCCGCGCCCCGCGGGAGAGCCACGCACCGCAGGCGCTTTTCAGGAAGCTTCGACACCAAGGCAACCCCGAGCTAGGAGGCCCGCGCATGTAAGACAGAAGCTGCGCCAGGAGGGAGGGAAGCAACAGAACCCGAGTCCGAGGCGCGGCAGGGAGGCAGGCCTGCGGTGCGGTTGGAAGAAGGGCGTTTACAGCGCGGACACACCCACACTGAAGCGCGGCACAGACACCCTCGAAAAGCCCTGGCAGGTGTGTTAGAGTATCCGTGCGCCTCCATCCCCCACCCCGAGTGGGGGCCGTCGGAGGGGGGGGGCACGTGGAGAAATGTGCTTGCGGCTCCTTCGGAGTCGGTCTGCGCGCTGTGCCAAGGGATACCTGTATTCAGAGACAAGGGCATACAAGACAGATCCTGACCTGTTTCCTTCTATTTCCACCTGAGAATTACCGGGCACCTTCTCCACGTTACACCTGTGGTAGAGTAGAAAGAACACCGGAGTCAGAAGACCTGGGTTCGTGGCCCAGCCCAGCTCTTGCTCCTATGTTGGGTGGCCTTGGGGGAACGCGTTTCACTTTTCCAAGCCTCAGACTGTGCGCCCACCTGCCTTGCCTACTCAGGGGATTTGGGGGAAGACCACACGAGGTTATGAGTGGAACCACACTCTGAGAAAACACACAGTTCTCCAGAAATGGGGGGAAAACCCCCCAAAAACCATTTCCTAAGGCCTGAGACTTTTCCTGCTTCTCTTACACAAATGCCTGCTGCTCACTTCTGCTCTGCGCATGTCCTAGGGGTGCGTTAGGACACAGGTTCCAACCACTGCCCCGGAAGGGGTGCCAGTCAGGCAGCGCTGGCTGGGGAGGGGCCGGGGAGGGTGACCTCGCCGAAGTAGCTGTGGCCTGTCCCTGTGCGGGCCGAGCTCCTCCTGCGTCAGCGGGGCCTACTACTTACCTCAGAGAGCTGGAGGGCACGATGTGACAGCAGCCCGCATACGCACGGCACGCCAGAGGACACCAGCCAGGTAGCTGGCTCTGCCAACCAGACCTCTCATCTTTGCAAGTAAGTCACTTCGACTGGGAAGGACAAGGAACCAGCCCCTGAGGCCTCAGGCCCTTCCACGGGCCTCAAAGGAAGCCACTTCAAGTGAGCCATCCTGAGCCTGCTACACTGGTGTCCCTTTGTGCGGCGGCAAACATCGCAGGAGAAACCACCCTCCCATCCAGACCTCACTCCAGGGGAGGCCGGCACCCTCTGGCATACACAGCCTATGTGGGGCCACCTAGAAAAATCCCTTCTCGGAGCCACTGCCAGCTCTTAGCAGGGCTCGAGGCACAGCAGAGGGGGGAAAAGCATCAACCGGGGAGAACGGAGAGGTGGGTGGGGAAAAAAGAAGAATGAGCTGGAATGTCTGAAAGAAGAGGGAGGAACAGGAAGGAACATGATGGAAAAACGAAGCTGGGAAGGTCATCGAGGCGGGCCTGCAGAAGACAACCTTTCCCAGGCTGAGAAGCTGGGCCATCATGGGGTGCTCAGTGGGAAGCCACGCAACGTTACCAGGGAGACAGGATCAGACACACCTCCCAGAAAGGCGGGACGAGGACCAGAAGGGAGGCAGGGGACAGAGGCAGCAGGCCAGGCCAGCCACAGGGAGGGTCTCCTGCTGAAGCGTGTGGGCCCACGGAAGCCGGGGTGGCCAGGACAGATGCTCGTGCGTGTGGTGAGGGAACCTGGTCTCTGAGTGCGTATCAGGAATAAGGCACGGGGTTGGGAGCACTTTTTCTGCTGCACCTTTGGGACGCTGGGTTGGTGATTATGTGAAACCACGGGGATACAGAGGAAAAACAGACCACGTTGTCTCAGGACCTGCAGAAATGGAGGAAGAGGAACGTGGCAACAAGAAATACTATCTTAGACAATTTATAGAGCAGGATATAAATAATTTGGACAACGATGGGCAAGGTTCTGTGAGTTGAAACTAATGAAGACTGGAGATCACAGGGGATGCGAGGCTCAGAACAAAAGAGGTCCCGGCAGAATAATTTCGAATGATTTGGGTAAGGAGTACACGGGGACAGACCTACCCAGGTCAGCGATCTGGTCACCTTAGGCGGGGGAAGTAAAAAGGTACAAAATACCAAAACCACAACAAAAAAGGGTTCAAAGAAGAACAGAGTGATGTGGATTTGGTTTAAAACATCTGTTACTACAAATCTATTTTGGAGAAGCAGGAGGAACAGTGGTATGAACAGTCCGCCCTGGACCGAAGCCTCTGGATGGGGATCAATGCAGGAGAGCCCCCCCCACAGTAAATAATGCACTTCAGGTCAAGCACTTGAGAGGAAACCTTGGAACAAGACAACATTTTAACAGGAGCCCATCCATTCTGGAGAATGGATCGATGAGATGTGGACCTGCAAAGACAGCGGCTCTTCCTCAATGGAGGGAAAGGACACAAGTGACTTCAGGGTGTACAGGACGTAAGCAAGGACGCTTAGGTCCTAAGGTTGGCAGTCTACCGAGTCCGTCCGTGCAAAGGTGCTAAAGTGTATTGGAAAGGTGCTAAATACAACAGAAGGAAATGAAATGTCGGCTCTCCTTTCCCAGGATAAATGTCTTCATAAGGATAGTATTTTTTTTTTTTTCCAAAAGTGACCCTAAACACAAGATAATGTCTCTTGTGCCCTCCTATTACGAGCTCATGTGACCCCTTCCCTGAATTCCCCTGTCCAGCCACCTGTTGGAAGCAAGACCATGTGGCAGGAAGACTATCTCCTCCAATGTACGGTGAGCGAGTAGGGTTAAGTATTTTGAGGCTTTTTTTCTGTTTGTTTTACCCTCTGGCCCTATTCCGCAGCACGGGACTGGAAATAAGGGAGGGATGCCACAAATGTTTCCAGGATGAAGGAATGATTTTCTACAATGTGAGGACAGCTAGTATTCGGAACAAGCTAAGGCCTTCCACCATTCTCAGACATGTCGCCAAGGCTTCTTAAAATTCAGGGCAAGAAGAGGACAGTCCCTACTCAGGAAGAGCAGCAGGGCCTCAAGAGTGTCAGGGAGGAAGGAGCGCATCTGGCACCAGCCCTGCCCCCAGCCCGGGCCAGGGTTTCATCCACCCATCAGACCGGCCGGACAGGTCTCTCCTGCCTCCCCGACTGCTTCCCTGTGTCCGTCCTCAAAGCTGGACCTGAAGTCCCAACTGTTGGCAGACGGCAGGGCCAGTCCTCCTGGAATGCTATAGTCCTCCAACAACGGTCAGGGAGCAAGGAGATGACACGACCTCATCTTCTGTTTCCAGATTCTTCAGGGATGAGAACAATGCTCAGATTTGAAAAGTAAGGCACAATAAATGTTGAACAAAAGCTACCAATGGGAGAGTCGACGGAGCATAGGAAGGCACTTCAAGTGAGTCCAAGTTCCAACTGCAAACTAATTACATCCTGAAGGCGTGTGCGGATTGCTCCTAATCATGTCTAAGAAATCACAAAGACTAGAAATGGAGTCAGAAGATGAGAAGAGTGCCAGTGTCCCCATGTCACCGTGAAAAAGGACACGCGAGGCTGCTACGCTTGATGCGGACCCTTGGTTTAAAAAAAAAATTTAGAAGAAATTATTCAGATGCCATGGGGCTATTTAGGGAAGATAAATAACATCATTTGAGTACCAGTAGGGGGTCTCCTAGAAAAAGCCATGGCAGGCTAACCTCATTTCATTCTTTCGGCGGGGTTTCTAGGTAGATAGATTGGAGGGGCCGTGAATCTGGTAGCTCTTGGTTTTAGCCTTTCTTGATCGCCTTGACGAAGGATAGATGACTGTGCGTGACATGATGGCATGGTCATGTGAGTCTGCAGACGGTTAATCGACTTTAGGGACTACTGGTTACTACGTTCCTCTCAACCTGAGGTGATTTTCAGGGGGCACAGGATAGAGACCTGCCCTTTGCCCTTTACAAGTTTCTCAGCAACAGCTTATAATAAAGCTTCTGATGAACCCCCCCCCCACAAAAGACTTAGACAAGGAAACATTTTTTTTTAAAAAAGCCTAAAAATCAAGTTATAACAGTAGACTAGAAAGATGGGACATGAATCAGTTAAATGGAACCGGCAGAGGAAAGAATGAAGTCAGTAGATAGAGGTTCAAAAAAAAAAAAAAAAAAAAAATCAAATGCTTAGTTGAAGGCTAACCTTGGCAGCATCAAGTGAGAAAAGAGCTTTCTGCATGTTTTGGGGAATGGAAGCTTTTCAACAAGCCCGTGTTCATAAAGGTTAAGTCTGTGTCAGAGTTGCTGGAAAACGTTAACGCGCTCTTGAGTCACGGTAACAGAATATTGGTATCCAGCCCAAGCAAGCTAACCACCCTGCACTTAGCCGTCAGAATACCTTCGGCATTGCGGGGGCCGTATGTTCCATGGGACACTAAGAAGGCAGGATATGCCCAAAGAAGGGGACCAGAACGATGCACGTCTAGATATCACTCAGAGAGCAAAGGGAGGGGTTTCAACCTCAAGGAGAACGTCCTGAGGTGCGTACGCTATTCACAAAGGACACTTCTTGACATGAGGAAAAGGTTTACTCTCTGAAGGTCCAAGGAGAACAAATAGCTAGAAGACAGAGGCTGCATCGATTGTAATATAGGAAATGACTCTTGTGCTTAGAGGTGTCCTTCAGGGTCATGAGCTGCCCCCTAACACAGTGAACTAACCCTTGGGAGTGTCCACACAGAGCTTGGATGGCGGTCTGTCCAAGGTGGTGTGGGGGACACGCCTGGGTTGTGGGAAGTTGGACCAGGGAGAGCTAGAGCCCTGAATCCCTCTAGAATCTTTCCCTTATCCAAGCAACTCTAAGGCACGTCTCTAGACTTGGGACAGCTCTCTGCAGAGACTCCACACCTCACCACCTCGCTCTAGATCTCATCCCAGGGGCAATTTTAAAGGGTTACAAATGCAGATTAGGATGAATCCCTTTTCAAAGAAACTGAGTCTTAGGTTAAATGTTACATAGTCTTAGAGCAGGATTTTTAAAAACCTTCTGTGGAAACAGAAAACAATGCATAATATAGTAAGTCAAAACAAACACTGCTTGATTTGGGGGAAAAGAAAACCACAGGAACGAGTTGTAGCTGACCAGTGCTACCTTTAGATAGCAATTCCTGTAGAAGGATTTTTACACTTGTGAATCACACAAAATTACTGGCTCTTTGGGGTCACATTTTAAAAAGTATCCTCCTAAAAAAAAAAAAAAAAAAAAGCCTGGCACTGGAAACAAAGGGAATAAATGGACGCTTAAATTATCCTAGTTCTTTATAAAAAAGAAAGATACATCTGTCCCAGAATCATGCAAGAACTTTGAAAAAACTGTCTCATGAGAGCTAATTAATTCTTATATATCAGTTAAATATAGATGCAGTTCTTATTTAATACTCCGCTAATCTGTGTGACTGTCAGAGCCCTAACATTTGGCTGGGGCGATAGGAGGGAGGGGAGGACTGGTGGTATTTCTTGCACAGGTAGGCTGAGTTACTATATTAGTAGCTGACTTTAATGGTACAGAAATCTCAACACATGGAAGGGTAGGTACATTTCCCAGCAGTATTTTCTAAATCCAACAAAAATGTAACAATGTATCCAATTAAGGCCCTCCTAATTTGAGAGCCTCCTACTTGAGAACCAAGTTGGGTAAGAGAAATAAAACACAGAAATACTCGGAATAAGTGCTTTTTCTCGATTACGAACACGGACAATCCATGAAACACGCAGCAACGACTGAGTACCTACCTTCTCCCTAGAACGCACCCAAAGGTGAAAGCTAACAGAACGGGCCGTAGGAGGGTACTTGTCAAGGAAGGGTTAAATAAGTAATTGAAAGCAGAGAAAGGGGAGGGGGAAAAAAAAAAGGACTTAATGTCTGCATGCTAAAATATTTAAATATTCTTTCCGCTACAAGCAGAGATATATGCTCAATAATCAGTCCCAGGGAAACTGTGTTTTCTGTTTTCAGGGGGAAAAAAAGGGATGGAAATCCTATGGGCAAGGACACTTCCTTTCAAGCGCTCAGAGCTCCATTTACCCACCTGAGGAGGTAAAGTAGTCTGAGAGGCTGATTATCCACCAGCTTGGCCTGTATTAGCTCCTCAAACTCACAGACGGCCTCTGGAGGCAGCTACCGTCCTCCTTCCATTTTGTGGATGAGGAAAACAGGTGCAGAGGGGGTGAGGAAGCTGCCCCCGGTAGCCCCCAGGGAGTAAACGCTGGGGTTAAGACTCAAACACGGGTAGCTGAACCCCGGCGAGGCTTGTCCCGTCAGCTACCGGGCTGTGCTTAGTGGAGGGTGTGGGATGGAACCTCACGTCTGGTGGGGGTTTCGAGGAAAGTGGTCAGCCCACAGCTATGTGTTTCAGGAAGTCATAAACCCAAAAGGCCATGGAGCCAGCAGGTAATATAAAGGAGTCGAGTGGGCCATGTGGGAAAGGCATGATGACAAATGGCCACCGGCATGCCACACTGGACGGGTGACAGCAGGTGATGGGGAGTGGGGGCGTGCCCCAGAGCAGGAGGCCCACGGGGAGGGGGTGGCCACGTCTCCACTCCCACCAACTCTGACCCTAGGGAAACTTGGGTGGAATGTAGCATGATCTTTAGGTTTTTCGAAAAGAACGGGAAATCCCTGAAGTTTCTAAGAAATCTCGCCAGTTTTACGTGTTTGCTTTCTTTTTTGTCCTCCCTTCCCCCACCCCAACAACATGAACCATGAAATAAATCAATCTGTTGGCAATATGTGGTCCGCCAGCTGGTGACCTCTTTTACACCGTTAAAGGAGCGAGCTGTCACCTGGAATAAAAGGCTTCGCTTTAGAAGCCAAGAACCTCTTCCTGGCTCGTCCCAGTGTTCCCGCAGCCCTAGACTCACTCAGCAGGTTGCGAACAAGGCACACCTGGGCAAACTGACAGATGTCACGCTCTCCTGAGACCAAGGCAAAAGCGTTGGTGGCGTATGCAAGAGTGATGCTCTCTACTTATTTTTCCTTGCACCGGGGGCTGGTCTAATAAGGCAACAACGTCCAAGCGGGTTTCCTGGAGACCGTTCCTGCCTGTGGCACATCTATTGGAAGGGCTGGGGACGGAGAGGAACTTGACAGAGTTACGGACTCTTGGTTTACAAAGAAGTCTGCATGTTCGCTCTGGTCAAAGAAACGGACTTGTGGCCAAATTTTCCTTCCTTGGACGGCTGTCATTCCCCTGTGTCAATGAGCAGCTTATCCAATCCCAATATAATGGGGGCTGCTCTTTGTCGCCACTTCCGAAATAAGCAAGGGGATGCACTTGTAAAAAATAACAACAAACAACAACAACAACAAGTAAAAAGAGTAAGCAGAGAACCCAAAAAATCTGGGACCCGAAGAGAGGCATGAAATTCTGACTCTTTCCCACACACCTCCTCCTGCTACTTTCCACCACTTCTGGAAACTCCTTACAGATAATATCACGAAGACCTACAATAAAACCTCTGGGTAGAAAGGGTCTTCCTTTTTACACTACTTTACCTTTATAATGAGGTTTTCTTCCTGGTATAGAACAAGTACTCAAGTCACAGTGAAAAACTAATACCACAACTTAGTTATTCATGTTAAACACTCCCAGGTGTACAGAGCAACGCTAGTTCATGTTAAAAAAAAAACAAAAACAAAACTGGTAACCAAAAACTGATCAATGCCGCTATGCCATCGAGAGAAATACAATGTGTAATTCTTCTGTTTCCTATCGATTCTTCGATTGGAATGAGATGTGGTCTTCCTATGAAAACTGCATCACGTGATTATCAAGCAGAAACCAAAACAACTGCCCAAAATGCAGCCCAACTAGTTTATCCACTGCATCGGGCTGACAGACACAGGTCTGGGGATACCAGTGTCCGGCACAGATTTCTCAACATTACACTGAAAAGTTCCATGAACACGAGTGACATCTGCTGAAATGCCATGCTGTCCAATTACGAAGAAGGAGATGGTTGGAAACGAGCGCTCAGACATTCAAGTGTGTTGGAAGGAAAGAAGGAACGGCATTTTTGACGAAGCATCTGTTTGGTTTTCAACAGTGTCTTGACACGAAATATTTACCTTAAGTATGCTAGGATTCTTCTCTCCCTAACGACTCAGCCCCAAAGTATAATTTCACACTACCACTCCAAATCCTTCCTGTAAAGGATGGTATTCCAGAGATCCCGAAGATTCATCCTCCAGCTTAGACTTTAATTTTGTAATCTAAGCCCCTGTTTCCAAATACCTCAAGTAACAGCTGACAAAACAGCATTCACATTGCAAGAGCAGCCATTGTGAACATGGTACAAGGCTCCTGACACCTTTGGGGCAAAAGCCGTGAAACGTAAACTAGAAAGAACCTTAACGCCCCAGCGCCCACCTTCCTAAATCTTGCTCTGTGCTGAGTATCAACCATATCCTTGGCGAAGGTGATCAAGGTGTAGGAGTGAAACACTCACCTGTCTTTGTAGTTTATCACAGTATCGATGATGGCGTTCATCTGCTTCGTCAGTTTGGGGGGATTTGGGGAGAGTTTCTCAGCCGGAGGGCGGCCTCTTCTCTTCTTGGCCTTCTCCACGTCTTCCTTTGCAGGATCTTTATCCACATTTCTTCGTCTTTTTCGCTTCTTGAGCCGTACTTCCTCTTCCATTTCTTCCAAATTGCCGTCTTCAATGGCCTGGTGTAGCAGGGAACGAAGGAGGAAAATTCAAGACAGGAGAATCACCAAGGAAATTTTTAAAAGCCAACCTGAGTAATAAGAATAAAATGAAACTAACAAAAATAAAATAATAATAAAAAAAAATAGAAGTTAACAGTAGACCAGTCAAGTAAGAAGAGCAAAGACCGCCATATTGAATCAATGCATCTTTAAACCAAGTCTAATCCGTGAACAAAATATGTTGAAAGCCGGAAACACTAACCGTGAGAAGAAATGACGAATACAAAAAGAGCTATACATTTAAGTATCTGAAAGATAACTGAATCCAAATGAAATTTTAGCTCTATGTAAGAAAAAGACCTTAATTGTCTCATTACTGTAAAGAGGGGGGGGGGAGGACGGTAAAACAAAACGAGGGGTGGGTGAAGAAAAAAAAATCCAAGAATACATCCTTACAATCGTACAAGCTCCGACCCTTCTTTGAGGTTTTACATCAATTTACTCATGATTCACAACATAAATCAGAATTCCATCCAGATTTTGTTCTAACGTAGCAATTAGTAAACAAGGAAACAGGAAGTACAAAGCCACATTCCTTGGTAAACGCACTTAAATCATCTGATAAAGAACACACACACTCACAAACAACAAACACTTTTTTTCCAATTACCTGCAAACGCTTGCTTTAAACCAGAGCCAGCAGCACTAATGCAGAGAGATAATAAAATAGCTATAAAAACAACCAGGTATAAAAGAAACCTGTTCGTAAATGGCTAAAAGATCCATGTGACAGACCCAGAAGTTTAAACTTTCTTTTTCCCCCCCACCTGGTAAATCTCACAACTTAGGAAAAATAAAAGAAAACTGCAATGAAAAAAAAAAAATAGATAAAAAGGAAATTTGACCATGAAAAAGAAATTTTTTAAAAAAATCCTTTAAATTACATTTCAAGATTGCTTTCTCACACAAAATAACTGATGTTGTTATTTGCTCCTCCTGCCTCTCAATATTGCTTCCAGTATGCAAATGCTAATCAATCCTTTCTCGTAGCTCAAAGAGCCCTAATCATAAAGCAATTACCTTCATTTCTCCACAGCACCAAACATGGCTAATATTTATGATCATGTGAGTATAACAATCAATATAAAGAGTGATTACAGCTCAGACATAATTTCTTTCACTTGTGTACAATGCCTCCTGAAAAAGAAAGGTTTTATGAAAAAACCTGGTGCAGAACACAAAACAACCTGGCATGTGAAAAATGCTAGTGGGATTAAAAGAATGTTTTCTATGCATCTTTCCAATGTGCAAACCCAAAGAAGCAACATGCACACAGACAAGAATCCTAAGGGACAGTCTGAGGCTAGGCCTTAATAATCAAAAGACAATTTCCATCACGATCCTACAGTGTTCAGATAACCACTATGAAGGAGGCGAGATCTGATGAGTTATGAGGAAAAAAGGAAAAAAAAAAAAAGGAAAAAAAGAAAAAGCTCCACATTATTTCATTAATATTCATTTGCCTAAAAGCAGGACACCCACTATACAGCTAAACACACTGCAGCTAAGCGAAGATGAAGAAAAGGAAATTGTCCCGCAAATCTTGGAGACTGAACATGCTAATAATAAATACAGCATGCAAGGCTGTCAACAGTTAATGGTACTGCTCTCCTCAGGCACCCAGTTGCACACAGAAATACGGAGAACACCGGCTTTTGATGTGTTACACACCTACACATGCCTGGGATGTAGTTCTACTGAATCTTCAAGACGGCAACGAAAAAGGATATTTACCTTACCACTATCAGCAGGCCGGCTATCGGAAATCACAGTTAGTGGGGATAAAATTAACAAGCCAGCAAAGCAGCGAGCTGCTAGTCTCTTCATCAGCTGATCAGGAAAAAAAAGAGAGCTGGGGAAAGGCTATGTTTTCATATACAAGTAATTTTATTTTACTGAAAATTTAATACTGAAAGGATTGTGGATACTCAAATCTGCTGTTTCATTCTACCTACTACAAGGCCCGAAGCCTTCCTCCTTCAGCCTGTTTTAATATTGACAACTACTTATCATATTTTTTCCCCCTTATTATTCCAGGCAGCAGAATTAGAGATTTTTTAGCTCAGATGGTTTCTGATTCTTGCTCTCATTTTCACAATTAAGCCAATAAGAAAACAAATTAATATTCAAATTTATTTTTCAAAATTGAAAACAATTTATGTTTTGGGGGGATTTTTTAAAAACTCATTTTAGTGCTTTAAACAACAACAACAACAACAACAAAAAAGGCTGCATGTTTTTGGAGCAAAGATTTTTTTTTTTGTATTAAAATTTTTTTTTCATTAAATCCATGTCAGTAAAAGCAATGTGCATGTTCTCAAGTTCAAACATTTTAATACAATGTCATTCTTTCTCCTTAAAGAAAATCCCAAACAACTGTGACACTTTCCTTTCAGTTTCCTGCTGTAATATTTTTCATTGTTTTTCTTTTCAGTGGGGTACATGAAGAGGGGGAAGCAGTGAAAGGGACAGCTCTACGCTCACCCCTTCCCCTTAATTTTGGAAAAATAAAAACAAAAAAAAAACCCCACGGAACAAAGCATAAGCTCGTGATATTTGGACTTATCAATCTCTAAATCTGGGAGTAGCTAAGAAGCGAAAACAAATTAAATTGCAAAAAGAACTAGTGGAGACAATGTTTATGACAATTGCTAATATGTGCAGATTCGTATTAAATTTAGGTTTGGGAATCACAAGGAAACACACAAAGTACTGACCATTATTCCCCTTAAATCAAGGTTTTATGCAGGAATGCAGTCAGCTACCAAACCTCTTCCCTCCTCCCCCAAAGACCCCAAACACATCCATATGCAGTACTTTACGTTCAAGGATTTCTAAGGGTCTTTTTCTAATGGAAATCAATTCACTAAATATTTCCCAGTGCTTTTCGCACTTAAAGAAGTAGAGTAAGATATACTCCTGCATGGAAGTAAAAATTATTCGCAGAAATTTAAAACTGTTCTTTTATTATTATTTTTTTAATTATTTATTAAACTGACTCAACTCAGTGCTAGGCGGGGTGGGGGGGGCACACCAAAAAAAAAAAAAAAAAACAAAAAAAAAACTTGCTACACAATGCTAAAGTACTACCCCGAAAAGAATGCCCTTCCAAACCTTTTACCAGCACAATAATGAAATAAATCACAGAAGCAAACCCCCAGTTTCCGACTGGTGACGTGTTGCGCAAGAGTGCGAGCCCTAATTCAACATACAGACGGCTCCCATGCCGAACTGCCTCTAGATTTAATGAAGTGAATAGGAAGGAAGTCGGGGGAAAAAAAGTGTACAAATAAGAAATTAACACTTTCCTCCCCTATCCAAACGGCGAGATACAACTACAGGGAAGTTTGGTGAGGGACTTCTTTCCTTAAAGGCACACTGCACCCATTTGGCTCCGGATGTCACTTAAAAAACCCTTCTGGTGATAAAAATCCCCAGCCAAGTTAAAATAGTTAAGCATATTCCAGCCTGCGTTTTTCCTGAATGAAGCTGGGAATTACTCCTTCCTCCACTGGATGGCAACCTTTTCTTCCCCCCCTTCTTTCGCTTTCTTTCTTTTCCTTTCTCTCTTTTTTAAGAATACATTTTCACGACACAGGATGTGCAAGAACGAGATGCAGACTGGCTCCTTCTTCAATTAGCTCTTAAGAAAGCAGCGTGCGGGTTCTGATAACAGAACGCAGGAGACCGTTGTGCAGGGCAAGCTGTTTTGAGAGCAAACACTTTTTGCAGCTTGCAAAAAGCACATGGCAGACCCGACCGGGAAATCGTCCACACGTGGGTCTGGTCCGTGCCCCTCTCTGTCATCCTGACACACGCTAGGTCTTTTAGGGAAAGACAGACAGTGCAGGAAGGTGGCATTATCCTTGTTCTTAACCCGTGCTGTAATGGGGCGCTATTATACCTGACTTCACAATACTACAGGGCAGAACAGAAGGGATCCATGGCTGTGAATAGGTAAACAGGGACAAGCAAACAAAAGCCATGGGCAACTCCGGGGCATTGTTTCGCTGTGGCTGCCTTTTCCACTAGGGATCTCCAAGCCCACCTCTCAGAGTGGCACAGCACCCCCCCACCCCAAGGGTGGAACAGACCATCTTAAGAAAAAATCAAAAGGAGCAATTCTCAAGACATCTAGACAATGCATGGGAAATTTCTTGGAGAGGAAATGGGAGATTCCGTATTCTAATACCTAACTCTGATGTTTAAATATCACTGTTTCTGCCCACCGACCAGGTCTTCTTGCTCTCTTTGGGGGGGGGGGGTCGTTCTCCCATAGGAACTTGCATTAGATTCCAGAAGAGTATCCTAAATACTGCTGGGGTGGGGGTAGGGCTACAGATGGAGGGCTAAACATTAAAACATGTGAGTTAAGACAATTCCAGCTCAATACTACACTGCTTCCTGAAGACCACTCACACGTCGTGAAACTTGATTCTAATATTAGGGGAGGCTAAACCTCTCTCAAGCCCTGCTGAGACCCTGGAAGCCTGTAAGACAGGCAATGATCCCCAAGACAACCAGACTACCAGCAGCAGTGGCAAAAAAGTGGACTTTTAAAGAAACTTTTAAGACTTCACATATGGGAAATTTTCTTACAATAGGGATTTCTTTTCTTTTTAATGACAGCAACAAATCGAATGTGGAGTTCTTGCCCAAAATGCCATCTCATTTTAGTCGCTTGGTTTAATAAAGACCGTAGCAATTCTGGATACAGAATTTCAGACTCTGGGCTTGGGACAAATTTTAGGTTTTTGATCATTACTACCCCCAAAAGCAACCTGTTAGATAAATCGGCATAAAACCCAATTCCCAAGGTAGAATAAGCCAGACCAAGAAGGGACAAATACTGTAGGATTCCACTTACATGAGAAAGAAGAACAGAGGTTGCCAGGCATGGAGTGGAGGGGGGAGTGGGGAGTTAGTGTTCAAGGAGTGTAGACTTTCGGGCTGGGATAGTGAACGAATTCTGCTGTATATAGGATGGCCGCACAGCCATCTGCTAAAACGTACGTACACTCGGAATGGTGAAGAGAGTCAATTTCGCATGATGTGCTTCTTACCACAAATGAAAAAAGAAAAGTCACGGGGTTGGGGTGGGGGTGGGGGAATCCAACTCTGTAAATATTTAAGAAACAAACAAACCCAATGGCAGGTTCCTACGTGTTCCTACCACCTAAACACACACCGCACAATACCAGTGAAATCTTGCTAGCTTTCCTTCCCGCCTCAGACCTTACAGCATTTTCAACAGGTAGCATGTTCCATCTTGCCCCCACCAGGGACTAGGAGCCTTTTCCAAAAATCCTCATCCATTCAAAGGTTATTAAGGTAATACCCAGGATGTATGAAAATACCTGTATATGATGGCATGTCGATTCACAAACCTTACAGTTTTGTTAACAAATGCCTCAGATAGTCAAGGAAAGAGAGGAGTTGATCTAAAAGGGGTTTTGTTTTGTGTTTTTTTTTTTTTTTAGCATAGTTTTTTTTTTTCTTCACTGTGGGGCAATCAACTGATGACCCATTCATTCAGGGGACCCTCTTTTCTTCACTCATTCGGCAAGCACCTGGGAGTTGGCCATTGAAATGGGCAGTGCTGGCCATTAAGGGCAAGTGCCTGGAGCCACCATTAACCAAATTCTCGTACAGTGAGCTTTTCGGTTTCTTGTTCAACCACTTGAGATTACTTTTGCAAAAACGAACCAAGGTGCTCTCTTTCCCCCTAATGGCATAAGGAAGTTATCTAAGAAAACCTAGGGGAAGCATGGGAAAAGGTGAGCTTATACAACTGAGAAAAGGCAAATTAGAACCGTATTTCAGGTAAAAGCAATTACGGGGCGGGAAGAGAGGAAAAAAAAATATGAACAGGAAGTATAAACTTATTTCAGCCACAGGATCAACTAAGAACCCATAGGGTACCTTTTGGGGGAGTACTGAGGCCAGTACTCTGTTCAGAGCATGACTTTTAGATTGAGTAGAGGGTGGCCCCAGCAACATCCAGCCCCGTAGACCCTACCACATTACAAGCACGATGCACAGACACCCTTGTTCCCACAACTTAGGCACGCGAGACGCTCCAGCTCCCTTGGGTGGAATAAAGAACCGGACAGAATTTGTGAGCTAGCAAGACGCTTAGACAAACTATGGAGAGTGAAAAGAAACACAGTTCTGCTTTCTTATCCTGAGACCATTTATCAGTTACTATAACTCACAACGCACTCGCCCCCCCACCCCACAAGCGAGGCTTCTCAGGCAGGCCTGGGTCATCTCGTACTTCGGGGTTCTCTGTATATTAAAAAAAATGAAAAGCCCAAAGAAGGTAACAGATGGTGGCGTAATTTCAACGCTTACAAAGACTAACATGATGTCTCGAGATAGACAGGTAAAGGACAATGACGGAGTATCACCTCATCTGAGGCCCTCGAGCCAAAGAAATGGTCCTCATTGGGGCTTGCTGGGGACACGGAGCCCTCCTGAGGGCTTCTACACTGCCCCAAGACAAATTCTCGGAGCTATCACCCTCCCCCCCTCCGTGGGTGAAAAGCATCAAAACCCAGCGAGAGGGTGGTTCAGAGCAGGGTGTTTGTTCTGTGGGAGGCAGAGGCAAAGACGACCAGTAATAGACAAATTAAGGGAGGAGAACATGTAAGTAACACGATGCAAGAAATCAAAAGCACTGCAGCCCGAGGCCGGCCGATAGAGGAAAGGGTCTCAGTTTCAACCCATCTGAAGATACCTGGCATCGTGAATACTTCCAATGTCCCTACTATCATCACCAGCAGCGGCAGCCCCTAACCACGTATTGTTTCCACCGTGGCCAGGCATTTGGCGCTATGCACACATGCGCTCATTTAATCCTTGCAACAACACCAGGAGGCAGGTATTATTCTCATCAGGCTACCCGTGAGGAACCGGAGGCTCTGAGAGGTGGAGAATCTTTCTCCAGATCCTACACAGGTAAGTAGCAGAGCCAGCATTTCAGCTCTGAAGTTTGGCTGCCTAAGCCACACCCTTCATCACCGTATTTTCTACTTTACAGCACAAAGGAAGACTCCGAACCATCAGGAAGAGGCTGATTATGCTGGCGAGGCTTAGGTGAGTAATACATCTGAACACAACCGGGTACATCTTAACAAGACTCTCACACATGTGCCGTGCTTCCTTTGCACGGAAGTGCGGGACCACACACGTGACCGTGCAAGTCCAAACTGCAAAAAAGCCAGTCCAACAATCAGAACACGAGGATTGTTCCATGCCCCTTACAAACGTACGTAGAAAAATTAAAAACTCTTATTACTGTCGGTAATATGTGCAGAAGAAAATGTAAAACATAGTAACATGAATATCTATTTAGTACACGGACTTAAAACATTAGAAACAACCATTAAGAAGTTTTTTATTTTTGGGGTAACAAAAAAAAAAGAAAACCTTATACGTTTTGGACAGCATTTGCCTTCCTCTTCTCATTAGATAACCTAGGACATAAAACATGCCGCTTTCCTAGGCCTTGGCAAATTGCCAAAGATCAGCCCAACATTTTACCCTCTGCCCTTTTAAGGTCGTAAAGTAGCTCAGATGAACCCTCTGATGTGGAGGAGCTGGTTTGTCTCTTCATCATCTCATTTAAGCAGTTTTCCTCATACACCTGGCTAAATTCAACAAAATTCCTCTGGCTGAGTATTCGGGTCCTCCCTTTATGGTCCCTCTACGACCTTCCGGCTTTCTTCAGTTCTCCACAGATGGGTCTTCCAGAAAAGACCCGGCTCCCCAGCAGTCAGCACCGGATAATCATGGGAAGCTGCTGCCCGAACTCATCCCTGGAACCTGGGGGCACACGTCACAACAGTGCCCTCGTCTGCCCTGGACGCACAACCAACCCACCCAGTTCATTCTGATTTCGGCTTCTGAAACCATGCAACCAGCCTCTTCTGCAAGAAAAGGTTCTTCTCCTGTCTCCTTGTGATCACCGTGCTCTTTCAACACACAGGTGCACTTCAACGCTTTGGCCTGAACACCAGCCAAGGGGATCGGGATTTACATATATACACAAGTCTTCAATTCAAAGTAAATTTCAGTTTCAACTAAAATACACTGAGACGACTTGAGCTTGATTTTTTTATATTTTTATATCCATCAGACTGTTTCCCTAAGAGAGCATGAGCGGTGGGTGGGGTGGGAGGGGTAGAGGGAGAGAGAGAGACTCTCCAGCAGGCTCTACGCCCAGTGCGGAGCCTGACGCGGCGCTCGATCTCACAACCCCAAGATCGTGACCTGAGCCGAAATCAAGAGTCAGACGCTTAACCAGTTTCCTGCTGGACTCCTGTCTTCACACCTGGTACCACGTTTTCAAACCTTCTAGTCACATCCAATTTCACTTTCTGTGTTGTTGTTTTCTGCCTCACTTTCTCGCCTTTAGTGGCCAATTCCCACTCTTGATGATCTACTTTGGCTAGAATGTCGTGTGAGTGTATCACCAGGAGACAAGGAGGCACCACAACCCCACGCTTCACAGTCTGTCCCTGGACTGAGTCACTACTACTCAGTGACCAGTCACCAACATATTTTGCAAGAAGTGATGGGAATGGTCTTGGATCATGACGTGCACCTGTTACTGACACAGTGTGGACTAGAGGTCTAGTAGCAAAGTCTGTACTTTATTCGATGACACAGTATACCATGCTTTTATGGGTCCCTTCCTGGACTCATACAGTGAGGTCCTAACGCCTGGCGTGCCTCAGAATGGGACTATATTTGGAGACAGGGCCTTTCAAGAGGTAATTAAGGTAGAAAGAGGTCATTAGGATTAGGGTGAGCCTGAATTCAGCACATGGCATCCTTGTTAGAAGAGGAGACTGGAACATAGTGCAAAAACCACGTGAAGACACGGGAAGCAGCAGATGGGATCTGTAAGCCGAGGGCGGTCACGGAAGATACCAACCCTGTGGACACCTTGATTGTGGACTGCTAGCCTCCAGATCCGGGAGAAAGTCAGTTTGTTCTGTAAGCCAGTTAGTGGTGTCTAGTTCTTGCAGCCCTAGCAGACTAACTCATATGGTAACTGCAATTTGACTGGGACTGAGGTTTTTTAACTCTACCATGGTATCTATCACGGAACTGTGTGTGTACTGGAAGGACGCTGCGTGAGGACCGCCTTCAAGAGCCTAAACATCCCTGCGCATAAGAGATGACAGCCATTGTCTTTCATGCTGTCCCAGGATCTAAGGGAAACCGCCCTGCCTGGAGCGCTGGCTGCCTGGCTGCAGTGTTCTCTGTCGGGCAAACTCTCCCTGGCCTGGTCTCACCTGGTGGTACTGGGACCGGCGCCCTGTTCTCAGGGTGGCCTGTCTCCAGGCTCGTGCAGGGCCTGGCAAGAGGGTCTCGGCATCAACAGCAAAGTCCCCAAATTAGTTCACTTCTTCTAGGGATTTGGACTGCGAGCATGGAAGAGTGGGTCCCACTGGTGCGGGTGTTGAAACTGAAAGGAGCAAAGAGAGTCGCTGGTCCCAGGGAGGCTGTAACTCCGTATGCAGAGACACATACTCATAACTGGGTAGGCCCGTGCAGGTACACGCAGGCATACACACGTAAACACGCACACACACATATGCACATCCATGCACAAATACCACTACAGTGTCAGCAGGGGAGGGCTCGACCCCAGTTTAACTTGAGAAGCCAACTTGGACACCTACGATAATAGCTACGGATTTAGATTTGCTCAAGGTGGGTCTATGTAGCACTTCTAAATACACGTAAAGTTATTGGTCAAGTTGAACTATCCTCCTTTTTTAATGCCAGGTCAGTAAAACTAAAAATTCAACACAGAACTTTGAGCCCTGGTTAGCTACAAGCTATGGGTGTTCTAACACCATTTGTCATGCAATAAACCTTCAAACAAGCCTCATCTTAAAGCACAAAGGAACAAGAACAGAGGTAAGGAAGACCAGGTTTTACTGACGAGCATGCTTAACACTACTCTGGCCTTGCACGGCTCCCGTGGCCTCCTAGGGTGCTAAGCCAGGACTAGAAGTTTCGCTGGGAAGCAGTGGCTGAAATCTGTATGGGCAGCGCTGGGGAGCAGAAGAGGCAACAGCAGGAGACCGGGTCACCTGAAACATGGTAAGCGATATGCACAGTACAGACACAGACAAGGACTGGCTCTACCTAGCAGGGACATCCATACGCAGAAAATGTCCCCTAAATGCATTCCAGGAACAGAGCACCTAGAAAAAAAAAAAAATTAAGAGGATGCACACCTGTCAGTCATTAAATCTGAAAAGGCTCCTTCAATCCACCTCCACTTAAGGCCCCGACCACCGTGAGGACCCTCTGCTCGCTCCTCCTGGCACGCAGGCCAACCCTCGGTGGTGCGCCCAAAGATCTGGATGCCAGTTTCACTTGTTATTACAACTACGTGATTCAACCGGAGACGATGGAAGATGAAATACAATTGTGCAAAGACACAGGCCTCGCATTTCTAACAACAGTGAGGACGGTGAAAGCCTCCATGAAAGGGGAGTGGCTTAAAAACACAGAACGACACTGCCGCATTTGGCAAGGGCTAGACTCCTAACGTGTAGAAAAGTCTGTACTCCGCGTGCTTGTAAGGCTCAGGATTCTCAGGTGACGGAGGTGATCACTAACTAGGACGGGGAGTCCGTTCAGAACGACGCTTGCGAAGTCTTCTAACTTTGTTACTATACCTCGGTAAAGCTGAACTTAAAAAAAAAAAAATTCTCAGAATGCCAAAACTGGAAATCCTAAGTGAAACCTAATAGGGTTACTTATGCAAAGAAGACAAGTCAAAGGACTCCAAGAAGAAACTTTAGCCTTACGTAAAAATGCGGCAAATAGATACCCATTATGTTTCCCTTTAAAGGTTTCATCTACTTTAAGTGACATTTTCTCAGCTTAACATTTTCATTGCCCGACCCGCTGTGGATTAGGATTATTTCAGTGAGGAAAGCTTCTGCTGTTCTTTCTTTCCAGAGTGAGAGTCAAAAGGAAAGTCACACTACCTTGCTTGCTCTCGTCATGGAGGCTTTTGTCTCCCGCCGTAAGATCTAAAGAGCTGGATTCTGGATTTTTCCTAAGTAGTTGTAGACGGCATCCCATTGGCCAGATCTTAAATATTTCTTTCATCAGGTTACTGCCCTACTCAAGTTGCAAAGTGAGCCCCAAGACGCCAACTCTACGTCTCCCCGCCTGGACTCCAGAGGTCTCCATCGCCTGAGCCTACCCCCTCTGGCCTGCCATTACTTCCTGGCCCATGACCATCCACACGGAGCAGGAGCAGAACGCCAGCGCCCCGCTCTAGCCAGCCGTATTTATCCCCACCCTCGTGACGCCTCTCACACTTCTCACCTGGAGCGCCTTTCCCAATCCCTCGTACCTGTGCACGTTTGCGCCGTGCGTCAATCGTCAGCGCGCTCCCCACTCAGGATCTCGCCCAGCTGTCACATATCACTCGGATCTTTTTCTCAGCGAGACCGTGCCTTACTTCCCTCCACTGCCCTACCGTAGCTGACACAGCACTCGGGGAAGAAAAGTCAGGCAGTGTAAACACAGTCGTGCACAAACTGAACTTTTAGACGGGGTTTCCTGGGAGAACTGCTCTTGGCTATACACCTGTTTACAGAACACCAGTTGTGAACTGAGGCATCTCTGTTCTAGAACTTTCTATGTTCATCTTCAAGGACAAAATCATAAACTCTAGCATCAAACTTGCTGTGTCTCCCCTCCATCCTCTCATTGCTCACTCTCCCTATACTGTCAACCTCTGGAGTTGTCTGATCAATCACTTCCTGACCACAGAGTAGAAGCCCTTAGCACCCAGGACAGGACACTGAGATTTTTCAAAAGTTGCACAAAGCTTCCAAATCCCCCTATTAGTCTGGTCTAAACCCTAATTTTATTTACTTCCTCCTCCACGGCTCCTTATTTAAAATCTCTCCTTCCTATAATGCTACAGTCTTGGGTTTCCCCAACTTTTCTCACTACCTTTTTCTCCCCTTACACACAGATTCCCCAGGTTTTTCTTCATCCCCCATCTCTTTGTTCACGCTCCCGATAATAACCACGCGGTGAAGTGTGGCCAGCTGCCCCGAGCCCACAGTAGACACCACTGATAATCTGATGCCCAGCCCAGCAGCATCTGGGATGTCTCTGCATGGCCCTTGGGGGAGGGGCTGCTGGAGAACTTCAAAACCTCTCTCCTGGGGGGCAGGGACGAGAATATATGAGGTTTTCTCAGGAAGGCTCTGGCCTCCCCACTTCTAGAGTGGGTCCCTGGCAGACTTCCTGCTGCTGAGTAACCTAGACTCAGACTCTCAACCCGCAGAGTGGTGGGTGTCTTCGGAGCAGCCCAGTCCCTTGCCATGGGTGAGAGGTCCCTGCAAGAAGTGGGGTCCCCTAGTCTGGATATGAAACGGTCTTTGGAGATCCAGACTGCCCCTGGCCTCACTGTAACTTCAGTGCACATGGCTTCAAGCCTTCTCTCTCCAGCGTGGACTTGCTTTGGGGTTACCAGTTGTGATATCCAACATCCCGTCAAATGGCCCAGCTCAAAGTCATCGCTCTTCTCCCAGAAGAGCAAGTATTTCTCCCTGGATCTCTCTGTCTTATCAAAGGGCAGCATCATTTCCCCCCAGTTATCCAGGCTAAAAAAAAAAAAAAAAAAAAAAAAGAGAGAGACCTTTAAAATCATGAGTTTCCCTCCTTACAGTGTGGCGGGCCTGTCCGTCCCTGCATGTTTTTACCTCTGAAATAGTTCATTGCCTTCTGTTCATTCTCCTCTCGCACAGGCAGGGTCAGCTGTAATGGCCTCCCTATGGGTTTTTCTTGCCCTCTCTCCTGGGCCCTCATTCATCCTTTACAAAGCGAACGGTTATCTTCTTTCTGCTTAGAAGGACGGACGCTCATTTGTTCTCGCACTTCAGACCCTGCGGTCTTTCTATGGAATAAAGTCCAGGTTCTCGGGTCTCGCACAGCCTCCAGGGAGTGTCCTACCCTAATCTTTCTCCTCTACTCCTATCTCTACAAAAAACCCTATAAAAACACCATGCTCCTAACACACAAGGTCCCAGAGGGAGGAGCCACACATTCCCAAGCCTCAGTGTGGGGCAGAGCCTGGAATTCTCCTGAGCCCCTGTCCTACACAAAATCATGCTCCTGTTCTTAAGAAACGGCTAAAATGTCACCTCCTTCATAAAATCCTACAGGATTCTCTCCTTCCCTTGTACTTTTTTTTACCATATATCACACATACTTTTGTTCACTGTTGATTTAATTCTGCTTTGTAGGAGTTTTGTTTTTCTCTCAAAATATGCCCGAATCTCCTATCAGTCTGAAATCTCTTCGGGAATTAAAAAAAAAAAAAAAAAGTCCCCTTAATCAAAATGTAAAGGCATTTAGATTGATGCCTTACTCACCAGTGGGACCCAAAAATCTTGCTGCAAGAAAATTAAATCTTCACCCTTTTTCCTTCTGCTTTCTCAAAATGGCAGGGCTTATCAAGGAAGCACATTGCAAGGCTGTTTGAGGGAAGCTACATAACTATACGGTGAATTAAAATAAGCACACATGGGGCAAAATACAGATTTTTGGTTTCTGTTCACCCTGCTCCAACCCACCTCTGTAAACTGCCTGTATTTTATTTTTAAATCTTATTTAAGTAATTTTTGTACCTGACGTGGGGCTCAAACTCATGACTTCGAGATTGAGAGTCGCACACTCTTCTGACCGGGCCAGCCAGGTGCCCCTAAACTGCCTTTATTTTAACTGGTGATTATATAATCCTGTGTCTTGTTCTGGCTTTGGGAGTAAAATGTCCTAAATAAGATATTCAGCCTCAGTGGTAAAAAGAACTCTCTGACCTGGAGGAACCACCAAGATCATCCCTCACTTAGCAAAAAGGCAGCGCAGTGTGTGCAACTGCAGGGAACAAGGCGAGGCGGAGGACACAGAGGGGAACAGGGCAAACAGAAGGGAGAGTCCCACCGTTGGGCAGATGGAGGCACACAAAGAGCGCCCTCTTGAGGACTGGAGGGGCGAGTCACCTTCACAAGGTACGTCTTCCACTCATTCCATCTAAAGGGCTGTCTTGAATTTCTCTAGAAGCAAGTCCTCCCAGGGTTATCAAGAGACTCACCTATTGCTCACCTGCCCCTGAGCTCCTGCACCTTTACGAGAAGCAGCTGGAATGCACGAGCCAGGAGGAGGTTGGCTCAGTGGGCAAAGGGGCTGTAAACCGGAATAGGATCTGTCTTTTGCCAAAACCCCACAGTCCCACAGACCTGCCCTGATGTGAGTTTTCCAAATCTACAAGGCGAGAAACCGAACGTTCAGCATTCATCTGACAAATCTACCTGCCGTGTAGTAAATGCTAAATCCCCCAAACAACTCCTTGCCTGGGAGGCTTAGTTCCTCATCTGTAAAATGGGAGAAACAGTATCTATTCCAAGTCTGTAAGGGGATTAAAACATGATATAGATAGCTCCCAGCCTAGCACTGTCTGGAACGGAGAAGGGAGAGGACTGTGAAGGAACCGAAAGTCCTGAAAATTCCACGGGAAGGAATTTGGATTAAGAATTCAGACCTGGCAACTCCAAGGAATACAATTATTTTACGTCAATTATATCTCAAAGAAAACAAAACGCATCGGTCCTGGGGAGGGGAATGGGATGACGTGAGCCCGCTTTGTGGTGGTAAAAATGCACCAGCTATGTGATGTGGAGAGGTAAAAGCAATTTTGCAAAGAGGGGGGAACAGCCTGTGAAATCTGAAGTGGAGACATGAAAGTTCTGTTTATGGAGAAGCACAAATCTCTATTCCAGTGTGGGAAGGCATGCCCCCACATACCCCTTAATGGCTTTCCAAAAAAAAGTCGTTTGGCACAGGGTGCCCTGTAAAATAGCGTGTTTTTAAATCAAATGGAAGGACATGCAAATATTACTACCAGCAGGCTGGGGCTTGATGGGTGTCACGGGCTGGGATTTATTGAAACAGCTACAAAAGAGCTCAGACTCCTAACAGGTTAAAAATAATTCTGAACGTAATGGCACCGAAATAACCCGTGGCCGTGTTTTCCTTGGCTACCTCTCCAACCTGGGTACGTGAAGGTCAGTGAGATCACAGGTGATTCTGTTTTCCTTCCCTCGCTCTTCTGTACTTCTCGTTATGCTTTTGTGACAGGAAAAATGCCTCTTCCAAAAAGCTGTTCTCAACTTTGCATTAAAACAAAAAACAAAAAAAAGCAAAGCTCCAAGGGTTTTTGTGTGTGGATTATGAAAACGCAGAAAGATACAACTCATAGAACAATCATCAGATTCGTGCAACGAGATAAAATGGTGGCAAATAAAACCCCTAAACTGTGTTTATTACTTCTCTTGCAGACTACGTATTTATGACAGGGAATTACCCGCAATGCTGACACTGTGGTCTGTTGGACTCCACAGTATCTTCCTACACCTTCCAGTAATATCCCATGACATTAGCATACTGATTTTTTAAAATTAATATGAATGCAAACGGATTTGGTCTTAATAATTTGGGTGGGGGGGGACTTGATATGTGTCAATGAACAAAATGAATCCCTTTGGCACCTGTTAGGCACGCTGGTTGGTAGTATGCAGGGGATTCAAAAAAATGAAGGGGTGGGTACTTTCTTCTTGATGACAAAGTGCTAGAGAATTCTTGGTCTCGTTCTGTACAGAATGGCAGAAGACCCCAGCTACCTGCATGGGGAAGGTAATTCCAATATGGCAGGTAGGTGCTCCCATTGTGGGCACCACCATTTTGGCTTCCAATGCACCATGTCCTATCAGCACACGGACTTAGTTCAACTCTCTAAATGCTGCCAACAATCAGATCGTCCCAAACCCTGGATCATGTACTGAGGCCACCAACATGTGTCAAACCTGCATCTTCAAGAGAAAGCCTTCCTGAGAACAAGGAGGAAGTCTCTCACCCGTGTCCCTCCGAGTTTTAGAGCTGAGTCTCAGAGTTGGAGCCAGACCAGGGTAAAGGCACATAGTTCTCTCCAGGGTCACCAAAGGCAAAGTCAAAGAGGGACAGGGCAGGAAAGACGGGGCCATGTACTCTTTCTCACCACCATCCCTCCCAGGGAGGTGAAATGACTCATCCAAGATGTCACATAGCCAAATGACGACAGATCTGGGACCAGACCCCTGATATCCTGATGCCTGAGACCCCCTTTCTTTCCACGAAGTTATCAGAGGCAACTTGGAAGAGAGGAATAGATCCACTGGCAACCTCGATACAGTTTCGAAGACATCATTTTAAATCATCTTTAGGACATCTTTAGAAAATATTCTGTATACACAAGGTCCAAGGGAAGGATCGTTTACAAAACAGCATCCTGCATTAGGAATATGCTTTCTACACAGGACTCTGAGCACCGTGACCTTAAATATTGAATTTCAGTAGGAGTGGCAGGATAAGCTTTGCCTGGAGCAAAGTTTCATGGTCCCATCTACAATTTTTTCATGAATTCTGATTAGAAAATAAGCAAGAAGCCCTGTAAAAGGATATGGTCTTATGCTGAAAACAACATTGTCTATTGGGTACTTTCTTGTACAAAACTAAACACGAAAACCCAGTTAATTTGGTGCTCTCTTTTTGTTTTTGAATCTGGAGTTAGATTAGATGTATTCATCTAGTTTTTGCCAAATAAGAAAGAAAAGGCTTGAGCTGGAAGGCTGTTGTGGCATCTATGGCCGCCGGGAGGAATGGCAAGGTTGCCAGCGGGAGCGGAGGTCGTCCTTTGGTGTGCGCATGAGAACAGCACCTGCAAATTCTTGAGAAGCTCCAGAGCACTGCTGTCAGAACTGCATGCCTTGTAGGATTCTTTTAAGTAAGCAACCTTTCCATAAAGACACGGATCACTGGCATCGAATGGGAAAGAATGCCGACCACGTCTACCTTGACCCATAGGAGTCAAAAGGTGCAGGGTTCACTGACTCTGCCGAAAAGACACAGACTGCGACCAAACCTCCCCCGAGCCTGGGTCCCGGCTGTGTGCTCGCTTAGTCCCAGGTATTTACAGAGCGCTTCCTCTGGAAGAGGAGCTCTGATGCTGGCCTACGGCAGGCACCTTGCCTATGGGGAGGACACCGGCCTTCCTGGAGCTTCATACTTGTGGAAGGAGACAAGGAGCTCACCTTTGCATGATGGCAAGAGCCATGCAGGAAACTGGCATAGGTCACATGACAGATACTGGCCGGGCCTGGCCATTTCAGCCAGTGTGCTCAGGGGGGATGTTTCTGGAAAGAGACCATTAGGGCAAGGCGACAGCATGTGTGATGGCCTGGGAAGGAGCCTTCCTGGACTTGCAGAGGCCCCAAAAGACAGCCCCGTGTGACAGCCCCCCCGAGAGCAAGGGGAGAAGTTGAGGCCAGATGGCCCTGTGTCACAGACCATGTTGAAGTGTCTGGGTTGTTTTTTAATTTAATTTAATTTAATTTAATTTATTTGGAAGAGGGAGCAAGAGCAAGAGAGAGCATGAGCCGGGGTTGGGGGGGTTGCTCAGAGGGAGCGGGAGAAGCAGACTCCCTGCTGAGCAGGGAATTAGACACGGGGCTCGATCCCAGGATCCTTGAGATCATGACCTAAGCTGAAGGCAGACGCTTAACCGAATGCCCCCCCACCTCCCGGCGCCCGGAAGTGTTTGGGTTTAATTGCACTTGCAATAGGAGGCCACTGGAGGGTTTTATGTGGGGGGGTGGGGTGGGGTGTGGGTGGAGGCATTTTGGGGAGTAGGAGTGGGAGTAGCGGGTTGGGGGTGACAGGGAGTTGGAAGTACACCCTCTGACCTCTCTGGGTAGCCACCTGAACTGTTGTGAACAAAGAGAAAAAGCCATCCTCCGCAAGGCCGGGCATCTGCAAATGTCACACGCTGCGGCACCTAACTCCCCGCGTCTCCTTTTCTTTACTCAAGGGTAGAGGATGTGCTGTGCTGTGTTGCTCCTCCACGGGGAGCCATGCAGGGTCAGGAGGAACGCCAGGAGCACAGGTGCGGCTGTCAGAGAGACTGGGGTCTCCCAGCGGCAGCCAGGAGGTGAACTCTATCGCCTTCCCCTAGTGGAGGGCATGGAGGAGTAGCTGCCCTTCCCTCCCGTGCGAGTCTTGAGACTGGGGGAGGGAAAATCCCAGGTACCGTCCCCAGAGGCAGGACACTAAAACTGTCGCAGAAAGTAGGACCCACGTTGCTTTGCTTAAACTCTGCTCATTTCTTGAGCAGTTCAAGCCGTACAAGTTAGAGCATCTCACAATCTATTTTAATCTCTATTAATTCCCAGCTGTGTACACTCGGAGACCTGCTCTTGACAAGCTCTTTAAGGTGGCTAAGTGTGCACTATTATCTCTAATAGCATCTCTCAAATCTGGCTCTTAATTGCACTAATAAGGCGGGCACCGCTCCGACAGTAAGGAACGGAAACCTGACAATTAACACCGCTTTCCCCAGTCCAAGCGCAGTGCAGCTCCGCCTACTCCACGTTCGAGACGCGGGTGTCGAGCTGAATTTGCTTTTCAACAGCCTCCGTGCACGGACCCACTAACAGGAAAGCGGAGGGTGATCATTCTTACAACCAGTACAAAGTAAAAGTCAAAGCGGCTTCATGCGGTTTTGGAGGGTGTGGAAGGGACCCTGCAGGGACCCTGCAAGTCAAAGGTAATACAACTAACTCAACCCGGGAGGCCCAGGATCCCATCCTCAGCTGGTGGCAGGGCCAGGACCCATGGGCCCGGTTCCCGACAGCTGGCCCGAGCTCTTCCTGCAGACGTGGAGGATTAAGTAGAAAACTGTAGGACAGAGAGCGGAGAGCTGAGTGCGTACAGGCTGGTGGGCCTGAGAATAAGCTTGAGGAGAAGAGGCCTGTCCCACCACATACTCAGCAAGCAAACATCTTCCTCCTCCTTAATTCCATTATTAGTAGGGAAAGGCACCTCTTTATCCACCCCGCTTCCCTTTCTCCTGTCGCCCCAAACCCTGTATTCAAGACACACAATGGAAATATTTTTTTTTCCTCTTTTACTATTACTTCTCACGTTTACTCTGACATAATTTAATCCTTTTTTTTTTTTTTGTAATAGCCAGTTTGTTTTTGGAATCCTTCCTCGATGAGCCAGGTTAAATGTTACACATTTAAACCTCAGAAAACTCTACCAAGTACATGCTATTATTTCCCCCCATTTTATAGCAAAAGCTACAGGAGGTTATACTTGGCACCCAGGGTCACAGGCTAATTATAATTAGGCAGAGCTGGGATTTGAACCCTCAGTTCATCAGATTCCAAGGCTTACATTTTTTTTAAAAGATTTTATTTATTTATTTGACAGAGAGAGACAGCCAGCGAGAGAGGGAGAACACAAGCAGGGGGAGTGGGAGAGGAAGAAGCAGGCTCTTAGTGGGGGAGCCTGATGTGGGGCTCAAACCCAGAACACCAGGATCACGCCCTGAGCCGAAGGCAGATGCTTAACCACTGCGCTACCCAGGCGCCCCCAAGGCTTACATTTTTGATCATGATCCTAAGCTACCCAGGTACACAGTCACCAAAGTCGTAGCTCTGACACCCACCCTGATGTGGACACAGTGATGGCAGAGTCGTCCTACCCCGTGTCCAACTTCCCGCCCCGCACCGCTCCCTCCACTATAAAGGACGTCATCTCGAAATGTGTACCTGTATCAAAACGTCACATCATACACCTTAAATATATATACTTTTTTACCTGTCAAGGATAAACAAAAATTCTTTTAAAAAGATTTTCTTCCTGCGGCTTTACCGATTAAAGAAAAAAAAAAAAAAGTACGGGACAGAAACCAAATCTTGATTCAAAAAAGCAGACATATTTCTAAAGCCATCAATTTCTCTGCAGGAGTTGGCTCCACATAAAGATAAGGCAAACTTACTGGGGCTTATAAATATCGGTAAGCCCGATCCAATTTCCCATGGTTACTTTCCATGCCTGAGTTACATTTCAGGGCTGAATCCCTATTTTAAAGGACAGAACTTGAAACCAGAAATTCCACACATCGCAGTTTTAAAAATTGAGCAAAACAAGTCTCTCCTGCTTCTCAACCTTTAATATCTATTTTAGTTGGCCCTCAGAGGACTATTTCTTCTACTGAACTTACACTACTGAATTCTGACAAAAGGGAACATATTAAGGTCCAATCGCTCTGAAAACAATCTAGCCCGTAGATTCACGGAAAAGTTACCAAAATTCATTTACTACTGTCAAATATTTCCCAAAACAACTCAAACGCTTGCCACTCATCAGTTCAGTACTTCCTTCCTAAAGTATTGAAGAACTCAGAATTTGGCAAAACCCAAATCTATTTTCTAGGTCCTTAGCTCTCCCTTGTGTATAAAAACGGAAATGCAGCTTGCTAGAAATTTTGCCCCAGTAGATCTGATGACCCAATTTTAAAAGTGAAAAATGCCATTTGATAAAAGAAAAAAAAAAATCAATGTTTATGTCTATAGCAAAAAGCAAAGAAAGATTATTTAAAGTGACAAAAGAAAAGCAACAAAATATTAAAGGCATTCTGCACATTATACTTTTGATAAAGAATCCCAAAAGACAAAAACAAACACACAAAAAATCTTGTCAGTGTGAGATATTTTAGGAGAAAAGGACATTTCACAGAATCACAGATGCTCTCAGCTGGGATTACAGCGAGGAGTTTCCAGCCCCTGTCTCGGACTTCCGGCTGGATCGTACTGAATGCAGCCCAAACACAGGAGACGCTGTCCCGCTTCAAAGATTTCTAGAGAGAAAAATCCTCTTCAGATGGGTGACAAGATAGTTTGCTATTTCTCATTGTGTATTTCAACAGAATTTCAGATACTTTGTGTGTGATACCAATGTCTTTAAACTTTCTCGGTACTTTCCCCAGTTCTTTGTCACTACCTCTCCATGGCTGTCTCTGCCTCTTTACCGTGTAGGTTCTGGGGCAGCCTGCTGGTGATGGAAAGCCAACGAGGGGATCTTATCCTGTTATTTGCACCCTGGTGTTACGTAGCTTTTTAAGACACCCCCAGATAAATTCCCTTGAGACGTGTCACATTTTACTTACTGATTACCCCTACTACTGCATGGTTTAAGACTCTCTTACTGTTTCCTTCACTTCGAGCTGCGGAAAGGAGAAACCCCCCAAATCCTTTGAGTGGTCAGGAGACAGGACCAGGAGGTCACCACTCAGGCAGTGAAATCATGGGGAGCCTGGGCTCTTACTTGGTGACAGGCTGGTTGAGGAAAAAGAGGGTATTCTCTGGGCTGCTCCTTCTCGAGGTCCCTCTCGAAATCCTAAACCGTCTCAAACCAGCGGCATCTATCCCTAGATTGAAGATGCAAGGACGCGAGTCTTACCACCATCACTTCTGTAACTTGGTTTCGGGGCCCAACTGCAAAAACAAAGAGAACGTCCTGCATCACCAGGAGCTTCCACAGGATACCTAAAAAAGCATCCTCTTCCTCATACATGCAGGACCACAGAGACACCATCGAATAAGAAGGAGCTTTCCAAATTACAGTTTCGAGACATCAGATCCATCGTGACACAAAAGCGTACTCTTCAAAGTTTGTTCCTTCTATCCGGCTGGCAATTAAATATTATACGGAGCACATAATTTAGTTTGCATTCCAATTATCTTCCAGTGCTGTAGGGTACAAATCACTCACTCGGCAATTAAATACGTTCTGGGGTGTCACTAAATGTTGTAAGGGAGGGAAGGATTCTGAAGTTGGCAGATGGACCGAAGGAACCGGAAGAGGAGAAAAAGCAGGTACTCCAGAATTCACCCTCAGCCCAGCTTTTAGTGTTGCAATCCCCCTGATTTTAGGGAGCCCCTGCCCCCGATAATGATTAAATACTGGAGACATCGCAGGGCACACATAGCTGGGGCTAAACCGAAAAACCCGTCCCCCTGGGCTCATCAGACAGCTGCCAATTTAGGCTGATGGAACGCTTGGTCTCACACATAAAGACACAAAGATATTTTTCCAAGAAATTACCAACACGAGCCAATTATTGTGTGCGCACGTGCACGCGTGCACACACACACACACACACACACACACACACACACAGTACGTGGGGTAGCACTGTTACCACCTTGGGTTCACCATGGGAAAAGCTCTGAAATGCTGATGGATATTGTATTTTTAAAACCACATTCATATTCTCTTTTGCGCTTTCTAAAGGCGCCGTCCCCTGTTCAGGGGAGCCAGCCACTGCCTTTAGAAGGATTAGGAGAAAGTTGGTATGCAAAATGAAAAAAGCCAAATGATACCAGTGCCTTCCAAAAAGGGATTTGTAAGCCCACCATCAGACAGCAGTCTAAATCAGGATTTGTGGAGGGAGAGGAGTTTCCTCAATTCCAAAGGCTCTTTGCAAATGACAGCGATGCCTGGGGGACAGGGATCCTCTGAACTGCTGGAAGCCATAGGGTTGAACCCTATAGCCGGGTCACGTGTGTACAGGAAGTTGCTATATATACGGGACAGGAAGGCAGGGCAGAGCGAGTCTTCTTTCTTGGCGGGAGTAAAGAGGAAGAGAGGTAAGAGGTCAGGCCTGAGGATATTGCCACCTGTTGTATAATCAAGAATTTGTCTGGTCTTTGTCCTGGGTTGCTGGCACTGAGCTTCTAAAGCCCTTGGAATTTCCTGAGTGGTGGCGGTGTCTTTGTTATGCTAATGAGGTGACCAGGGAGGGCCCCTGGAGGGCTTCAGGATGGGGGCTGTCACTAGAAGAACCAACCACTTGATTAGATGGTTGGGCTGTGGAGCCAGGGGGAGCTGGGAGGAGTAGGGGACTGGAGGGGGTGTCTCATCACCCAGCTGATGATTTGATTTGATTTTACTTTATTTTACATTTTATTTTATTTATTTTATTTTTTTCCAGCAGATAATTTTAATCATTCGTGCCTACACAGTAATGAGCCCTGGATAAAAACTCTGGACACTGAAGCTCAACGGAGCTCCCTGGTTGGTGAAACGCACTAATGTGTCGGGAGGGTGATTCGAAGAGGAGAGGGCAAGGAGGGGGTCTCTGTCTGCTTCTCAGACCTCACCCTGTGCATCTCTTCATTTGCTGGTCCTCCTGACTTGCGTGCTCCGTCATAAAACTGTAACCACAAGTAGTGCTTTTCTGACTTCCATTAATCATCACAGCAAATTACTGAACCTGAGGGGGCCATGAGAACCCCTGAATTTATAGCCAGTCATCAGTCAGTCAGAAGTGCAGGTGGCCTGGGGACCCCCAGAGTGTGGCTGGTGGGAGAAAGAAGCACCGTCTTGTTGGGGCCTGAGCCCTGTAACTTGTGGGGTCTGTGACAACTTTGGGTAGTTAGTGCCATTAGGTTGGGGTGGAAATGGAATATTTGCCTGCGTTCGGGGGTGGGTGCATTCGGGGGTTGGGTGCAAGGAGCAAGAGGAATGAGACCCTAAAAGTGCCCAGAGGTAGATTTTCTGTGAGGCTCATAAAGTGCAAACTTGAGGACTCTCACCTAACGTGCTCCTTCTCAGGCTCTGGGAGGGTCCCTCACGATATGGCCACATACGATGTGCAAAAGCTAGACAGTTTTGTCTTGTTTGTGCTAAAAAGCTCCCTCACCGGGGCGCCTGGGTGGCTCAGCGCATTAAAAGGCTGCCTTGGGCTCAGGTCATGATCGGTCCTGGGACGGGAGCACTGCATCAGGCTCCCTGCTCAGGGGGGAGTCTGCTTCTCCTTCTCCCTCTGCCCCTCCCCCCTGTGTTTGTGTTCTCTCTAATAAATAAATAAAATCTTTATAAAACAAGACAAAGCAAAAACAAACCTCCCTCACCCACCCAGCTTTCAGATTCTAGAAACTTCAGTCTTGACAACCCCCTGGTGGTGACTGCCATTGTTGAGAAACAGGGCTAGACTCTTGCATGTTCTAGCACAGTGTGAAGAAAGCGACCAAGACTGCAGATTCTCAAGCAGGGCACAGAAGAGCTAGGAGGGCGATGATCGCACCAGAGGGGCTGGGGGTCCTCATGAGACTTCAGACTGCAGGAAAGCTGCCAGCTGGAGGTGGAAATGGAACCCCAGACTTCAACAGCACAAATCATGGAAATCTCCCAGGGAATAAGATGGGACCGGAAGCACATGGAGACCTCCAGGGATGGGACAGACCGGTAGCCCTGAGCTGAGCCCAGCAGAGACCCACAGGATAGCGGCCGAACCAGGGCACCAGCCCCCAAGGCCACGACGAAACACCGGCTTCTACCATGAACCAGATGCCACTTGGGAAGGAAGATGGGACAGCAGCCCCCAGGAGAGGAGACAGACAGCCCGTGGGATACATGAATGCTGACCTGACCACCCCAAAAAGACAAGTTTCCCTCAATGGAAAACAGGGATTTCAGAATAACTTTAAAAAAAAATTTTTTTTTTTTTAATTGAGCTGTGTTTGAAATTGTGATCCTTCTCATTTAAAACAACATTACGATTACAGAAAAATTTTAAAATCTTCCAACTAAACAGATTGTCTAAAGGTCACTGTGGGAATTTTTAGCATAATATGATTATAAAATAAAACCTGTTTGTGATAAAACCATAATACAATGTTCAAAGAAAGTGGCCATATCACTTAAATTTAACCTAAGTGTTCTGAGGCGGAGACAGCTAGCTAGTCACCAGAATCTTATTTTCCTGGGCTGACGGCCAGACTGCACTTCCTGGGCTCCCTTACAGCCAGTGTGGCCTCATGACTGAGCTCCAGCCCGTGGAACGTGAGCAGAAGTGATACGGAACCATGGCAGGCCTGGCCCATCCGAACCCCACACCCGCCACTCTGTGCTGCCCCCCCACTTCCAGCTCGCTGGGATGCAGACGAAGGAGCTGGCAGAGGCTGTGTCAGCCTGGACTCTTGAATGGCCACATGGAGAGCAGCTGCCGTCACCATCCAGAAACACCCACCTTTGGCTTCTCTGTGAGAAAGAAAATTCTACCCGTTTTTTCTGATAGCCCCACGAGTAGGGCATGTGTAGGTCCAGCCGTTGCAGCCGTGAACATTACTGTAGGCTAATTCAATGGTGGTGATAATTCCATGTGGCAATCAATGGGCGCTTACTATTTGCACACGGGATTCCTGAGTTCTTACAAGATCCCCTTACCCACTACGAGGAAAGCGGGCGTGTGCACAACTACCAACAACACTAGGAACGTGGATGTTGAGCTGGGACTGGAGAACGAGCACGGGCATGTGAGGGCTCGGAGAAAGTTCAATTACTCTTTATTCGTGAAGGCGCCACAGATGTGGCGGCAATGGAGCTGGGCCTCGAAGGATGAGAAAGGTTCAGCAGAAGGAGGAGGGTGGGGAGGTGCATTCCAGACGGAACCCGAGTCCTTGCGTTTGATCCAGAACAGGGTTCTGTTCACCCCAGAAAGTGGAATCAAGGCCGGGGAGGAACTAACACCCGGGCTGACCACAACCTGGAGGCACGAGGCAGACAAGAAGGCAGAGCGTTTCCTTGAGGGCTGGCCAGCCTCTTGGCGCAGGGGCCTCGGAGACGGTGGCGTCGGCGCGGGGAGCTGCTCCGCTCAGCTGCCTTCCGGCGCCGGGATTGTACGTGTCTCGAGGCCTCTGCCAAGCAGGCGTTGTACAACATTGCCAGGAGAAAGAAGAATTACTTTAGCCCTGTCTCAGCATTTCTTACACGACAGTCTTTGCCATATTCCCTTTCAAGGCTGGGTTGGCCGGGCCCATTCAACGCAGCAATCATAAGCCCGTAGGGAACGTCTCCTCGTGTCCAGGCTTGTGAAAACCCCTTGAATATAATGTGATTATCAACAAAGCTTGCTAGGCTGATATCCAACAGGATGGCTGCTGGTGAGTGAGAAAACAGGACGGTAAGCATCCATCTGGAATGCTTAGGCCGTGGGGCGCCCTGCCTTGACTGCGAGTCCCGGCTGACAGCAAGTTATGAGCTCCTACCGAATACGGACAGACGATTTTCAAAAGAACGGATCCCAAAAAGAGGTATTACAACAGAGCTGTGCTGAGAACACATCTGTCCTTCCTGGGTGACTTCATATCTCATGAGACACCTCAGCGTGAACATTATATTATAAATGTGAATTCCACAGCGTCGTTTTGAAAAACAAACTAGTTTTCCGTCTTTAGGTGTGTATGTTAGAGGTCAAAGAAGGTCTACTGGATCCCTAGAAAGAGGAATGCTATCCTAACATTATGGTAAATGAGTCGATGTCCACTTTCCCCTTAAAAGTTACAATTTCATTTCACGAACATTCCTTGGGTCCCTACTATGTGGTAGGCACCGTGCTATTCCTCAGTGACAGACACTGAAGGAAAAAGAGAACAAATGAGGTATTCTACACTTGAAAACTTTCTAAGATCCATGTTATTTTTCTTCAGAGCATTTCCCAAGGATTGTTTCAAAAATGGTGAGTTCAGCTACATTCTTGCCTAAAAGACAAGGTACTTTTCCTTGTAATATCTGTAGATTGTACATATAAAGACTGACTCTCCATGTTGGCCTGGATGATTGTATCATCTGCTGTAATAGGACTCCAGGTACTCGGTTTATTGCTTAAATAAAAGAGAGAGGGAGGAGAATTTTCCAGAGCTCAGAAATGATTACAAAACAAACACAAAATTCTTCACATTATAGAATGAATCTTAATTATACAGCTACAACCTCACAGTAGAGAAACAAAAGAAATCCATGAAACCAGGCTCTGGGGCCGCGGGGCTACTTGGATATGAAGACAGTCACACACAGGAAGTCAGATTCCGCACGCCATTGTTCAGCCACAAATATGAGCAATGCTTTTTCGTCTCTTTCTTTTTTCAGTCTTCTCAAAATTCAGGTCACGTCTCTCTCATCATACAGCATCCTGAGTAAATCACATCTCAAGTGGTGCTGAGACCTGTCTGCCTTTGATCACCAGTCTCCAAATACTTCCCATTGCCTTTCTACCCACCTACCGACTTACGTCCTGGCTCCTAAAGCCATGTTTCTCGAAGCTTGGAAACGGCATTCCCTTTCGACAAAATGAACAACTCACAACAATAGCTTCTATTTTATTTGGTTTTCAACCCCATGGAGCTGATTATTTCCAGCGCACATTCACGGGTCCTGCCTGGAACGAGGGTCCCAGGTTGCTGTCAACACAGGTACTAAGTCTGCTCCCAGCGACGGAAAGTGGGGCGAAACCTTCAAATGCAAGATTCCCACCGGCGTGGCATTCACGCACGTCACTCCAGGGGCGTTGGGATATTTCTCTGCTCCCCAGGCAACTTTCTGAGATTTCATTCCCCGGTCGAAATGAGAAATCAACATTTTCCAAAGTTGGGGGGAAACCCCCAACTACAGAACAACATTTCCAAATGCCAGTGACCCCAGTCTGTGCTTGCCATGGACACACCACATCAGCCAAAATTGGGCACGCCAATATTACAGCACTCATGAATTCTTATTTCTAGCCAGCTGTGCGATCCTGCATAGTCGCTGAACCTCTCTGGGCCACAAGTGCCTTGTCTGTAGAACCAGGAGAATACAAAGACACCTTCCAGATCTAATTTCTCCGGGTCTAGGGAACACCAATGCCGTTAGAACACACCACTGTCTCTGAACTCTCTCTGCAGGCCTTGGAAAAGCCAAACTCCGATTCCAGACCAGGACATGGAGGGGGAACAATTAAAAAGGCCTCTCGGGCCCCTTCCACAGTTTGATCCTAGCTCCCACAGTGAGGCACGAGCAGGCAATCGGTCATAAAACCTTAGTGGGCCTCATTGCTTCCAGTGGCCAGTTCTGCTCTGGCACAACATTCTTCACTGTATTTCAAGGCCCTGCCTTGGAACACCAAGAGTCCACCGCAACAGCGAAATGACCTTCCCTGTGCTCCAGAGCCCCTCTGCTTTCACTGGCCACTTGTCCCTGGGCTCCCGATTGCTCCAGCCAACAACAGGAGCCCCGACCTGGCAAGGACAGGTAAGAAAGCCACACCTACCCTCAGCCACTGCTTCTCCGTGAGGGCGTCGCTGTAGTCCACGTCCCGGCGCTGGCGAGACCCCCTACCAAATATTTTCTCCTCCTCTTCTTCACACGTGAGCCGTTCTACTTCGGCGTCATCCTTAATAATCCAGGAGGGCAGCTCATCTTCCTCCATTAAGCGGGGCTTACGCTTCGGGTTCCGGGCATCCTCCCTCCGCCGGTCCATGTCCATACGCTGGAGGCATGAACAAGAGTTTCACCAGTGGGAAAGGGGACTGGGTACAGGATCGACTTCACAGCACACAAAACTTTCACGAATCACCTGCTAGGGTTTCAGGGTCCCTTTCTGCTTTTCCCATAACGTCTCTCCATCCGGCTGACGTGTTCTAGCTCATTCCCCAAGCACACTGTCCCCGCAGAGATTCTGTAAAGTAACATCTTCTCCCTCCCTCTGTACCCCTTCTCTGAAATTCAGGCATTTAAAATACACTCTTTAAAAATTCCTGCTCTTGGTCTGTGTGTGTGCAAAGCTCCCCCTTTAAGTCATAGAGAGGAAAGTCCAACTGGGGATGTATTTAAAAAATATGAGCCCTGGAGATAGAATGCACTGCTTCCCTGGCATAAATGTGCTCTTTAAGCATATAAAAGAGAAACTTCATTAAGAAAACTTCCTTTTACTTAATAGGGCTCATGCTTTTAATTAAACAACCAGGAAACAAAGTCAGCAACCCAAGTGTCGCTGTGGAGCGGCCACCCTCGGGCTCGGACATGGGGGCACATTAATGGCTTGATTAGCCGTTCGGCCACGAAGGTACTGAATTTTCGGTGCACCGTGGGCTCCGTGAGAGGAATGTCCTTCAACTCTTCAGCTTTCAAAAAGTTTAGCTCTTATGAAAATACCGTTACGCTAGAGCAGAAGCTGAGATGCCGTCTCATCTGATCAGGTTAGAAGTATATTCGTATATTTTCATAGACCTCAACATGCCTACGCCCCTACCTCTTGCTTTCTTTTTAAAAATCCAGTGCACTTTTAAGTGAGTTAAGTGCCACACACTTGGCTTTAACCTGTAATTAAACAATCTGCTAGCTTCAAAGAGCAAATAAAACCTCCACCAGATTGCTGCGTAAGTTAGTTATATAAATATATATATATATCTCGCTAGCTAAATGTACTATTGCTACAATCGAATAGACCATTAACCATTAAATGATTTACCTCTGCCCTTTCTTCCTTCGGTTCTACGGTACTGACACAGGGATTCAACATAACTTTTTCCTAAGAACTAAAACCGGCAACCAAATGTAAATGGAATTTCTATTCAAATCCAACCTTGACTTCTAGGATCCACATAAAAAATTCAAGTTCAAAGTCCCTCAGACTGCGCTTACGCTTTTTTGGAAATCATTCTGTCCCCGAGACGGGGCAGGCCTGCAGCACGGGGGAGCCCCATTGGTCGATAAATGTGGCCGTCCCGTTCCGTCATGTGCTATAGTTAGCCGGAGAGGCTCTTCTTAATCCTGACTCCTAATGCTCTGGTATCAGAAATGGGATCCACCAAACTTGCGTTGTTAGCACCGAGAATGCCTGGCTGACAATGCAGTCTAGAGAGGGGCTTCTCGAAGTGACCTCCTAACAGTTCTTTAGACGCTAATGAGAAAAAAAACCCATTTTTTGGTTAACGTATGCCGCTGAGATGACACTTCGGTTTTTGGTTTGACCACCACCATTACCTGTAGCAAGGACTGTTAAAATGACTTATGCCATGCATATTTCCACAATTGGGAACGTGAATCTTTCCTGACGTAAAAATAAAAAATGGATATAAAAAAAATAAAAAGTAAATTGATATAAAATCTAATAGAAAAAGTAAATTGCACTTTTTTTTTTTTCCTTTTAGAAAGGGTTGATGCACTTTTTTAAAAAATAAGCTTCAAGTTCTGATGGTTGCATCTATCCCCAGAGATTTCTACTTGGAGAAGACCAGAATGAAATCTGAAGGTGATATTCAAGTAAGTCTAATTTACTGTTCAGGTATGACATGAATATCTTTGTCTTAAGACCTGATAATAAATGTTTTGCTAACAAGTACAGTTATTTTTAAAAAGTACTTCTTGCCTTTGTAGGGAACATAGCGGTTGAAAGTTTCATGCTTGTATGTTATCAAAATGTTTCATATTTGTACCTCGATGTGTCAAAGATCTCTTTAGGTCAAATTCATAGGCAATCAGCATGAATGATCACTGTTGCTGAAGTCCCATTTTTAGAAGGAAACAAGAAAAATATTCAAAAGGAAGGTTTTATTTTAAAGAGACTGTCTCCTTGATGTGTGTTATTTAACTACAATGTCTATGATAAATCAAATCATAAGCTTATATTGAATATTACAGAGAACTTTTTTTTAATAATAAGGGATAAAAAGGTTAAATAGATGAAATCCAAGTCTAGCTCACATTCCATTCTTGTGTCTCACTGAACTTTTTCATCAGAGTAGCTGGCAAGGACTCAAATTTGATTTCCCGCCCCCTGGTGGAAGTGCTAATGCATAGTGAATTGGCCAAAGGCAGCCCGCTGCTTAGATTAAAAAAAAAAAAAAAAAAAAAAAAAGCCAAACCAAACCCCAAATTTGTATAATCCAAAAATGAGAAGTCAACCATTGAGAAACAAGCAGAACATGCCCCAATCAAAATGCCCACCAAGAAGGGCTCCCCCACCAGCTTCACTCGTTTTAAGCCTGTTCTTTGCATGATAAAATACTCCCAAATTAAAAGAAGCCTGGGCCTCGGCCAGACATTCAATTTTTTTTTTCCCCTGAGGCTTTCAATTTCTGCAAATACCCAGCCCAAAAGTCAGAAAATAGAAGTACTCTTTTCCCCTCACTTCGGGGCTGCTGATGGAAATCTCCATCTCTGGGCCTAATCTAATTTGTATAATGACAGGCAGCTTATCCGTTCCTGGGCCTCAAGAGTATCGGAGGCTGTGGCCGTGCTGAATTATTGCCAATCAGTGAGCAGCCGGAGAAGCTGAGGGCCTCTTGTCCCCGTGTTCCCCAGGAATCTACATTTTAATAAGTTCCTCAAGGAGAGAAAAGACGTCTGCTTCCTATGTGTACCTCTAATGTCCCTCCATAGAGAACAGTCTATAGAGGGGGGTGACCAACAGTTTGAGTTAAGACGTTTCGGTTTTAGGAACACCCCACAGGGGCCATGCTGTTGTATGACCCCGCTGCATCATTTTGATGCAAAATGGCCCAGTCCGGGGAGGGTGGTGTACGTGGGGAGGTGGGGGGAAAGCACACATCCCAGGTTAGGAATTATTCCCACGGCGACCTAAAACTTCCCTCCGAAAGAATTAAGTGTCTTTTCATCTTGAATTGTTATGTGCGGACACAACCACTGTTCCCTAGACAAAAATTACAAGCTCTCTCTCTCTCTCTCTCTCACACACACACACACACACACACACACACACACAGAGAAAGCCTCCACAGAGCCGGAGCTCCCTTCTCAGACTGTCTGTCCTAAAAGAGAATGCAGATCCTGCGGGTCATATCTGGCCCAGGGTCCTGTTTTGTTTGGCCTGCAGTATTAGAGAATAAAACATTGAATTTAGCCACAAACCTTCTTAAATCCAGAGACTGCATGTGAAAAATCTAGATTTCTAGCTTCTCTTGGCAATTTGGAATTCCTGGCTACACGGGGCTTGGGGTTCTGTCCCTCTTAGCCAACGCAGCTCTAGGTTACCACCGCTACCCACCCACTCCTCTACTCGCTTCACTCCTGCAAACTGCTTGTCTGACACCCGAGGGCATTCAAACTGGGGGGCCTCCGATTTGGGGGCTGTGCAGCATTCAACCACCTGAGTTACAGTTCGCATTTATTCACTCATTCCGCCATCAGACTAAATGTCAGAAAGATCAACACGATTGATGGTACAGGAGGGAGCCTCGCAACTTTCTACACTGACATCTTCACAAGGCCTAAAATTTTGCAAATGCCACCATTCATTCAATCAATATTTGTTAAGCAAGTACTATGTGCCAGACTCTTCCGAGCACCGGGGATGCAGAGATAAGTAGTTACGCACATGCCTTAAGAATGCAGTAAAACATCACTCCTGAGGGCCTCCTTCACTTGTCAAGGGGCTTGCTTACACACGTCCTGACCTTGTGGCAGGCCACGCACACAAATCAAATGCAGATTTCAGCAAATTACACGTGACTACCTACGTAGCATGGAACATCAAGGTTGAAACCATGGATGTTAAATCCTCAAATGTCAAGGTTCTTTTCTATCTGTCTGGACCAGTGAAATCCAACCGATTTCTATCTTTCAGTGAAGGCTACACCTTGATGTGCTTCTGGAAGGTTCCTGTTCCCTTAAGCAGGCTCTCTTCACCTTTAAGGAGGGGCATGGCCCTGTTGTTTGGTTGCTGTCCATCCACCCCACAGGGAGCATACTTGCTGTGATCCAGTAAGGAGACAGCGAGGGAATGGCTGCAACTACCTACAGGAGCTGGGCAGGTTTCCTGAATGACACGGGCCTGCAATTAGAAATGAGCTGGAAGGGGGGTGGTGGGCGGGGGAGGGGGGATCTGTGGCAAAGCTGCGGACCACATGGCCTGTCCAGAGGGTACAGCTGCTACTGAGCCCTGGCCAACTGTTTCCACATAGAGACGTGGGCCTGGTATTGCCCATTCTCCTTTTTCAAGAGAAGCCAGAAATCAGGATTCTTTTTATGTTGGCAACAAATTTGAAATTTAAAAAAAAAACACTGCGTGGGCCAAACAAAATATGTCTGCAGGCTAAATCCAGCCAGTTTGCAGCCTCTGAACTGAAGAAAGGCACAGGCTTCACAAATGCAATCCCGCCAGGGCACGCAGGCTCCGCACATCTCGTGTTAACAGAAAAGTGCATGAGTTTCTATGGTATTACCATGAAGAGATCAAATTCCTCTTCTCGTCGAGCAATCATTTGGTTCAGAGTCTCGTCGTCGGGCACCTCATCTTCTTCCTGGGGTCAAGAACACAATGACTTAACAGGCTTTAAGGGAGAGCTTGGACAAGTGGGGCGAGGGACGAAGGAGTCAAGTGGATCTGTCCCCTGCAGACCACAGGGATCCATTTCTCCAGCCAGAAGGAAAAGAGAAAGGTCACTGGGTGTGGTATTTGCCATCATTATTTTGCAAGTGATTCAAACCATCTTCCCAGGGCAAAATCTGTTTAGAAAGGAAACATGGTAGTGATGAAAAATCCTGGGCTTTCTGGGGGGTGCATCTTAATTCCATTACTTTTAAAACAAAGACACTTAATGACTCCCTGCCTCAATGACCTCATCTGTAAAATGGGTGTGACATTTACTTTGCAGAGAAGTTGTACGATTTAAGTAGGGACATAAATCCTTTTAATTCTATTAATCTCAATCCACATATAAAGGCTTACTTTCAAAGCCTTAGAAAAACCATAAATAGGTGAAAATTTGTGAGCAGGCACAGAGCAAGACCTTAAAAATCATATAGAAACATCAAATATAGAGCCTTTAAGATAGGTTTAATTGGTGTCTTTCAGTGGGAATTGTTATGCTAATAGTTAAAGCTGTGGATGGGACAACTCAGAATGTATCTGAAACAAACCCCCATGAACTATCCTTAATTTAAAAAAAGATTAAATGAAGTAAAGAAAGCAGGTACACAAGGGCTAACATTTTCGCTTTATATGGTGTTAGACCAAGGCACATGCTCTCTCTGCAAATTCCTCAGAAACCAAGTTCTCCAGCTTCCTAGAAATGTGATGACTTCCACACTTGAAGAAAAACATGATTTTACAAAGTTGGACAGAGGCTGAAGAACTTACCTTCCAAAATTATTTTTATTATATGCTGGCTAAGCGTGTTGAAAATCGAATGGAGAATTTCAGTGTATTAGCAGAAGGAGGAAGGAGGAAAACCCAGAACTTCAAACATCCAATTTCCCAAATCACACATTCAAAACGAGGCACCTTGTTCTAGAAACAGTATGAGTGTACGAGCGAGCGGCTTAAATGAGATAATGCTGGGGCTTCCCAAGATAACGTCTGATGTGCTGTGTTAGAAATGAATGCATTTCCATAAAGCAAAACTTTAATGACTCAAGCTAATAATTACTTGTAAAAAGCTTTCTATTCTAGTTCATCTCTGGACTGATTAAAGTCAATTTGTCTCAATATTATATTTCACCTGACAAAGACTAGCTGGCAGGGGGCTGATACTTCACCATACAAAGAATCTGGTTAACGGGTCCTTTGGTGAAAAGGTGCCCTGCTTTGCCCACTCTATACCCAGAACCATATATTATCCACTCAATGTCTACACAACAGGGGGCTCGGACTCCCCCGTGCCTAGGATGAAAAGATTCTCTTGTAAACTGGCAAGAAGCCTGCCAGCAGTGGCCTGACCTTCCCACAGACCGGAATGCCTGGGAGGTGGGCAAAATCTCTCCCTGGGCTCCTTCTGCCTTAGTCCTTCCTGGCCTATCGACTGTACAGACAGTGGCCTCAATATTTGGTACCAGAGCCCTTGTGCAGTCTACTAGCATCCCCAAATATTTTCATATCCTGACACAGGCCACCCAGAAAATGGTACCATGTCTCACACACCCAGAGCCTGGAAGGAGTGTGGAGCCCCGGCAAGGCTGCTGGGAATGACAAGCAGCTGGCAAGGGACTCCACTCCAGCCCGCCTTGGTGGCCCCCGGGGCTGGGAGACACTGACATCTCCTTGCAGCCTAGGAGGGCTGGAATGCTCTAGGCTACTTTGCACCCCATCTAACCCAGGCCAGGTTCTGTTTCCACAAGGCCTCCACAAAACAAATTAAGCAAAAACACAGGGGAGGCCTTGGGCTGGGTATCAGCTCTGCCCACACCTGCTTTGTGACCATACCTATCATGCACCATGCCCCCCTTTTTCTTTAATTTCCAGTTGCATAACAATAATAACAACAACAAACACCAAAAACCTGATTCTAAATCAGTACCAAATATTCAATTTCAAGAACTGAACCTGTATCACATAGTCAGTGTTAAGAATTCAGTGGTGAACTATTTGAGATCAAAATTTTTAAAATGTGTGTCAAGGTATGAATGTATGCGCAGACCTATTTTTCATTATTTTAATGAAATCTCATCAAATATAGAAGACCCACAAGTTAGGAGGAAGCGCCACAGAAAAGTGCTCTTCAGTGTGTGGAAAGCTTCATTTCAGGGTTCATTTAAATATCAAGATCTACTTCACATTTAGACTCGTTTCAGGAAAAAAAAAGTACGTGAGGCTTTTGAAAGAATTTGGCTTATAATTTATAGAAGATTTCAAAAACATATAACCTACTGGAGGCAAAGTCAAGCTACATCTAATATATGCAATGAAAAGAGTGCTCCATATGGCTCCGTAAGGTCAACCCACTCTTCAGTTTACAAATATGGGGACATCAAACCAAATGTGTCCATCCCAAGGCAATTTTGTGGTAAGGACTGGCACTGGTATTTTGCACGGTTTTCTAGACTACATTGGAACTATGTCTTTCAATCTCTTTCAAATCCACGTGGGTTGAAAATTTAGTACAGAATTACCAAAACTGGCGAGGTGCCTGGGTGGCTGTCAGTGAAGCGTCTGCCTTGGGCTCAGGTCATGATCCCAGGGTCCTGGGATCCAGCCCCGCTTTGGGCTCCCTGCTCAGCGGGGAGTCTGCTTCTCCCTTTCCCTTTGTCCCTCACCCCTGCTTGTGCTCTCTCTCTCAAATAAATAAAATCTTAAAAAAAAAAAAAGAATGACCAAAATTGCTAATCTAAAAAAAAAAAAAAATACAAGTGACGGCCTGAAGAACCCCCTTAGAGAAACATAGCAATGCATTCTTTGAACAATCTTGCCAAGGAAAGAAAGGTTGTTTTGTTGTTGTTGTTGTTTTTAAACCAGTCATTTTCTCACCCTTTGGTTGGCTTTTACAGAAAAATTTGAACTGGGGGTAAAAGTCATGCTTTCCCAGTACCAGTAAATAGGTTAAGACAGCTGTGACGGCTTGTCCTTCAGGCATACTGAAGTGCTCAATCGAAAGGCAAAAGACAACAGAGGGCCCTGGGGGATGGCAGAGAGAAAAGGCAAGGAGGGCCCCTCCTCCAGGCTCTTGTTTTGTCTCATCTGGGCCCAGATGCAGTTCCGCGTCTGCCCTATAGGAGGCAGTATTTACAACAGGATCAAGGGCTCGGCAGCAGGTTGGGTCTCTGGGGAGAAAGCGGGAAGAAGCACGCCCTGGCTGAGCCTCACGGTCCCTCCAGCAAATGCTTTTAAGACACTGGTTTAGATAACTTTCAGAGGCTTTCTCTGCTTGGGATGGAAGATAGCAGCTAATTTATTCATTTTAATTAATGCCAGCCCAGGAAATTCTTTAAGGAACAAAGAGGTCATTCTTAATCCTCCCTAAGACAAAAGGTCACGGTCCGATTTCATCAACCCAGCTTTCTCGAATACCTCATTTTCCTCTTCGTGCTCCAGGATGGCCTGCAGGAACGCCCTCCGCTCGTGGCTTGAAGACTTCTGATCAAACATGCCGGCCTGGATCACTTTCTGATCCACGTTCAGCTTGTACTTCGCCGCGGCGAGAATCTTTTCCTCCACGCTGTTCACCGTGCACAGCCTCAGCACCCGGACCTCGTTCTGCTGGCCGATGCGGTGAGCTCGGTCCTGTGCTTGCAGATCCTGTGAGGGACAAGGACACGCTGCGAGGGGCCAGTAAGCCCATTAGCCCAGGACCCATGTCGCCTGCCCGAGAGGGAAGTGAGGAGGGTTGTTTCACCCACTCGTACTCATCAAAGATTTTGCTTTCATTTTTAAGCTGGGCTCCGAGGAGCTCGGTCCCTAGCTAAAAAACAAAACAAACAAGCAAACAAAAACCCCAATACATTTGATGTCAGATTTATGAGTTTGATATTACCTACAACTGACCTTACATTGCAAGAAATCACGGACGCTGGTGTGAAGTGTTTAAGACGATTTTACAAATATCCATGAATTATACATACGTTACACATATACACTGTACATACAGGGACTGCTCAGGTGACAGAGATCTCCCGGGATCAAAATCCAGCAAAGACGCGATCTTCAGTTTGGGGAAGGAAAAGGATTGCTAGTGGAATGCTAAATTGGTCACATTTTGGGGGGCAGAAATCTGGCACTGTGTGTCGAAAGTGAAAACTGGGTATGGTCCCACGCCCAAAATTTTACTTCTGGTAATTTATCCTATGGAAATAATCAGGGATATGCACCAAGATTTACAAATAAGGGTGTACCTCTCGCTGTTAAAGATGATTTACAATTTTTTAAAGCAGAATTAAATCAAAATTCAGCAATAACAGATTGGTTAAAAAAAATTAGTCTCTGTATGTTATGTACCACATACTCTATGTTTAGTACCATACAAATCAATTAGCAACTTGATGACACAGAGCTATCAGAAATACAAACTACAAGTTACCTATAAGAAGGTATATCAGGATCCTACTTGCTCATATTTACCCAGACCAAGAAAAGGCCGGAGGAACACACCAACGGTACTGACATTTCCAAGTAACGAGAGTACAGTCATTATTAAAGTTTCCTCCTTTTATTTTCAAATGGTTTAACTTTATTTTTCTGCTTTAAACATATATTACTCTTATAAGAAGAAAAAGGTTTTAATGAAATCTTTCAATCAAAACCTTCATAAACCTAAGACCAAGTGACCTGATTTTGACACTACACAGTAAAACCTTCTCGGTCTGTCACTTTTACTCAGTCTGGCCCAGGGGATGGTCTCTGCTTCCACGCTAAGGAGTGATTTCCGGGTCTCCCCCATTAGGCCTGTTTATATTTATAGGGCAAAAGTCTGTCCCCTGTATCCTGCATCCCTAGCACTCGATTTTGCACAAGCTAATACTCCACAGTGGTAAAGCCCATCCTCTTGACCAGATGAGTTTCCTGGTCATGCACATGGCATAAGGCGACAAGAGGCCAAAGTCCACACAGGAGACCTCTCTTTGCTGCAGGGACCTCTACGATTAAATGACTAATGAGGCCAAAACTGCCCCTCAGACGATGTCTGAATAACGTTAGATATCAGACAGCCGAACCATGAACATAGCTGGCACCCACCCCAATTAGATGATTTTTCCAAAGAGGAGAAAGTGAGGTGGGTCACTGAAATCCAAAGCTGGGGGCTGGGGGGTGGAACCCTAAACTTCATTACAAGACTTTGGTTCAATCACCTCTCTCAACACACGCTCACCAGCATGGGGAAGCAGCGGCCAAGGTGGCGAGCTGTGCGCGGCAACCTCTGGAAGACGTTCTACAACAGGGGTCAGCACACTGCTTCTGTAACAGGCCCAAGAGCAAGTTTCTATGAACAGTAAATACTCTAGCTTGTCTGGGCCAAGAGCAAACACTTTGCAACTGCTCTCACCAAAAGGCTGATTATCATCTTCTTTTTTCTCCATTTTACATTTTTCTACTTAAAGATGGGGGGAAAAAAACCATTCTTAGCTCGCAGGTCTTAAAAAAGCAGATGGCAGGCCAGACTCGGCCCCCAGGTCTGAGTCTGCTGACCTCCGCCCTAGCAGATGCTGATAAATCACAAAAATATTAAGATACAGGTGGCAGGAGAATATAATAGGCAAGGAAACAGAGGGCCCAGGTCATCTACAGACGGGGTAGTAAGTTCGAGAGTCCTCCTGAGCTGGCTGCAGCGAGGTGTTCGGTTGTGGTTTGTTTTGTTTTGAGGGGGCTCCAGTGGTGTTTTTTTGTGTGTATAAAGCCATCTATTTGGAAACTAGCAAAAATTAGTGTTTCTAGGCTGAAGAAGTTTATGGAATGTAGCCTGTAAGTCAAAATGGGGGGGGGGGCATACAGTGACAAAGAAATCCGTGCTGTCGTTATTGGGTGGATTCTTCAGTACTTCTGAGATCTTGGTCAGACATTCCATCACACTAGGGAGGTGTGACTGTATCTGGAGACAAGAACATAGCCCAAGAAGAGGGCCTCCAAGGTAACTCTGTGGTTGGTCCTTCTGTGTAAACAACTCAACTTCAGCTCCATGGGCTAATAATAAGGGTCCCAAGCCATGTTTCCAATCCACAGTTTGGAAATGAGAGCCTCAGTAATCCCGAGGGATTTTACTGCTAATTCCACATGTCTGTGTTCTAACTTTACGTCTAGCGAGAGCCTCCAATTAGCGACTTTTAGGCCTCTATCTTCAATCTGTCAACTTTGGTCAAACAGAACCACTATTTGGTCGCTAGGCCTTAATTTTGTTTTTTTGTTTTTTGTTTTGTTTTGTTTTTTTGTTTTGTTTTTGTTTTTTTTGTTATTTCAGGCTCTTTTTATTATAGGGGATCAGAACCTGCTCATTTTCTTTTCTTTCTTTCTTTTTTTTAAATGATTTTTTATTATATTATGTTAGTCACCATACAGTACATCCCCGGATTCCGATGTAAAGTTCGATGCTTCATTAGTTGCGTATAACACCCAGTGCACCGTTCAATACGTGCCCTCCTTACTACCCATCACCAGTCTATCCCATTCCCCCACCCCGCTCCCCTCTGAGGCCCTCAGTTTGTTTCTCAGAGTCCACAGTCTCTCATGTTTCATTCCCCCTTCTGATTACTCCCCTTTCTTTATCCCTTTCTTCCCCTACCGATCATCCTAGTTCTTATGTTCCATAGGTGAGAGAAATCATATGATAATTGTCTTTCTCGCGACTTATTTCACTTAGCATTATCTCCTCCAGTGCCGTCCATGTTGCACAAATGTTGAGAATCATTCCTTCTGATAGCTAATAATATTCCATTGTATATGGACCAGCTTCTTAATCCATTCATCTGTTGAAGGGCATCTTGCTCCTTCCAACATTGCTATTGGTGGACAATGCTATGAACATTGGGTGCATATGGCCCTTCTCTTCCTACACGTCTGTCTTTGGGTAAACACCCAGTAGTGCAATGGCTGGAATCATAGGGTAGCTCAATTTTTAACTTTTTAAGGGACCTCACACTGTTTTCCAAAGGGGCTGTACCAGCTTGCATTCCCACCAACAATGTAGGAGGGATCCCCTTTCTCCACATCCTCTCCAACAATTGTTGTTTCTTGCCTTGTCTATTTTTGCCATTCTAACTGGCATAAGGTGGTATCTCAGTGTGGTTTTGATTTGAATTTCCCTGATGGCTAATGATTTTGAACATTTTTTCATGTGTCTGTTAGCCATTTGTATGTCTTCATTGGAAAAGTGTCTGTTCGTATCTTCTGCCCATTTTTTGATTTGTTTATTTGTTTCTCGTGTATTGAGTTTGAGAAGTTCTTTGTAGATCTTGGATACCAGTCCTTTATCTGTAGTGTCCTTTGCAAATATATTCTCCCATTCCATGGGCTGCCTCTTAGTTTTTTTGATTGTTTCCTTGGCTGTGCAGAAGCTTTTTATCTTGATGAAGTCCCACAAGTTCATTTTATCTTTTGTTTCTCTTTAGGCCTTAATTTTGATTCAACATGACAAAGAATTATTACAGACACTTTTTTTGCTTTCAATGCATGCTAGAACCAACATGGTAGAAAGAGTTGCACAGCTTTCGTTTCGGGGACCATGCAACCTTTATGCAGGGGTATAGGATGGAAAGAGCCCAAAGCCAGGATTCACACCCAGACAGACACGGACAAGTTGACAGTGACTGGTTTCTTCACGTGGAAAGCATTTCGAAGACTAGGTATGTAATTAGGTTTGCAAACTGCCTTGTGGTATCCAGTGGAGTCGTTTGCTTAATGAAAGTTAGTTCTCTTACCTTTTATATGAAAAATCAATACTCTATCACTCTAAGATCACGGACTTCTGAAAATGAAAAAAAAAAAAAAAAAAAAAAGGTCTGCCCAAACTAATGGCCGCGTTTAAGTGACAGACATGAAAAATATGATCAGGCCAGTTGCCCAAATCCAGTGGTAGCGAAATCTACCTGCGGCAGACAAAAATACTGGGAGAAATATATGGCCCACTGCCAGGAACCTGTGCTAAATTAGACCAGAGGAAGTCTGAGGTCCTGTGTGTTTTGTTGCCTAAGTTTTAGTTCCAATACAGTGAAAGGTGAATGGATTGTTCAACGCTCATGCAATTTACTTGATTCTGGAGTTCCACACTGAGTTAATGGTTGTAAGTTTGTGTATGTGTGTGAGAGAGAGAGACAGAGACAGTGGGGGGAGACAGAGAGAAAGGGAGAGACAGGGACAGAGGGAGAGAGAGGAGTGGAAGGAGAGAAAGAGACACAGGCATGGATGTCCCAGCATCCTTTCTAGAGGGAGTGGATTCCTCTGCCATCTGGAATTTGCACGGTGCCAACGCAGGTGGTCAGCTGGGAAGCCACAGATGTGCCTACCTCCAAAGATAAAATCTAGCGCGCCCTCCACTCTCCTATAGACAGGCTTTCTTTTTTTTTTTTTCTCAGTAAAGATTTGGATAGCAGAGGAAGGCTGATCTGAACCACACCGAGCACCTCGGGGAGGAGAAGCGGCACATTCTAGATGCCCAGCCGAGCCTCAGCGCCTGCGGCCCGGCAGCCACCCTCAAAACGTGGGATTGACTCTAAGTTCACAATAGTCAACAGGAAAACTGCAGGTCTGTCACGGGAATGAGAATTCCACCTGTGCCTGGGAGCGCAGCGTGAGACATAAAAATATATGAAATATATAAAAATATTTTCTGAAGACTCAGAACTAATATACTCTGTGCTGGAGCTCCGGAGCCCTTTCCAAGGTCCAGACGTTTCCACAGGAGCTATCTTTACCGTATTCACCGAGAGAGAACGGCTGGGGGGCACAGCAGTGGTCAAATGGCTGTGGCCACCCTGAGGCTTGGAACCACTGGTCTATTCTTGAAATCAGCGCCCCTCAGCTAGGAGAGAAACGACGGCAGAAACTCTGGGGAGCTCCTGAATGTCTCGAGAAGTCTGGGAAGCACCTGCAAAACGGGGCGCGGGGTGGCCGGGAATGGGAAGCAGGCGTGCGTGCTTTTTGTAAAAGCTCTCTCCTCGTTCTGTGCACCCCGCGACTCCGTTCCCTGCCCCAGACGAGAGCTGTAAGCCTGTCCGTCCCAGTCCCCACCGTGACCCAGTGAGACTACTACTCTGCATGTTCGCAGCTGAGGAAACTGAGGCGCAGGGAGCAGCCCGGGCGAAACCGATGTATGATTCACATCTGCACGGGAGAGCTGCGGTTTTCCTTTGTACTATTTTGAATTCGCGTGTGCTCCAAAACGAATCAAACCCCGACAAACATCATTCCACCCAATTTCGTACCAACAGGCGTACTAGCTCCCCGCATCACGGAGCAACCACGGGGGAGCCGTGCACCTTTCTCAATCATCAAAGCACCCCTATAAAAAGGAGAACTGTATATTTACCAGGCTCAAAGAACTTCGTAGCAGATGCTCTGTGGGATAGACTTTGATGGCGATTTTAAACAAAACAGACCAAAAGACAAACTACTATTAATTGTTTGACCTTCGGGAACCTACTTACAGCTTCTGGGGACTCATTCTCCTTGACCGGAAGGGTGCATCTGGTGATGTTAACAGCCTGACAGCGTTGTGAAAACGGAATGAAGGAGGCTGGCGCAGAGTTAGGGTCCAATAAATGTTAGATGTGGTCGTTTATGTTTTGGACCATTTGTGATGTATCCCATAACCAAACATCCTTTGCTTTGGGGCCAATCCCAGGAGATGGGGTTAAAACTAAGCAGAGCCTGAGTTTCTGTACCCCAAACCGGAGCTTTCAAAGGCACAGCGAAGGCATGTGGAAGGCATCTTATCACCGAGGGAGGTAAGGTAAGAGAGCCCTTTGGAGAAATGGCCCACTCTTTTGGAAATCTGCTCTTCCCCATGAATGTGAATGACAACACCCATACACTTTTAGTCCCTCTAGTTCCAGAAGGGATGCCAGGCACCCACGTCAGAGAGAGACAGACCTGGTGAGGATTCCAGTCGCTGTCAAAGATGACCACGGTATCAGCTGCCTGAAGGTTCAAGCCCAGGCCGCCAGCTCTCGTGCTCAGCAGGAAGATGAAGTACTGGGACCCGGGCTCGTTGAATTTCTTCAGCAGAGCAGCGCGGTCCTCAGACTTGGTGGTGCCTGTGGGTATAAGAAAAGTAGAGAAAGAGATTTTTCTCAAATCAAGAAGGAACACTGTCCTATTACCCACGGTTTCAAAACGCTGGGTTTAAACACTTAGGACTGGGCACCTTTGTAACTTTACAAATACCAGAACATTCTCATGTTACACTAAAAGTTAATGAAAACATTTTCTAGATTTATTTCTGTGCTTAGAGCACCAAATAATTTTAAAAAACCCACCTACCTACCTACCTACACACACACACATACACATACGCACATGTGCCTACAAAGATTATTATAATGGTTTAAGGCAATTTTGCTGACGGGCATTAGGGCGGGCAGTTGTTTATGCCAAGAGGGTGGAAACAAAAGGGAAATCAATTTCCACTGCGTTTTACCGTTTGGACCGCTCCTGAGCATGATCTGGCTGGGAAAAACACAAAACGTGAAAGGAATATTTTTATCCAGGTTAGCACGACTTGAAGCCACAAGAACTCCATATTTATCCATAGCCATGTATATGGAAGCTGTCGAGTCTGTTTCTCATGTTGACATTCCGCTGAGTTCACAGGGTGCTGACCCTGGTAACGCACCTGCCAGCGGCTGGTCCCACAGTGCCTAAGGAGACGCCACGATGGGGAGGAAGCGGAGTGCGCCAGACCCCAGAGCACGGCCTCACGTTTAGGGCATCAAGGCCCCCGCACCTGCCTCCCGATCAGCCACCCAATCACACACTCTGTGTTCGTATTTACCCAGGAGGCACTGCTGCAGAGTTCTGAAAGAGGCTTTAGGCTGTTGGGAAACAGATACGCGTGTCTCACGACAGTCCCTAAACGCCTGCGATACAAATATGACTTCTACATGGTGTGCTTTTTTTAAGGATGAAAAGACACCAGCAACTTATTTCAGAGGATTAAAATATTTAAGTGATGGCAGCTTACGAAATCATGTTACCATGAGGGTCAGATACCCACACATAGCAGGGGGACGGGGGGGGGGAGCTGTTCTTCACATTAATAAAAATAGTAAGTACCCTCCTGAGGAGGGGGAAAAAAACCCCAATTCCCCATATATAGCAAACAGGGATTAGGACCAAGGGGCTTTGGGGGTTCTCCTCATTAAACGAAGCCATGTTCTTCAGAGCTCATTTTGCTTTCTAAATTAGATTTCGAGTTTGGCCACCTGGTCAAATCCTGCAAGGAGAAATGGTAAAGAGTTTAGATTTGGGGGGAGAGGCACTAAATGCGCTCTGCGGAGTGACGTTTCAACTCCGTGGGGCTCTTTTTACTTTTTCCTTTTCTTTTCAGAGTTGGCTTTCTGCGACCACGGTGACCTGTTTGTTCTCGACCCTACTGGAAGACGAGTTCTGTGCTATCATGAAACCTGCTCCCTGTATTGTCTTTCCAGGCGCAATAATTTAAACAAAATTACTCAGGGGAGTCACAGTTCACATATTTACCCTCTGCCTTAAAGCACATGGAAAGCCACAGAAACAACAACAAAGATGTTTCTAAAGTGAGGGAGAGAAGGAGTTTCCAGAGACAAGGATGTCTGTTTTCCGGCAGCAGAATACAGCATTTATATGCTCTGAAGATGTAAGTTCAGTTTTAAATCCACTGAAAAAGAATCGGCCACGTGCATTAAGCTATAAATTAAACTGGTTAGTGGATATGCCTCCTGGGGATGGAAATAACCCTAAATGCAAAATACATTACTGGAAAACAAAAGAAATACCAAAATCATTTGGTCAAAGGAGTTTTCGGGCCCTACGCCAGAGACCTCAAGCAAAGACACGGACTGTATCTCTGGTGTGGATTCACACCGTCTAAATAGCTGGGAACTGATGAACTTTCAAAGCCAGAAAAACCTATGATTAAGTCCCTTTTCAGGCAAAGAACTATGACAGTGCTAATGACACGGTTCAGACTTTGCTGGATTACCATTCCCATTAGTCACAGGTTCCCCGAGTTGAGATCTTTGCAGATCGTCAGCGATCTTTGGGATATTTGAATGACTGTGTCGAGGTTTATCCACAGAGCAAATCCATGCTTGCAGGTGGCACAGCTTTTCACACGCTCAGCGTCAGTGTCAGTCCCATGTTCTGTGAGACTGTGAGGCAGAACATAACCAAGCACACAATTAATAGCAAGTGTGATTGTGTTGAAAGTTGCAGAATGTGCCAGAAGGAACACACTGCCAGGCTTTCATGATTACTAATTTTAACTTAGTTTCAGCTGCTTTGGGAAAATTTTGTCTTCTGGGATGTAGCTTCACCACTCGCTCTCACTCAAAAATCATTTCCAGCGAAAACAAAGACTATAACGGGACAGTAGCCAGATCCGTTCCTGCAACCAAAATGCTTGCAGGAAAAAAAAAAACTCTGTTTAGCTGTCATTGAGTGATTTTTCCCCCCCTGAGGTCAAAAATTTAAGACCTCAAATTCAGCCATGAAAATCTGCAGTCATTTGAACCAGCGGGTGAAGGGGCCGGTGGTTGGAGGCTGGTGCACTTGTGTGTGGATGGATTGTTCGCCCCTTGGTTCTCTCCAGCCCCAAAACAAATGGCTACTGTTTCTGGTGGGCAGAGCCTGTACCGTTTTCTCAACTCCATCTGTAACATTTTGTTACGAAGCTTGTGTACTTGTTGTCTCCTCCAACCTAACGGTGAGGCCTCTGACAGCAGGAACGCAGCAGCTCCATTCATCTTCCATCTCCTTCCAATTCACCGCTTTAAAAATTTTGAGTAAGTTCAAAATCATTCTTGAAATGCTGTCGCCAGAAAAGCAGCCTGTGTTTTCGGAGACGGGATATATCTTCCTGGGTCTGCAAAAACTGACTCTGAACTAAGCTGGCATCAGAGAGATCTAAGTTAGAAACTGGCTTCGCCGTGTACGTCACGCGTAAGTTAGCGCATTTCTCTAAGCCTCTGTTTTCCCACCTGTGAAATGGGGATCATATTCGTACCTTGGGAAAAGGGGGTAAAAGCAACTTGTTTGCCGAGAAAGTTAAATCAATAATGCCCATGAAGCGCCTTGCCCGGTATCCCACAGGCAGTAGGCATTCCATCAATGTTACCTTTTACGACAATTATTATTAGTAATAAACGGATAAGGTCAGCCCACCAACAGCAACCTGCGAAGGAGACTCTTTCAAGCTGGCAAGAAAACATTACAGAGATTTGTTTCAAGGAAAGCACTTCTTGCCAGTTTCACAGACTCGAATATTCCAAGGCCACAATCCTTGAAGAGGGGAGATTCCGAACGAAAAGCCACAAAGTAGTAAAGAGCAGCTGTGTGGGACACCAGGGAAGGGCTGCCCCACACCTGAGCAGCAGGGGAGGCAGGCTTGCCCTTCAGATGAGTGCTGACCTTGCCCCTCACGGAGAGGGGACGGGAGAATCAGGCCAAAGGACGAGACACAGTGCAGGAGATGTGGCAAAAGAGACAGACTGCGGACGACAGAACTGTGTCACGAATTCAGAAGGAACACTGACGTAGCCGTGCGTCTGTTTGCATGACTTGGAGGGGAGAGGTGAAAAAGATTTTTCAAAATCAAGTCTGTCTGAGGTATAATTAGTTCAAAAATTAATAACACTCCAGGAGGTAGACCATAAAGAGAATTCATTTAAAAAATAAAAGTAAGAGAGAGGATGGCAGGTCTGAGGTTGGTGTGTGTCCAGTTCTATCTAATTAGTGGCAACCGGGGGAACAGAACGTTGGACTGAATGTAAAACAAAACCTTTTGTTTATTTATTTATATGTTTTATTTTCTATTTTTTTAAGTAGGTTCCGCGCCCAGTGTGGAGCCCAACACAAGACTTGAACTCATGACCCTGAGATCAAGATCTGAGCTGAGCTCAGGAGTCGGACGCTTCACCAACTGAGCCACCCAGGCGCCCCAAAATAAAACCTTTTAATGGAACATAAACTTCCAAAATAAAACCTTTTAATGGAACATAAACTTTTAAATTTCTACCTAACAATAACTTGAAGATTGCATCAGATAGAAACAAGATATTAGTAATGCTGTACTGTTCTGTATGCAGGGGTTCCACACCATCCTGCCTGTAAATTAGCTCCTATTCCCACATTCTGCTCTTTCAAAGTGTTGGCCCCTGCCACGTTTGGTATCGTTCAACCTCGGAATTTGGTATCTTTCAACCTCGAAAATATTAGGGCTGGCATCCAAATCACACAGTAATTTTGGAAATAAATATCTCTAAACTCATGTTTCCTTCCTTTCGTATCTTCTGATTTTTCTAAAAAGTGAAATACCAGGCAGATCAGGCAAGCATTTCACATAGTTTGTAAAATCCAGGACACAATGGGGCCCTATCTCTTAATGCAGCAGGGAGATATGTTCTATTTGGGAAAAGAAAGAAGCTTTAATGATAATTCAGTATCATCCTAGATGAGTAAGTACAGTGTTACCGAAGAGAGGAGACACAGCCTTTATCCCCTTAAAATACGCCTCAACAGAAAAAGCTAAGGGCTTATCAGAATATTCAGCGTGGCACATAGGTGACACACCAACCTAAAAGCAGAGAGGGTTTTTAAATTTTAATTTAGTTTCATTTAGTTTAATTGGGGCACTTATAAATGCCTGCAAGTCCACTTGCGCTGGCTTGTCTGGGGGGTAAACAGCTGTGTGAGTGATTTCGGCTTATTTTAAGCTGGAGGATATAAAAATTGCTATCTGCAAAAGCTGCACCTCACCCTGCCAGTTAACTCGTCAACAGTTTCACTCCTCCTGCCGGCTGGGGCCGGACCTAAGCGCCCCTTTCCCCTGCACGCCCCGTGGCACGGCCTCCGAGCCTGATCCCTTTGGGACTCACCATCAAGGCGAAGGTACAGGAAGTTCCGAAAAGCAAAGTAATCTTCCATGATGGTCATGAGGGACGTCATCTGGCAGAAAAGCAGCACGCGGTGATTAGTCGCTCTCAGTTTTGGCAGAATACGATCAAGCAGCTCAAACTTTCCTGAGGCCCGATACAGCTCAGCCCTGAAGCCCAAAAAGGCAAAACAAGAAGACGGTATTACTGCTGTCTCCTGGAAGGATCCAGGATAGCTTCAGTGAATGAATGAATGAATATCCACCCCAGAACGATGGGGGCATGTCATGGAACAAGCGAATACTTCTACACAAGACCCACAAAGAGTACATTATAGATGCTATGTATGGCGACTGGTTCTGGAAAGAGAAGGAAATTCTTGTGTGTCCCTAATACTTTCGCTCTCTGTCCCTCTCTCTCAATTTTCTCTCCCTCTTTCTCTCTCTCTTATCCACACACAGTCGTGAATCCGTTGTGTTTCCTTAAATTGCTGCTTGGTAAGCACATAAAGTTATTAATTTAGGGCACTTAAAACGCGTCCAAATATTTCTTGAGCACCTAGTACCACCTGCTGGGCACAGTTCCAGGCACATGTATACGGATGAGAAAATAGACTCCCTGCCTTCCAGACGGCTAATTGCAAATTGTGATGAGCACTAAAGAGAAAAATAACAAGTTGCTATGAGACAACGCACAGCAACACGTGACATCTTTAAATTAGAGCAGGGTTTGGCAAATTTAGGCCCTGGCCTGCTGCCTGTTTTTGTAAATAGAGTTTGACTGGAGCGCAGCCAGGCCCACTCATTTCTGTTTTGTGTATTCGGCAGCTTTCACACCACACAACAGCAAACTTGGGGCAGAGACTTTGTGACCCACAAAGGCAAAAATATTTGAGATCTGGCCCTTTAGAGAAAAAACTTTGCCAGCCCTTGATGCCGGTGACCTTGCTGGAGACAGAACAGATAATGAGCCACAGGGCGGCCGGCTGAAGAACGGGGGCTGGGAGGGGAAGAGTCCAGGAAGTGGGGAGAGTATGTGCAAAGGCCCTGTGGAGTAAAGCAGCCTGGTGAGTCTGAGGAACTGAACATAAAACAGGGGAATTCTGGAGACGAGGGCAGAGAGGCAGCGGGTGGGGGGGGGGGGGAAGAGATGCCGGAGGACTCTTCTAGCTGCACTGAGTGTGTTTGCTTTAAGTGCAACGGAGAGCCACCCATGGGTTTGAAAGAGGGTGGTGGCGAGATCGGCCACATCTTTTTAAAAGATCACCATGTGCACTGTAGGAATGGACTTGGGGAGGGGACAAGAGGCCTGGCTTACAGAGAAGTTCAACTAGGAAAGAGGATGGTGGTGGGTACCGGCTATCAAGAGTGTCAACGAGCTAAAGCAGGGCCTTTTCTCCTCCATAATGAACTCCTTCTCTCTTTTGTCATCAGGGATGTGTTAAATTATTAAAACTTCATTGTCGGGCCGATACGGCTAGGAAAACTCATCTGTGCACACACTCCACAACATTGCAATGGGTCATCAGATGGCAGATTCTATGACACAGTGTGTGTCGCCTCCAACAGACAGTTTCACGTGTATGTCTTCCCAACCTCCATCCCCTGCCCCAACCACCGTCCCCCCAACATCTCCTGCGGCCGTGTTGTTCGTATGCAACCCTGGCCAATGTCATGGCGCCAGGAGTGACCACGGGACCCAGAGGAGAGGAAAGCAAGCAGGAGCAGGAGAGCCTGGCGGCCCTGGTTCTGGGTGGGTCCCCTTTCTAGTTCTTAGCCCAGTGACGCCGTCAGCCTTTGGGATCCCAAGAATGGCCCCCACATCCTAATACTCAATGTTCCCTGGTGCAAAACAGAGACTTTTCATGAATGCAAGTTACTTTTCTGTTATTGCTGGAAGGTTTGACACTCTTTAATGGCTGCTGTAACAAAACACATTTCTCATACGGATTACACTCTAATGAGTAGTGTAAAGTCACACATATCCACGGCGGATGAGACATTTCCTCTCATGCACGTCCGTGTTAAGTATCAACCTGAAATTTAATACAATAAATTCTCTTTCGGCCCAAGCTATCCTATTGGTTTTAAGTAACAACTCTTTGAAGCTTCCACTGAATTTTTAGGACATTAGGTTACTCTTAATTCTATTAAATGAGATCTGTGTCCTTTAAATAGTCAGTTGCTCAAGGCATCCAGTAATTTATTTCAGTAAAGTACAAGAGAAGCCTGGTGTCATTTCAGTTAACAACTCCCATACCCTCTTCTGAGGTGAGGGGCAGGCACAGGAGGCTGGCAGTAGGTACGTGTGTGATAGGAAACACCATGGAGTGAAAAGTTTAGGTAGGACCAATAAACTATTTTTTGGAAGAAAGATAAATTTTAAGATTTACCCATTGATGACCCCATTTGAATAGCCCAGGTGTTCGGCAAAGGATTCCTTTAAAAGAAAGAGGAGAAAAAAATGATTAAGAAAAAAACCCCATCCAAATATGTAAATTAACTTAATAAGTACTCTTTTAGTGAAGTTATCCCATTATTTCTAGAGTATAGTGAAACAAAACAATAAGTAAGCAAGAAAATACTTGTCAGACGATGAACCAGAAACTCGATGTCTTTGAATTCAAACTTTTGTTCTGCCATAGATGTGTCCTGGGAGTTTCTGCAAGTCTCCAGAGTCTCACACTGGGATGTCAGGGTTAGTTTACTCATCAAACAGTGATTAAGCATCTGCTGACCCAGGACTGAGCCAGGTAGGTATGGGGGATCCAGAAACAACTGAAGTATCCATCCCCAAGGAGTCTAAACTAGAGGAAGAGCCTAATACAAGCAAATCAGGATTCAGACATGCACGGAAATAAACTGCAAAAATATTCAAAAGTGAAAGTCACGGTGACTGTATACTATATTCTAAATCTGAGTTTAGAGAAATCCCGACACCCCTCCATACTGTACTTTTCTCTGTTACAGATGCGGCCCTCCGTGGACACCAACCGCTCCCTTGGGTGTCCAGGCTCCCGTCCTCAAAACACAGAATTTGAAATTTAAAATGAGAATTTCAGAATTTCAAATTGAATGTAAACTCTTTAACCACGTAATTGCCTCCTCACGGATCCTGTAGAAGAAATAAATTCCTGTTCTCCGTGTGGTGCTTCCAGGCTGACTGGAGGGAACAGGAGACCATCTGTGGGGAAGGAAAGCATGTCACACCTTCTCACTAGCCGCCCGCTGTCTCCCTCTTCTGCTTCACTTCCTTCCCCAAGCAGCAGCAGAGCTCTCCCTCCCGGGGATCAGTGCTCTTCCCCTCTGAGGTCTCCTCTCACACACGCTCATCCTTTACGGTGGGCACCGGCCCCTCGGTGTGCTTCCCTGCTGGCGAAGTCAACACCAACGGACATGGCCAGAAACCCCACTGTGACTCCAAGAGCCACGCCTTCCCTCTCTGCTGGCAGCCACCCCTTGCTAGATTTTTGGGATCCGTCCCTATCGTCTAAGCAGGGCTATAAAAACTAGAGAGATGGTACATGTCAGTGCATGGTGATAAGTTTAGGGATTAGCATCGTTTTTTGCTTTTTAAAAGATTTTATTTCTTTATTTGATGGAGAAAGTGAGAGCCAGAGAGCACAAGCAGGGGAGCTGCAGAGGGACAGGGAGAAGCAGGCTCCCTGCTCAGCGGGGAGCCCAAGGATGTGGGGCTTGATCCCAGGAGGGACCTGAGCCGAACAGACGCTTAAACGACCACCAAGCCACCCAGGTGTCCCCGGGATTAGCATCATTTCAAAAAATGTCTTCGTTTCCCTGGTTTGAAGGTCCCCAGGGAAACAGTGCGCCCAACAGAGAGAGGGGGCTTCTGGTGTGATTTCCTATGAACTAAGGGGGAGCGCAAACAAGACAGACACAGAGGCCAAGTGCACACGCCAACTCCGAGCCAGAGCCGTGGCCAGGTATGCCCATGACTCTGGGCCTCACTTCTAGGAATACGCTTCCGAAAGTTTTTATGTTAAAAAAAAATGCAAATCAGAGTCTGTCTCTCTATTGACAGCTATTTAGAATGGAAATATACAAGGAACAGAGGGCAGGCTACTTAAACTCAGCACCCCAGGTTCTCCAGACAGAAGCCTGAGGACGGAAGGCATCATCCCCCTTCCTGACATGGTCTAGCATGTTTCAGAAGCTAATTTTTTGCATGACAACGAAAATGAAGTAAGACTGACACTTAATTTTCATAACTTCTAAGTCCTCAAACCCCTCTACGAGTCAGAATAAATATCTCAAAATTGTTTTTGGAAAAGAGGGGATAGGATGGTGGGTGCCGGGTTCAGCTGGCAGGACCCTGGTCATTTTCATCATTTGATATTTTTTTTTGGCTCCCCACCGGCCACAGACCAATATAGATCCACCACTAATTCATCGACACCTTCCATCTGTTTAATCTATGTTATCAATGTATACGATGCTTCCTCTCTCATTTTTTTTTTTAAAGTTTAGCCTTTGCCTCTCCCGTAATCGGTCACATGTGATGACAAGCCAAGTGCACTGAAGCTTGGAGATGCGGAGAGATTTTCACCGGGTCACGGTTACAAAGTGGACTGGGACACGGCCTCATTGCTGCATGCTGGGTTCTCCTTCACCGAGTGCCCAAGCAGCTATGACTCTTTGATGGGATTTTATTTTCAGTGCTAGTATTGGAGCTGTTATCATCTGACTTGGATCTAGAGCTTGTCAGCCTATAGACTCTCTGCCGTCTGGACGGGGAGGCAACAGTCAGGTCCGGCTGGGACAGGTCCCCAGGACAGGTAGAGGGTGTGTAATAAATACTCTTCTCTGACAAGCGCGATTGCCAAAAACAAGGGAGAAAAAAGCAAAACACAGAATCGTCAAAGTCAAGAATATTTCAAAGGCAGGAGTATTCGAACTCGATTTTTATACTGTCATTATTAAAATTCTGATTTTCCAGAACCTTCTATTTATTTCCTTTTTAAGGAACCGGTGCGGGCACTGGACGCCTGTGGTGACCTGTTCCCTGGAGCCCTTGCTCATGCGCCGTGGAAAGTAGGCCCCACCACGACCACATGCACCAGCAAGACTGAACAGCGGAGCCTACAGTTTGGCTCCTTCTCCTTCCTGCTCAGGTCAATTGCTCCCACTGGGGAGAAATTCTGTCAATTTAGGAAACTTATTTACACGCAGTGAACAGGGCAGAAAATGTCCTCGCCCCTAAAAATAGCTTTGTGAGACCAGAGCGTCAGGATAAAAGCCAGGATTTACATCGTCAGGACAGATGCCAGAAAGGAAAAATGCAGATCTCAGTAGCCGAACGAAAGGCAGCGTCTTTTCGAGAGCATCTTCCTCTTCAACAGGTACTGACACATTATTTTAATATTTTTCATAGCATCCTTCTGAGGAAACTGATGTATTCATCATTACCTTCAATTTCCCCACTCCTACCATAACAAGGCAATTCACAGCACTTACCCAAACCCACATAATGAGCCCGAGCTTGCACTATTTTCTCCATGCTTCAAACCCTTGCTTATAAAATTCCAGATGCTCAAGTGCTTGGTGCCAATGAGAATCCGTAACCGGAAAATTCACGTTTGTTAATTCTGCTTGTCGAGCTATCAGAACATGTCATTTCAACGTCCACGCATATTTCAACCCCCTTTCTTTCTTTCCTCCTTTTTAAAAAAAGTAGCATTAGTGGGAAGAGCGCAGTCGGGATCCGAAGCAAAGCGGGGAGCGCAGACTTACCTCGATGTGCTGAAACATATAGGGGTGATTGCAGATTTTTCTCAATTGCATGATGGTGTTCATGAGAGTCTTGGCGCCTCCCTTCCCCTGAGAGTGGGCGGAGAGAGGTAACACAGAACAAACACACTGGTAACGGACCGGACACTGCCCATCTTTAAAAAGTAGGCTTTTCTAGAAAGCACCATAGGTCTTTTCTGTAACCTGTGCCTGTCGGGGTCCAAGGCTCTTGTTATATAGAAGTTTCTGAGTTACAGGTACACCATCTATCTAGTGACTCACTTATCTTCCAGGAGGGAATCTGAGTTGATGGCTTTGTGACATGACTCTCTGTTCCCCGGGGTTCTGGGAAGACAGAAGCCAGGAACAGATGCCCAGGGAGTGACACAGGATTTTAAAACCTTCTTAGGTGCCGGCCCACATTCTTCCCTGCAGTACTGACATGAGCAGAACTAAAAGCTATTTTGGTGACATGAACTTATTCCATTCCTCCTGCCCCAATGCAGTCTGCAATTAAGAGATTACGAGGTTTCCTTTGGCAGCTAGGACAGCTAGAGAAAAGGCCCACAGATGTGCTCTAACACATCAGCATTAGCAGGGACGCCCCCTGGGAGTATGTGACGTCACAGCCGTGGGAAGACAGACAACAGGTGAAGTTGCATCGTCTTCCGAAATGTACCTTCTTATCTTTCTCCGAGCCGTCCGTGAGGAGGATCCCTTTGGCTTGCATGTGGCGGTAGAGAATTTTCTGCAGCGCGGACATGTCACACTTGATCACATATTCAACCTGGGGGAGAAAGAATAGCAAGTAGGTAGGAGCAGGAGAGAGAAGGTGCCTATTCTGAGAAGACGGCTGGGACGTGGCCGCAGACGGCAGTCCTGGAACGCTGCAGGTCCCTCCATTTCCCCTCCCCGGATTCCCGGAGTGGAGGGTGGGATGGGGGTGGTGGTGGAGACCGCGGTCATCGCTGCTAAAGGTACCATAATGATGGAGGGACCTGCCAAAGGGTGAATGTGACTGAGGCTGGGGTCACGTTTTCTGAAATTGCTTGACTTGCTCCATATTTGAGAGAGAGAGAGAGAGAGAGAAGCTTACAAACTGTTCAAATTCAAAGATGCTCAATATAGAGTTTCTTCCTAGTATTTCTTCCACTTTCCAGCTACACACCCTTTCATATGAACAGAAAAACACTGACTGCCCAATATCCCAAGATTTGCTCTGTAAGACGTTTATTTATTATTATTTTTCAAGATTGTATTATTTATTTGACAGAGAGAGAGAGAGACCACAAGTAGGCAGAGTGGCAGGCAGAGGGAGAGGGAGAACCGGGCTCCCCGATGAGCTAGGACCCGATGCGGGCCTCGGTCCCAGGACCCCAGGATCATGACCTGAGCCGAAGGCAGATGCTTAGCTGACTGAGCCACCCAGGTGCCCCTGTAAGACAATTTTTCACTGGGCATATGCAGAGACCCCCAGTACTAATCCACAAGTGAGATTTGTAACAGCCCTACGTTGACTGCCATTAACCTCTGCTTTTCAGAGACAAGAGAGGACCTGTGAGGACAGCAGGTGGGGGAGAGGAATTAATCTAAAATTGGACACAACACAACTTTATGACCACCTAAAGAAAGCAAAACCTTGTGGGCCTCCAGTTGGACTATAAAAAAAAAAAATTCGATTTAAAACAGTTAAAGGGAATTCACGTGCCCTTGGCTTAGCACACACCTGCAATACTTCTAGCACGTTCTTAATGCATAAAATCTGCCTTGATTATTTCCCAGTATTATTTTCTTTATTAAAAAAATCCCCGGAATACAAATGTGCAATTTTCATAATAAACGTCAGATAAATGCCTAGAAATCTGCAGAATGTGATTAAAAGTAAATCAGCAAGCTGCCTAATGTTTAATAAACTGATTAAAAATGATCAGGTTATTTTCAGCTCTGAGGGCCAGGGCGAGGAGGTCACAGATGAAGAGAAGTTGAATATTCATTCAATTGTGGCTTCAGAAGGAACCTGTCAGGCCAGATAGAACTGTAATTAATAGCCTTTCGCCACTTGTTTTGATGCACCAAGTAAGACTGGAGAAAGGCTGGCTCCTTTGCAGAAAAGTTAAGAAAAGCAGGTGACCCTTCATATACTTGTCTTTGTTTTTAATGACCTTGGCCAGAGGGGGGGAAAACAGAAATCTCGAAGTTTAATAAACAAGAATGCACTTGCTACAGGCTTTCTGTTTTAGATGCCTGATCATGTCCTATTTTTAAAGTACTTTATCGAGAGTTGTTCACTCAATGGAATTTGATCACAGTGAAGAAATGTGTTAGACAACGTCAGGCTGCAACCAGCAGGAGCATAAAAATGGCACCAAGGCGGGCGCCTGGGTAGCCCAGTCGGTTGAGCGTCTGACTCTTGGTTTCGGCTCAGGTCATGATCTCAGGGTCATGAGATCGAGCCCCGTGTCCGGCTCTGTGGTCAGCGGGGAGTCTGCAGGAGATTCCTTCTCCCTCTCCCTCTGCCCCTCCCTCTCTCTAAAATAAGTAAATAAATCTTTTTTTTTTTTTTTTTTTTTTTTAAGGCACCAACGGCTAATATCGCTGAGCTCTTTCTGCGGCCCAGGACCTACACAAAGTGCTTTCTGTGCCTTCTCTCATTTTACCACACAAGAGCTCTGGGACAGGGTCACGTGTCATGTCTGCACTTTATAGAGAACCTGAGCATCAGAAAAATTAACAGACTGGCTCAAAGTGATAGGGGCATTTAATGGTGCAGTTAGGACTGGAAACCAAGTCCACTCTTCTAAGCTCTATGCTAAGGATGACCAAGGAGACATTCAAGCTTTCCCATGTTCACCGCCATTGGGGACTCCCTGCAGGAACGGATGGCTGCTGCTTGCTTTTCAGTGAGTTAGGGGGCAGCAGATACAGATCAACCCCCTTCCCATCAGCCAGCTACTGCTAGGCGCTGGAGGGCAAGGAGTTTGGGAAGCAGGAGGCGTGTACGATGATACCACACAGGCACAGATACTACACCCGCCCGCGGCACTCGAATCAGCAGAGACAAGCCCATCCCGAGGACCCAACAGCTGCTCGAAGACGGGGAAGTCTCGCTAACCCTCCCCCCTTCACCATTAGGGGATACCAGAAGCTGGTCTGGTACACGTGATCGCGATCACCGTCATCAGCGTCACAACTGTGTCTGACGTTTGCTCCCCGCACCTCAGTCAATTCCAAGCTTTGTTTGACTTCTCTCTAGGCCTGGGGTTCGGGTGTGGGGGGGTGACTCTTATTGCCTCTTTCCTAATTCCTACTCTACTTTGAGGGCTTCTTACATCTTCCCCAATCACCCTAGCTACCAGCCAAAGTCCATTTCTCCTTTCATTTCCCTCAAAGAAGTGGTTATTAAGCTTTTTCTGTGGCATCCCCTTACCAGAAGACACACTAGAGCACATCCTTCCAATACATGCCTATATATCGCTTTATGAATTAAACGTACGCCCTAATGTTAAGGTCTAAAGACACATGGGACTTTTAGGGTATGCTTGTCAAGGTAAAGGCAACCGACTGATTTCAAGGGGCCAATCTGATGACATATAATTATTTTTGGCCAATTCCAGCCCAATTACCCTACGATGTGGCTGATAAATACCCACACCAGGAATAGAAGAGACAGGACTGCCTTCTTCTGTTTACCTATGCTGATGTTCTTCTCGTGTTCAACCCCCAGTCCTTTGCAGAGTCTTTTTAAGCCTTTTGTCCGTGCTAGGGGCCAGGAGTGCTGGTCTAGTTAAAATCAGATCATCCTGCATCTTTGGTCGGGGCACAGGGAATCGCACCCCGCCTCACGACAGACAGCAAGCGCAGGAGTGGGGCTTTGAGGGTGGGGGCGGTCGGATGCCCCTGTGGTGGTGCTCCCTCTCACGCTCCCCCCGGGATGACCTCCCCAATCCAACCCAGGCACATGACTGACTTTTCGATCACACACGTGGGCACTGGTGTCAGTCTGTATGGCAAATGTCAACAAAGCCTATTTTTTTATTTTTAGAATATAAACGGAAGCTCTAGAATCTTCTTTCTGGATCCCAATGGGGTACTAGTAGCCACCCCTGCCCAAACACCACCCCCAAGGGCATGTTGTGGAGACCCCTGCCCTAAAGGGCTTGAATGCCTGCATTATTCATCTGGGAGGGGTCCATGATGCGGCCTTTCAGCGTCATGCCCTCGTCCAAGGTGAGTAGGCGTGTCGCCACACCCCGTCTGCTGACCTGTCACATCACGCCTGTTTCTGGGGTGACCCCTGCACCTTCCACCCCAGCCGTACACACGGCAGGCAGCCAACCAGAGCTACCCGCTGGGAAAAGGACAGACTGAACGGTTATAAGGTAGACATACAGACCGACCGACAGGGACCAAGGGAGAGGAGTTTCTGTGATAATCGTGCCCCCTAAACTCTGCTGGGTCTGAGTTGACCCCTGCAGATGTGATGGCTCCTGACGACGGCAGGAATGAAGTCTCTCGAACTATGCTGCCACTGCAGGAAATGAAGTCTCTTCCAGAGGGAGGAGTCCCCCCATGAGTGAGGTGGCAAGAGCCCCTGGGCCTAGTTTTGCTCAAGTTATATGTAAAACTGAGGTGCTCACCTCACCTACAGGATAATTCTCTCCTAAGAATTCTTACGTCAGTAGGTGATCAAACCGGTCCCTAGAAGGAGCAACATCAGGTGATCGTAACTGGCTGGGAGTCTCCTCCACCCACCCCCGGAGAAGTACTCAGGCTTTACTCATAATTTCTGCCTGAATACTTACAACGTCCCTCCCAAAAGATGTATTATTGGAACAATGCACCCAGACTATGGTGTGTGATATGTTATCACTTTCTGAACTGAGATTTCCAAACAATAAGATGCCATATTTCAAAGTCCCACGTTCTGGAATCTACGGGGCAAGAGAGGAACGAAGTAATGATTAACTACATCAAGCATTCCGAATGTTTATATCATGAATATACAAGTTGCCCATCTCAGCGAAGCTGATTTGTTGTTTCATATAGATTAAGTCAAAATTAGGATCGATTTTAGGTAGGTCAGCCTCTAGTCGACCTCCAACATTGTATACATATTTTAGCATATTTAGACATCAATATATATACATCCGTCTGCACGTGTAGTTGGCTCTGGATTATCTATGAATTAACAAAGCGGACGGTCAGCATAGACAACCCCAAATAGGAGGTACATTGCAAAATCAATTTGTATTTAGTTTACGTCAGGTTTTATATACGCCCTTTCATCTGAGCTGCCATTCTTTCCTGGGTATAACGGGCGGATTTTACGCTACGGTGGGGTCGGGGGTGCTGGGGGGGCGACACCTTCCCTTCCTCATTAGGTGTGTCACTGGACTCATGACGTTATTAAATGCTCACTGACAAAAACTCATGTTTATTAAATACTCATCCATGAAAACTAATTTTGCTATGAAGTGGAGCTGCACTTATCAAACTTTTGACCCCCTATATGCCTGCTTTAGTTCTATCCGAGCTCGTTCCGGCTATACTAGACAGAATGACTGTTTAGTACACACAAAATAGATTTCATATTTTTAGGAGTTTTTCTAGCTTAAAACTCAACAATAAGAAAAGAAATGACCCAATTAAAAAACAAACAAACAGGCAAAAGATTTGAGCACCGTTTCATCAAAGAAGACATATGGTGCCAAAGAAGCAAGGGAAAGGTGTCCAACATCAGTAGACGTTAGACAAATGCAGATTCATTACGCGGTACCAGTGCATACCTGCTGAAATGGCTAAAAATGTCAAGCAAACTGACAGCACCCGATGAGGACTGACGAGAACGTGAAGGAAACGCAAGGCTCAGACACTGCTGGTCCAACTGCCCAATGGTTCCAGAAGTTTCCTATAAAGCTGTGCATGCACTTACCGCGAGACCCGACAATCCTGCCCCTGGGTCTTCACTCCAGTGAAAAGAAAACCTACGCATCATGTGTACAGCAGATGCATCCATAATTGTCGACAACCAGAGACAACCCAACTGTCCCCTCCACTGAATGGACGGACCCACTATGGCGCGTCCATAGACTAGAATACTAACTCAACAGTAAACACGAGACAACCCTGGATATGGGCAACAACCTGGACGGAGCTCAAACACATTACACTGAGTGAAAAAAACCAGATGCAGAAGGTCTGATGATGAGACATGACGTCTGACTCTGTCCCTGCAACATTCTGGAAAAGGCAGAGCGATAGGGCTGGAGAACTGATCAGTGGTCGCATGAGGCTAAGCGTTACGGAGAGGATTTGACTAAAAACAAGCAGTACCAGGGACTCTGGGGCGCGGGTACTGGGAGGGAGAACTGTTCTGCATTTTGACTGTGGGTGTGGTTCACATAACTGCATTTCTCAAAGCCCACAGAATTCTATACCCCAAAGAGTGGATTTTATATGTAAATGTAAAAATAAAAAACATTTCTCTAACTGGTGGCTTTTCATGAGAGCATTGGAGAATTACTGCCGTGGAGTAGTTGGCCTTTTCCCTGCCATCAGCCGGAATTCCCGTCCAGGCTCTTTATAGAGGCTGAGAAAGACATCCGTGTTGTCTGTGGCTGTAAGCAGATGGTGGCAGAGGGAAGCTCCTTACCCCCCAAGGACGACACTTCAGTGGCCAACTTCCCTCAGGTAAAAAATCCTAACAAGACAGAAAAAGCAGAGAGGGAACACAGGCCGAATGACACCGGCAGCTGCCCACAAATGGGTCCCCCGAGTGCCCTGGAAAGGCTGATGGGCTCAGGGGTGCGGGAGGGCCGCTGAAAGCGCGAGGACGAGCGTGTGGTGAGAAAGAACTTGAGGTGAACAAGAAGGAGAACTACAAGTCAGTAAGACAGCAACAGGTTGACACTAAGGAGCACGGTGGCCGCGACTGTCACGAGGTGAGAGCCTACCGCACGCCAGGCTTCGACTCACGGGTCCTACATCCATTCAGTCCTCTCAACTCTTCTGTGGGGCAGGTAGTACTTCTTTGCTGGTTCACTGATGGGAACACAGAGCCCCACTGGACTAACCAACCGACGTCACACGGTTAGTGAGAGACAGGGACCGTGATAGGGACCCATGTCCGCTCCGACAGGCAGAGCCCATGATTTCCGTTCCACCAAGCTGGGAGCTTGTCCGTAGATAACACACCACACACGGGGCAGTTACCATACCTCAAATAATACTCTGGTATTAAAGACTGTAAGTGCACTTTATGCAGGACCACACTCTCTGTAATCTAACCGTATTTTTTTTTAAGTTTACCAATACTCAGGAAGCTCTTTTGTGGAAGGAGCAGTGAAATAAATATTTTAGGAAGTGAAGGATTCCTTTATGATACAACCGATCACCTCATAACCCTTATGCTGGGCAAGTCTGGAGTTTTATAGAATGGATTTTCTTCAAACAGGGCATATTTCCAACATGTGATGCACTTTTAAAAATCTATCTATATTAGCCAGTCCTGGAAATTAAGTAAATAAGATGAAGAAGTTTTACAGAATGAATAAATGAAGGACTTCGGTTAATTACCTTTGATTTTATACCTCTGCTAAAGAAACAGAAGTCTGGGACACGGTAAAATCATGAACATCCATCTCTCCACCTTGCAGGATCTCTTGCTGGGAAGTGGCTCACGGTGCCCACATGACCACTGGACCCATTCCCCAGTTATTCACTAACTAGGGTCCACCTTGAACAGTAAGGGGGTTACCCAAAGACGCCAAGACCAGAGGAAGTCAAAAGAATGTCAACAGCATTCAACCCCCAAGATGCATTCACTAGCAAAACGAAATACTTAAATATTTAGGCTTCTGCTGGGATAAGCACGATATAAGACCTGTGCTTATGTTAAACGTTTTCTTCCTGGCGGTTAATGAATACGGGGAATCGGGAACAAAATTCTCTCTTAATAAAGTGACCAACTTTGTACGCTCTCTTGTCAACTCCCACTTAAGAAACGAATAGAATGAACCAGTCTGTACAAAAAGACAGAGTCCTTACACGGAAAAAACACAGTGACGCAAAGTACACATTTCAGAACTGGCTCGTCTACAGAGGCAGCTCAAATCCAAACGCCTCTCCTGCGACAGGTAGTACGCAATGCCAAACAGCCCGTCTTCAGGAGAATAAAGTTAGAACTCAGAAGCGTGTGGTTCCAAAACATGGTCGGGAACATATCAAACTAATCCCCGAACCAAACCAAAGAATGTGGAGCGAAGGGCTCGAAAGGTATTCTAAAGCACTGAGATGTCAGTGTGCAAAACACCAGCTGAAAAATACCTGCTTAAAATATTCACAGGAACTTAATTTTTATGGTGCGGGATGAAAACCATGTCCAAGAATACTCAGATGATGTGTCTGTAATTTGCAGGAACTCTGTTTTTCACTTATTACCTGAAGAGTGACGTCACCAGCATCACAAGCATTAAATAAATGTCTAGGAAACCTGGTAAACGTTTATGAGGCCTTCTGATGATGATGCAAGACCCAAACTCATATCCTTGTCTGACTCACGAGCAGATCAATTCGGTGGCGCCTGCAAGAGTGAACTTAACAAGGTTAAAAACTTAAAAAAAACACAAAACCCTACATTTATAATGTTGATGTAAGTGAAAGTGAAAATGTCAGGAGACTCGATGAATTTGGTAATTTTACAAAAGCTGGCCCCAAAGCTTCAGGGAAACCAGGCTGAAAATACTGGAATTTCCCTTCTCTCCCTCTATATTAAAACCTCTACCTTCTATCAAACAAAAATGTCCTGTATGATATTTCCAAGATACCTGGGACTAAAACATGAGCCTGCTGTTTTAGAAACACAATTTCAGACACAGGTACTTGGGAGATCGGCAGGGAAAGAAACCACAGCTTTTGAATTTGCAACATACCTTTTCTGGCAGCTGGGACTCGACTTCCTTCTTCAGCCTCCTCAGTAAAAATGGTCTCAACACCTTATGTAGACGCCTGATGATCAATATAGTTTCCTCTTCATTTAAGTCCACCTACGAGAGAACGTCACATGAGTTGGACGTGGTTTTTCTTCTTTAACGATGTTTCACGAAATAATGCTTTCGGGTTACCTTTATTAATCTGTTGTGATACGTGATTGCAATTTTATGTCCATCAAGGCCAGGTCTTTACCTGTTATGCACACCTCAGAATCCTCCTCCCATGTACCAGGTGGTAATAACATGGCCTCTAAATGGGTGTCTCTGTCTTATGGAGTCCATGGGAAAGGGGCCAGAGCCACTGGTCTCCCAGCTCAGGATTTTTTTGGATAGGACTGCCACAAAGCCTTACTGAAAACTGAGACAGAACCCAAGTAAAGGGGCAACGGTTCTACTCCAGTCGAAGCCTTAAGTTAGGCTCCTAACTTGGATTGTCTCAGACGCAAAAACACCCCAAGGCGACAAGGCCTAAACATGAAAAGAAGAAGAGAGTAGACCCAGTGGATGGAGGCAGGTTTCCAAGCTCCTCTACCTCACTCCGCCTTCCCTCTGCTCTCATCTTGGTCAGTCCTCTTTCTGCAGAACCTTCTCCAGAACCTGTACGTCACGTTTCTCTATGAACCTCTAGGGGGCAGACTTGATCGACATTCCTTTCCACAAAGGGGCAGGCCCATGAATTACTGACAAATGGCAAAGGTCCCTAGAACGTACTTCGAAATTGAAGAGCTGAATAGTTCCAACATAAATGTCCCGAAAGCTTTCTAAGTGACTTTTCATTCCCACAGTTAAGAAACCACTAATCAAAAGGACAGGTACCCATTCCTTTTCTTGCAATGGCCCATGTCTTCCTTTCATAAATGAGCTCCAAGAGAAGACAGATGGTGGAAGGAATGATAGTAAGAAATGTGAAAATGGCTACTCTGGGATTTGAGGAGTATTAATGTAGACACAAAACGGAGGCTCACACTAAAACTGGAAAAAATATGTACAGAAAATTAGCGTGAGCTAGTTCAGTTTCACACACAAACTCTTCATCGGGAAACAGTTGAAAGAGAAGCCCAAGTTTATAACAAGAGAATATCTGCTCTCAGGTTTGTGTTCAGCTGGTTCGGTTGATCTGGTTAAATAGATTCAACAACTATCTCTCCATTCATCCTCCCTGTGGCCCACACAGATGAGGATTCCATCAGTCAGGATCATTCTTTAGTGGCCTGATTCACGTGTTCACAAAAGACCAAGTACCCGAGATCCTAGGACCCCAGACCCATCACTAGATCCATTTTCTTAGGACAGAAAATAACCCTGGAAAGAGAACATATGCACCCACTGATGAGTTTTGTAAAGTAAGCGACGCTGTCAGCCACCCTACAGTCTTCTGGGGCCCTAACATTCTCAGCTTTGGGCTCTTTACGATCATTTCACTGCCATACAGTGCAAAATACAAAAGTTAGACCAGTACCCTTTCTCCGGTCATGGCAAATGGAGCGTTAAACCACTGTTCAAATGTGCTGCAGCTCTTAAAAATGGTGGGGAGGAGGAAGTTAAGGAGGGCCCAGAGTTCCGGGAGCTTATTCTGCAGCGGGGTCCCAGTCAAGAGGATCCTTCTGGGGGCCACATAGTGAGTGTTCAAGACCTGAGTCAGCTTGCAGTGGTGATTCTTCATTCGGTGGCCTTCATCCACAATCATGTATTTCCACCGAATCTATAACACAAGAGGAAGGACCAACATGTGGTGAGCAAGCGAAAATACAACCACTTCTACAGGCAAGCGTGGTGTGGAAAACCAAGGAATTCAGACTTTGTGCATAATATGGTGTGATTTTCCTTCGGATAAAAAAAAAAAATCTCAACAGTCTGTTTCTCACACTTGATAGATCGTGTAATACATCCCGTGATAATAGGATGTCAAAGCAACAGCGTTGCTTAGGGGCCATGTGATTCCAAATTGCTCTCGCCAAAGAGGAGAACTTGGGCCCAGGATGAAATGGTTGGGCCAGGACTAGCTTCTGTGTCTCCCCAACCAACACTCCTTCTATTAATGCTAGACCATGATGGCTATCCCCGATTTAGTGTTCATGCTGCCTCGGCTCAGAGCAAGAAGAGAAGAGAGCTCTCTACTTGAAGCAGAAATTAATGACCGATTTTCCAAGATGGCGTCAGTAGGTACTTCTAGCTGAGACGCTCTGGCTTCATGCCTTCGCTTCTATTGTTATACTGTTAGTGCTTGGCTCAGCTCAGTGTTCTTTTTTCTTCTTAATTTGAATGAGTTGCTAACATTTAAAAGTTGGAATATTTCACTTAAAAATCTGAACATCCAGCTTCTCTTAAAAAAGTAAGATCTGGCAACCTGGAGTCTCTGGGTTCAGACATATTCCTTAACCTGCCAGGTCCTTACCTGCAGGTCTAGGATCACTGTTTTCAGATACCTAAAATGAAAGGATATACTCACTGGCACTGAAGACAATGCTAAAATATCATTCCTCTGTTTTTTCCAGAACTTTGGAATTAAACACAATCTCCTTTCCCAGCATGACTACCATGTGAAAAATAAAGAAGGGCCATATGACACGATCTTCCCTCCTAAGTCCGCACACAGGCCCCTTCCTCTCTCATAACTTACCCTTCAGCCCTCTTCAAGGTCACTGGTCTCAGTTTCTTTAAGTGAGAACAATGAGGAATGTCCCACTAAGCCTATTCATTCCCTACGAAACAGTGGCAATGGCCAAGAAAAGCATCTGGTGCTCAGATGTCCCCGGATCCTGCTCCAAAGCTCCCAGAGAGAGAGGAGAGAGACAAGCAGAGTATTCTAGATGGTCCCTGCCTTCCTCATTAGAAGTGACAGTAAAGTCGGGGGAGAAGAAATATAAAATCATTAGTCTGGCTGGGATGCTTGGGTAAAAAACAAAACAAACAAACAAACAAACAAACAAAAAAACCAACCAGAGCTTTGGGTCTTTTGTTTTGTTTTGACTCTTCCTCCACTATTTCTAAGAAAAGCGTCCTTGAGAATGAAGTGTATGGACAACTACCCCAAGCTTAGCAATAGCACGAAAAGAGACCAGCAGATACAAATGTATTTAAGTAAGCAGTCGAAATCTACTTTTTTAATTTAGCTTATGACCTAATAAACACGGAATCAGAGAGGACTTCGATTTTGCTAATCTACTCATTTACCAATTAGGTCTTCCGCTTGGACGACATATCGCTACCCCTGTCTATAGCTTCATTCCTCCAGCAACAAATAAAAGCAATTCATCTCATTACCAGGCATCTCTGATGAATTCTGAAATACATACACAGAAGACGTGATAGAATTTTTTTTTTAAAGGATCTCCGATGTACAAACACTTTCCCAGAGTCCTACCGAAAACATGTCATTTCTGACACTGCCAAATTCCTCTCTGAGAATGGGGAGCAGGAACACAGCCTTGTCACCAGTGCCATCTCAATGATTATACCTCTCCTGGGAGCACACTTCCTGTATGGTAACTCCTATGATGCCAGGAAGGCAACTCTCGGTTCCCAGAGCAAAGGTTTAGTGTGGACAGAGAACAGATTCCAGAAACGGATTCTGCTCGGTTCTGGATTCTGCTCGGTTACTTAGTTTCGGATTATAGCACTTCCAAAACACCACAGGGTAGGAGAAATTACCGGAGGAAGAAAAATAAAGTTTTCATGTTTGGTCCCATGAAAGAAGGTATTCTGAATGAATATATTAGGAGGCAAGGCGACAGAAATCAAAGAACAATGTTCTATTTTCTGGCTAAAGGACAACTTCGGACGTACAAATTAGGAGACATGCGTGTCACAGGTAGAAAACAACTCTTTCTCAGCTTCGAGTGAACAGTCACAGAAACAGCCCAGAGTCTTCCAAACAATGGCCCATTATTTTAGCAGGGAAAAAACCCAACACGGGAATAGCACCAAAGCCGCACTCTGGACAAATGTTCACATGGAGAAGACCATATGGAGAGGTGCCTACTCATCTTTGGAGAGACAAAGGCACAAGAGGAATGAAGTCATGCTGCTGTCAATAACCCAGGGCAACAAAAACAATTATTTCTTCCACAAGCACGTTCAGGGCCGCTGGAGAGATAAAGAGTTGCAGAAGGAGCCCAGGTGAATTTTTTTAAGAGATGTACTCATTAACTATGAGAGTCTAGGTAAAAGAACCAGGATCAAGGACATATGCCAACAAAACAAAACAAAACGAAACAAAAAAAAAGCATGCATAAAATTAAAACCCATTCCCAAAATATATCTGACTCTGAGAGAGAGAAAGAGGGAGGGAGTGGGGGAAAGAAAGAGAGAGAAAGAGAGAGAGAGAGGGAAAAGCCATCTAATGATCAAATTATACCAGTGAGTATAATTTGGGGAATACTTTACACTCCAGTGCAATGGTCCGTAATTAGAGGTAAAAGAACTTTTTTTTAAAAAAACATACCTTTGCAAGAATGTGCTTGTCTTTGATAATGTACTCGTAAGTAGTCAGGAGGACGTTGAATTTGCCACTCCGCAGCTGGGGGACAAGGGAGCGACGCATGGCAGGGGTGCCCTGAATGGAAAGAAATACACACACATATATATTACCCAATGGAAGTAATGTGTGCATTTTGTCTCACTATTCATGGCTTAATGGAGCCCAGACATGTGACTGTGGATTACACCTCTATGCATTATCATATACAGATCCATTATCCACAAAGAAAGTGCCTGGCGAAATCGCGCACATCTGGACACTTTTCAGACCCTCATAGGCAGGCTTTCCCCCTGAAAACCGAGGGAGGGGAAGACGGATAAGGAAATTACAGCAACCTCGAGGTGGCCGAGAACCCGCTGCTCGGCTGAAAGGCTCCATTTCTATGGGAGCGTGCAGCAGGCAGCCCGGGGCCCGGGTAATTGCCGAACTTTGCAGCAACAGCGGGCACGGCGGCGGCGCGCGGAATGCGCGGTATTTGTCATTTGTATTACTCTCATCAGAAACCTCGCAATATGATAATTAACAATTTTCTTCTGCATTTCACTATCTGAAAGTAATTACGGTTTATTACAGTAATCTTCTTGGGATGATTAACTCACACTGTTTGCTACATGATGCACATGACAAAACTTTACAACCGAATACAGTTCACAGATGTGCATATGGAATGAAGGGGGGAAAAAAGAGGGTCTATTTTTTGCTTTTCCACATTTATATATAAATACAGCATTCCAAACCTTGTAAGAAATTTTCACCACAGAAGGAGCCCATTTGTCAAATTCATATGTCCAGTTAGACAGAGTCCTAGAGAACAAAAAAGAAAACACACAGAGAAAAAGACATTTGTATCAAAGTCGGTGGTTAAAAAGATGTTCTTATTCACGCTCGGGCCTCACCTTGAAAGGGGCGAGAGAATATAAAATATCTCAACTACGTATTTCTTTGAAAGGTGTGGAAATAAGAGATAAGTGGGAAATAAGCTGCCCCAAAGCACGACAAGTTCCTAAGAAATCTCGTAAGAAAAAAAAAAATAAAAAAGATGCATAAACATAGAGGGGGGGAAAAACCCTTAATTTCAATATTGAAAACAGCAATTGCCAGAGCGATCTGGGGACTCTTTAAAAACAGCCATGTAAGTTCACAGAAGAGTTGAGTCAGGAAAAAGAAATGACAAAAGCACATGAAAATATGAAATAAATCTGTCAAGAGGGAGCAGGGGGAGAAATATGGAATGCCTTTTTTTTTAAATCCCCGAAAGCCTCCCCATAATATAGGAGTCAGAACTTGCAAAATATAGATGAAGAGCAAATATATCCTCGAAACGTACATACGATACGAAGGCTGTCTAAATACTGCGGATTCGGGTAACACAGATTTAGCAGGTCTGCAAACAGTCCTCGTTTAGACAGAATTTGCAAATGCTGAACCAGAATCCTTTTTGTTTGTTTGTTTGGCCAGATCCAAGTCTGTATTAGTCTGTATTAGCACCGAGACGGACAAAGGTCTCAGTGACTAGAACTGCGATCTGACGCCCGCAGACAGAGACACCCCACTCCCAGGGGGGCCGTTCTGAACAGGTATTCCTTCTCTCAGGAGAGTCCGGAAAAGACTAACGAGAACCGCCCAGGCTCTGGGAACTGAGCGGAGAGCAGGAAGACCGGTCCTTGCAGGGTAGCAAAACCGCTCCGTTAAACTGCCCGTTCTGAAGGCAGTTTAATGCAAAATTGACATGTGCGATTGTGATCTCGACTCTGTTTTAAGAGATACTGTCAAGGCAGATTTAAGAGGACGTAGTTTTTGAATATATGTAACCTTTCGGAAATGGGACAAGGAAAAAAAAATCCAAGAAATCTTTAAAAAAATAGATTATCGAAACCTTTCTGCTCCTCAAGCTGCTTAAGGTGACAAATAAGACAGCCCTGCGGTGTGCGGGTGGTGTAGACCACGGGGTGGTGCTAAGGGCCGATAAAATCGCTCAGTCCTGTGTTTAAATGGCCATTCAAAGAGGCCAGGGGTGGGAAGTGAAAACGTTAGTCCAGATCAGATGCTCCTGGCGATCCCACTACATGCTCAAAGCTGCCTTACTTGAAAAACAAGGACAAGCTACTAATAGGGCCATCTACAACCTACAGAAAGATAAGTACGGAATAAATGACTTTACTTACGAAAGGGGAACAATGATGAGATAGGGGCCATTGAGTCTTTTGTGCTCCATCAGATAAGTGATGAGTGCAATGGTTTGTATGGTCTTCCCTAGCCCCATTTCATCAGCTAAGATCCCGTTCAAATTGTTATTATACAGGGAAACCATCCATTCCAGGCCCTGGAGCTGAAATGAAGAGTAATTGCTTCAATTATCCAAGATCTGCACAGGTAATTAATACTAATACAACTCAAGTGAGGCTGTGACTTCTTAACTCCTCGGTGCTATATGTTGGATTTCCCACAGTAGGAGCGTGGGGAAGCACCAACACAAAAAGAATGTAAAATACGAGCCTGTAATCAGCCCCGCTGCTTGGTAGGTGCTAAGTGTTAATCAGATTTAGAGATGACGGGCTGCAGCGCACTGGTGGGATTTTAAGCAGCTTTGCTGCTCATCCCTACTTAGCATTTCACAGTATATGACATTCCAGAGTTATTATAAATGAAGAAAACCCAAACTAAAATCCATTCCAACCACTCCAAGAACAAAAAGCCAATGTGAGGATTAGAGACAAACAAACCAGAAGGCAGGTTTGGCACCCAGATCAGAGATCATTAGACACAGCCTTCTCGGCCATGAAGAGCCTCCCCCGGGGCGGGATCCCCTCCGTGAGGAAGCCGGCTGACCAGGGAGCCGGGGGCCGCTGCTGGGCCCGCAGCAGGGCACTTCCTGGCGGAGCGGAAGCTCCGGGGCCTCGCATGGGAACTCGCCATGCGGGTGCTCCCCACGGGCAGCGCAGTGGAGGGCGACTGCCTGGAAACATGTCCCATGTATTTTTAAGGTATGAAAGCCCTGCACCAGAGACGCAGCTTTTTGTGGGGTTCCTGTGTTAAGTACAAGAAAGACTGGGGTGAGAATACAAAATTGTTCCAATCCCTTCTCCCAATCACCAATACCAATACTGCTACCATAGCACAGATGTTGGGTTTAAATGGTAGGAGCAATTCCATACATCTGTTTATTTATATTATATTATATATATATAATATATATTATAAAATATACAATACATATAGCTATTTATACATATTATATATTACGTATTACATGGAAGTGAATATACATAAATATACAAATATATAAATATGCATGTCTGCTCAAGTCAATTTAGCTTGCTAATGAAGTTATGCTCAGGGAAATGTTAATTTTAATTTCTTTTATGTAAGAACCAAGTGAGTAATTCAATTATTTTCAATATTTACTAAGTGACTGTTGTGTGCAAAGGACCATGCAAGGAAGTACAGCAGATGGATGTTGGGCTGTGCAAAATGCATGGCTCCCTTCAGAAGTTTGCAGTCAGAGAGGAGACAAAGGGCATTCACATATCCACATGCGCCAAGAAGGCGCTGAAAGGACGCGGCGTACATGTAAATACATATAATCTTATTTAAAATCATTCCGGCGCACATACTCAATTGCATTGGGCAGAGATTTTCTAGGGAGAGCCCTGCAATGGTCTGCAGAAATACTTCCATAGGCCACCTAGGGTACCTTGTACCACACAAGACTCCAAATCATCCTAAAGGATTCTGCAGAAGGACCGCAACACTAAGAGATGAGAGAAACAGGAAGAGCTCTGAGGCAACGGGCAAAGACAGAGAAGAAGGGAAGTGACCGGAAATCACAGTGGGGGGCAGGAGGGGCTGCAGGCCTGCAACAGGACCCCGAGACCACCAGACCTTTAGGAAAGTCAACTAAATGCCAGAAACATCTGGACAGTGGTGGCGGATTTTTTTTTTTTTTTTTAATGAAAATAGGCAAAGGGGCTGAATTTTGGATTCATGTTAAACCCAGATGAAACAGAAGCATAAACTGGCAGCAGAGGAGACGAACAATTCACAAAAATGGGTGGGAGGTGATCTGGGTTTCCCCAGACCATGGAACTGGAGGGTTTGGGTAGCGAACCAAACGTGTGTGGCTTTCCCGGGGAAGCAGCAGGAAGACCCCTGCTATGTCATGGTTACGTAACTATTAATAATACACAAACCTGTCAGGCAGCAGGTGACAGAAAGTTTACTTGTGGACAAGGTGATCCAGGCGGGCACTGAGCCACAGTTGGAATCGGTTTGTGAGAAATGGAAAGGATGTCATCGGTCCGATGTGGGCGGTCAGAGTCCAGGAAGGAGGAAGTTGGTGGAGGAAAAGCCCGGAAGGGGACTGACGCAGAGGCATGGTAGGAAGTCTACAGCAGCCCAGGAGAGGAAGAGGGGCATGAAGGTCACAGATGTAAATGGGGGAGATAGGTTTGGAAAGGCGGCAAGGACAAGTGATGAGAAAGGCGTTGGATTGCAGGAGGAAATCAACATGGCATTAGAAATGATTTAGGGTCCGAAGTCCCCGGACCCTTCACCCCCATGTCGCGGCAGCCAGCACAGTGCTGGGTGTTAAGAGATTAGGGGAGCCGAGTCCACAAAGTTGGGAGAACTTTAAGCACATACTTCCTAAATTACAGGATGTTAATAGGGGATATATGAACATAAAGTTGGGTGGACCAAGAAATTTGGGAAATAGGAAGTCAAAGTGATTTCACTGTAGGACGCTGATATGCAGTCATCGATCACACACTTATTTTTGCAGAGTTGTGAATGTGCTCATGCACAACAGGGATTACCGGGAGGGGTCACTGCCAAGGTGCCCATATGTCTGGTTGGCTCAGGATGGTCCTGGCTTATGCCTGGTATTAATAACAAGGGCCCCTATTCATTCTCATAAGCACCCGAATCTGCAAAAGTAAATTATACAGCAATCCTGCCTGCGACCGATAGTATTTCTCGTATTTATTTGACCATGGATCTATTTTTCTTTTTCTTTTTAAGGGATACCTCATCAAGCAAGTGTTCCAAGGAACACACTTTGGGAAACACCGAAGTGGCAGGAGGTAGAAGTTAGGAGCTGACCTTATTCCAAAAGGTCAAATGAAATGTCTGTTCTGTTTACAGTGTACGTTTCACCAAAGCTCACCATTTGATTGTGTCTTAGAAAAAGTATACATGTAGTAGGTAGCGGCTCCTAGAAGCTGACTCCATGGCATTAAACTAGAGCCAACCTTGAAGTTTTGGAAGAAATACTTCATTTATTTCGAGACGAGGCACTGATGCTCCCTCTACTCATAGAATGTGGCTGGGTTTTCCATTGTGAGGAGACTCACAATAAAACCGTTCCAAATGTTAAGCCCGTATCTCTTACAACACAAAAATCCTAAATGCACGGAAGAGAAAACGGGTATGCCCTAGTAAGATGGTGAAACGGAAGCGTCCTAAGGCAAGACTTACAGGCGCCAGAGAGAATCACCGTATTACAAGCAACGTGACCCCAAAGGCCTCACCAGCATCAAACTCCTTAAGCAATCCACGTACGCAGGTGCGAGACACATACCAACCCAAGTGAGGCGAAGGGCTGTGACTTGCCAAGAAGGCACCCCCCCCCCCCGCCAGTTACCTGATAATGCTTCAGGGTCCCATTAATGAGGAGGGCAGACTGCTTCTCCACCCGCTCAGAGATGGCATGGGCCACCGTGTAGTAGGACTGCGAGCCCCTGGCACTGTACTGCATGCTGTACTCATCGTCTACGTCCTGCTTGGCCGTCCTGAGACAGAGGAAGCGGAGAATCATCCACAGCTCACCTACCACGGCCGCGGTAAGCATGGTTTACTGATCATCTCTCTTCTGCTTGAAGTGCATGACCAGTAACGCTCACAGAAAGGCAGCAAGCTAGAGGTTAATTCATGTGCCTGGGCCACGTAAAGGGTAGTGGAGTCAGGACCTGCCTGCAGGCCCGCCTGACCTCAAATGACTGATGCGAGCATGAACCGTATCCCTGCAGATGACCTCGAGGCCAGGCAGGCCGTCCTGGGCTCTCCAGATGCAAAGATAAATCCTACCCACAGAACCGTCTAGAGCTTTCCGGGCACGTGAGGGAGGGAGCAACATGACCACAGAGACGGGAAAGACACAGGCTGGCTTCCGCTTCCCATGCCTTGCTAGCGAGCTGGTATTTAACTTCACAGGCAGCGAGGAGCCACTGGGGGGGGGGAGGTTCTAAACCTTCAGGGAAGGAGGCACGGTGGACCCAGAATACCAAGTTTCCTAGCGTGGCGCCTGCAGCCCTGGAATCAAAGGAGAAAATGTGGACGCCCAGGTGGCTCAGTCGGTTAAGCGTTCTGCCTTCAACTCAGGTCATGGTCCCTGGGTCCTGGGATCGAGTCCTGCATTGGGCTCCTTACTCGGCAGGGAGTCTGCCTCTCCCCCTGCTGGCTCTGCCTGTCACTCCCCCTGCTCGTGCTCTCTCTCTCAAATAAATAAATAAAATCTTTAAAAAAAAAAGAAAGGAGAAAATATTACAATGCCTGTTTCTGCTTTATTTATTTATTTATTTATTTATTTATTTTTTTAAAGATTTTATTTATTCGACAGAGATAGAGACAGCCAGCGAGAGAGGGAACACAAGCAGGGGGAGTGGGAGAGGAAGAAGCAGGCTCATAGCAGAGGAGCCTGATGTGGGGCTCGATCCCATAACGCCGGGATCACGCCCTGAGCCGAAGGCAGACGCTTAACCGCTGTGCCACCCAGGCGCCCCTGCTTTTTTTTTTTTTAAATCTCATTACTTTTAAATGTTCTATTTTACATATCATTTCCCCCAAGTTTTAAGATTAGAGCCGCACAAGAAAGGGCTGACAGGGAGAATGGTCCGAATGAAGAATGGAGCTGGCCCTTGCACGGGGTGCTGAGGGGTCCTGGGGTGCTGTGGAGACCACGTGGGAGGGGGGCTGGCTGGCAGCGGGGACCTGGGGGTCCGGCATCTCTCACGCACGTTCCTGGGTGAGTACTGATGCCGTTGTGGGAGGTGGGGAAGGCCGCCAAGCAGGCAGCTAGTGGGGCCAGCCGGATCAGCTCAGTCTGGGGTGAAGTGCAAAGGTGGGTGAGAAGCTCAGGAGTGAGCCTGAGCTGGAGGTGGGGGTCCAGGAGGAAGGAAGGAGCCGAGCACCCCAAGTGGGGTGGTGACCTCCGACGGCAGCGTTTCAAGGGGAATGTGGCCATGAAGGTGGTCGGCTTCCTTCCTCAAAGTTTTCTGAAAGAAAATCTGTGAAGCACAATCCTGGTGACACACATTTTCACAAGGGAGAAAACTAAGCGATACATACTCAATAATCTGCTTGGCGTCCTTCTCGGAGACCTCTTCACTGTTTGGATCCAGAAGTATTTTCTCTTCCGTGTCCTGCCGACTGGACTCTTCTTCCTCATCCTGGGAGGAAACACAGACACAGGGAGGATTCCATTTCAACATGGGCGTCTCTAGGATTGGCATTTTTTTTTTTAAGATTTTATTTATTTATGTGACAGAGAGACAGCCAGCGAGAGAGGGAACACAAGCAGGGGGAGTGGGAGAGGAAGAAGCAGGCTCCCAGCGGAGGAGCCTGATGTGGGGCTCGATCCCGGAACGCCGGGATCACGCCCTGAGCCGAAGGCAGACGCTTAACCACTGTGCCACCCAGGCGCCCCTAGGATTGGCATTTTCTGAAGAGAGACTGAATGGTATTCAGCTTTGCAGAGTAAATATGATGAAGGGAGAAAGTAAATTTAACACCTCCCTCAACGAGGCCACACACCATTCCACTTCCGTTTAAATCACGGAGCAAGAGAACAGAAGAAACCCTCTGAGGATCCATTAGAACCCTTGCCCCCAAGAATAAATATGTAAAAGTCACATCAGATGGACATTTATTATGGGTTATCAAAGAGTCCGGCACACCGTACCTGCCCTAACTTAGAAACATTCTACAGTCTTCTCTCCAAAGCCAGACTTAGAGGCTTACTACTGCCCTTCTCATAAAAACACTCCCAGATCATGCCAGTGGGGCTTGGCTGTCCCCCACGCTGTCCAGGTAGAGGGGCTGGTGCTTGCGAACACACTGCTCTGGGACGACTTCACATCACAGATCTCGGAATATTTCGATGAAAACCGTCAATAACTTGGCAAAGGACTCATTACCTCCTCCTCTCAACTGCGTACTACGTTCTGCTGATCAGCTGGAATGCTTCGCTATGTGGTCATTATGTCCACGACCAACCACTGGTGTTCAGAGCTAAGCCCACATTCTCCCGTGGAATTTCTTGAAAAGCAGGTTTTAAGAGAATAATGCTTTCCCATAACTCTTGAATGAAAAAATATGAACTGACGTGATATGAATGCTAACGATCAAACCTATGATAACGGATCACTGAGATGCTGGGTGGGGTGTGGGCAGTGAGGTGAGGAATCGGTCCAGCTCCTTCAGTTTTCCAGGTGAGGAATGATGCTCTGAGCAGGGACGTGACTCGCCACGAGTGGCAGACCTGAGATGGGACTCGGGTTCATAGACCCCCAGGTCAGAGCTCATTCTAACCCCAGCTGCCCAGAGCTGTCTGTGGCTGTGAGGCCTGGCTGGCATCTGTGGGTTCAGCAGCCCCTCTGTCCCTCCCTGGCTCTCTGACCCAGTGACAAGATTCTTCCAGTGGGTCACTTATGGACCCATTCATCCAACTGAACAAGAAACATTTTAAAAATTGCTTCTTTAAGCTTCAAAGATCTCAGAGTAAAAGTGGCCTGTAAAAAATAAATCACATGCAGCCCAAAGCAGCTGTTTTTTACTGGTATTTTTTTTTAAACATAACTTTTTTTATTCCTCCTCTTTGTAAAAGTTAACAAGTGTTCACAGAAGATTAATTTAGGAAAAAAAGGGGGGGGCCCCAAAATAGAAGAAAATCACAATTGTCTTAAAATTCTGGTAAGCGATAGGATTGGTAGGGCTGCTTCGCCCAGTCTATGGCCTCTGTGCCACGGCGCTCTCTGAACCAGGATTCCTCAACGCTGGCAAACAGAATTGAGGACCACCCACTAACAGTGCTCTCAGAAAGGAGATAGAATCTTCTTTTAATCCTTCTCTTTGTAATTATAATGCATTTCGTAGTTGATCAAAAAAAAAAAAAAAAACCTTTATTACTCTTTCTTAAGTTCTGTTAAAAGTATCCAAGAGTACCATTTTAGGTTCTAGATAAATTTATTGACCGTTCCTTCCAAGACACTGAGAAATGTGCTTCTCTTTGGGTGACGGGAATATCCAAGGGATTTAAACAAGAATCACATTTAAAGAGAAACCAAGAGGATCAATAACCTCATCAACCCCAAGTCTGTGTTGGCCTTTCATTAAGCTTCCAGACTTAGAATTTCGAATAGACGCTAAGGCCTAACGGACGCCGGAAACTTTGGGGTGGCACTGCCTTCCCAAAGTAACCCATCTCCAGTTCTCCCCAGAAGACCTTTCCACCACCTCCCATACAATGCCAGCTTCTCTTCTCTTGGTTTCAGATAAATTCAGAATTCTCCAAGTCCCGCCACTGGCCAGGAGCCCCGGCACAGTCACTGTACTCCGAGACACCATCGTCACAGGTCTGGTGCATTCTCAGCTCCAGAGGTCACCCCGAGGCCAGCCCCGGAGGACGTAGTGACAGCCAGACACAGGGGCTTCCCACGTACGCCGCACCAACAGAGGTGTCCACATACCTCCTCCTCGTAATCAGAATCGCTCTCTTCACTGTCGGATCGGGGGGCAACCTCGTAACTGCAGGGAAAGGAGTGGGAAGGAGACGGGGCTTAATTCTTTTAAATTATAAAACAACATATACGCACATGACCCACTTAGCGTGTTCTATGTACAAATGACAAATGCAGGCAAAAACTTTAACCGTTTCAGCGAAGGTCATGTTGTGGTTCTGAGATTTTACGGGGATGGACCACAGAAATCTAAGATGACACTGGACACCGGAATTTCTGCTTCAGTGCCATACCCGGGATTCATTTCCAACCAGGCGTCCAGCTGACTTGCTTTGGGTGCTTCTGGTCCAAAGAGGACCTTGCCAGTTTCTGTGTGAGTCACTTTGACGGGCAGGTCACTCATCTGACTGCTTTCATCGATGGGCTAGAAAAGAGAAACAAACACACGGCACCGCCTGGTGTTAAGACCGCCTCCTAATTCTGTGCTGGATGCTTCTCAGGCTTTCGGCTGCCCAGCACCTGAAACCTTTTCCTGTGATTGGGAAGTTCGCCACCTATGAGTCCTGGCAGGAAGTGGGAAGTCACCTCCTACTAAAGAAACTAAAACACCAGCCTCCCTTGCACCGAGGGTGCCTGTGCAAGACCTCAGCTCCATCAACTGGACGCCCTTGCCAAGGCTTGGAATTCGGAGCCCGAGGCTCGGGGAAGCCGGGAGCAACAGGCATGCTGGAGGGAGGGCTGAGCACAGGGACCAGCCGTGCCGAGCCCTTGCCGATGCCCCGTGTCAGCCACGGCCTCGCTGACCAGCCATACAGCAGAGCACGGCCTTAGGCTCAAACATGCTCTCCACGCTGCCTGGAGATCCGATGAACTACCCAATATCCTATGAATATATTCCCTTCTTACATAAATCTGGTAGAGTTGTCATTTGTCATTTTGCCATTTGCAACTAAGAACCTTCAACCCCCAAATAACAACCCCCCCAACAACTATTGCAAAGTCGTGGTTTCTGAGAGAATGCGGAAAAGAAAGAGGAATTGTAACCTGTGTCACCTCATGAGGGGCCCGTTCCAGCTTCTGCAGAACCAAAGGTCCTGCTGTCTAGCTCTGCCCCTGGTACCTGGGAGCGAGCTAAAGCCAGAAGCCCTGCTCTTCTGAAACCGGGTGAATGACCAGGACTGAGCTGAAGTTCATTACTAGGCTCTTCATGAAAAATGGCTTGCTCAGAAAGTTAAGGGAATAAATGAAAACGCACAGGCCGTGTTTAACCTACTTCAGAGAACAAATTGTTTTAAAAGGCCTAAAAAAATGGAGTAATCCTATGCAAATGAATGCTACTGATTACGGGGTGACTACACCTGCAGGACAGACACCCCAGGCAAGACGCTCGCTGCCTGGAAATGCTGATAAATGCTTGATCTGCGAGCAGTCCAAGTTATCGATCTCCTTAAAAGTAGTAAAATTCAATGTTTACACAATTCATTAATTCTGAATTTTTTCTCAATTGTTCTTAATTGGAGTTAAATAAAATGACAGGAAACACAGGATACTGTCGCTTACTTCCATATCTTATAAGAAATGACCAAAAAAAAAAAAATTCATTCTCCCTTCTCCTTCAACAAAACACCATCAGAATAAAAACAAAAACAAAAACCCAATATATTAGCCATTATCTACCCCAAAAAAAGGCTTTAAAAAAAGAAAAGGCCCACTCCAGGCTGTCTTGTCTTTTTTCTTTGATGTGCTAAAGGAACAGACGGGGACACCTTTACTCTGCATGCAGGGTGCTGCTTCCTCCCTCGGGTGAAAGGTCATCTACACACCCACGTGGTAAAGAAGGAAATCTACCAGTCACTATCACCTCCCTTGGAAAAGCCATATTCCATTATCTTGAACTATTGTAACACAGCCTGTTTTATTGCTTATGTCACGCCTCAGAGAAAATCGGGAATCGCTGTGGCTGGAATTAGAACTTTGGCAAAGGCCCTGAATGAGCACGGCAGAGTGTAAGCACATTATTTCAAAACAAACTGAGCAAGATGTCCACTTTGCCAATGTCAGCAAACAGAATGCACGTGTGTTAAGATTAAAAAAAAAAAAAAAGGTGTATGTCACAAGCCCAAGATCAGCAGCAAGTTTTCCCCAGAAATAATAAGAGGTAAGAGCACTGTCACGCTAACACGTTAAATCTCTCCCTGTGTGCTTGTTAATTAAACACCCATGTGAGGCGTGCTTAGGTAAGGCTGGGGGCTTTTACAAATTAGAGTTGTTTCTAGGTGCTCCAATATATAGTATTCTTTCCCCAGAGTGGCCCACTGAGAGTGCATGACACATTAGACACTCATCCCAATCCTTTCTTTCCTTGTGATAGATTATAGTGGTTAAGCAACACTTATTGTTCAAGAAGTTTCTGCACGGAATAGTGGTTTCAGCCTTTTGTCTCTGGATCCGGACCGTTCACAGTCACGGTACGCCTCGCACGCACAGATTCTAGAAGGGTTCCCCCAAGCAGGTTTATCAGAATCTGTGAGAGGAGAAGGCAGTTTGAAACAAACTCCTTCCCACCCCGCTCTGGGGCTATGCCTCCTCACGTGAATCCCTGGCAGAGAACTTTTGAGTTTTTAGAGGAAAAAAAAAAATCCAATAAGTAATTGTGTTCTCATGATTCAGGAGAATTTTCAAAATCCTCGGAAATCACATTTAGGAATGTGCTGATGGATCTACGAAGAGAAGCTCTCTCGTAAGCCTATACAAAAATGTCAAAAAAAGCAGCTCACCAAATATGTAAATTGTTTGTGTTTATGGAGTTTTATAATTTCAAATTAGTAATGCACTAAGGAAACTGGGTCATAGCTTATGCTTCTGTATCATTTACGGGGAAAATGCAATTATAGAATCACTTAAAATTTTTACACATTCTATGTATTCGTAAACATATATGCGCACAGAAGATTCCGGAATGGTACACAAACTTAATATCAGTTGATTGGCAGTCTGAGACGGAAGGAGATTACTTTCCGGTATATCCCTTTTCTACTCGTCTAATTTTCTACTATGCTAATGTACTCCTATTTTTACTTAGAAACGAATAGCTGAGTAAAAATAAAGTTGGTATTCACAGAAAATGGCGCTGTAGGGCATGGCGGGGACTCATTGAGCAGAACACGGCAGGAATGGGCGCAAAGCTCCTCACCTCTCCATCCGGTCCCAGGGCAGACTCTCCTCCCTCGGCGATCTCTTCAGCCTTCTGCAAAGCAATGTCAGATGTTACACGTCAGTCAAGAAGACGGCTACAGGAAGGATTTCATGGGAACTCAGTGGCCCCAAACAGCACTCGTCACTACTCACCACCGTCATCTAACAGAGCCTAAGTATCGATGCCTTTTATTTCTGTTTCTCTTCACTGTCTGAGACAAAGTGTGGGGCTTTTTTTTTTGTTTCTTCGTGTTTTTTTTTTTTTTTAAGCTGGCAACTTGGGGGGAGTTACTGAAAGCCAGGTGCGATTCAAGACTGGCACATGCCACAGACTTGTGGGTGACATCTTCTAGGACCCAAAGGGCTGAAGACACGAAAGGAGCAAGGCTGAGGTCAGCGCATGTGAGATGTCCTTCTCGTGTTTGGCACCAGGAAGACAAAGCCTGACGTAACTGGCTCAACTTTCTTACTCCCCTTAACAAGTTTTCTAAAAATGTCCATTCCCCAGTAAACTTGGAACCGCTCTCAGGTCATAAAAATACAGAATCGTACAACATTCTGGGAATTCTCGGGATGTCTTCCATTCTACCTAATTGGCTTTTCATACTACATAGTATTTCCACGGTGGGTAATAGGAGGAAATTTGATGCAGATACTGTGAGCTCATGAAAAATTCTGTCATCGACCATTTCTTAAATATTTCAATATCTTAGTCCATTAACCTCTCTGTGCCTCAAAGACAGCCTAAATGAAAAGCTAAGATTATGTCACGTTTTGTACATACCCGAGAGAGTCTCATCTGCAATAAAAACAAAAGAGCCTCAAATTTCTTACATTTATAACCTTTCTGACAAGTGAAATCTTTACCATCACCTTTACAGAATTCTTATTTTAAAGTTATTGCTGGATTCTTTACAGAATTCTTATTTTAAAGTTACTACTTCTGCATGAGGAAAAAAAAAAAAAAACCCTAAACACAACTTTAGTCATTTCCTTTATCAAGGCATTTAAGAAAATGAGCTTTCCTCCCCTGGGCTCTTTAGTTAATTAAAAATATATATAATGATACAGAATCGATATTAACTCTACTCTGTTTACTTAAGGCATTGATTATATAATACATTTTTGCTTTCCATGAAAATAACTCAATTGTCTCTTGACAAAACAGCTTTTATAGAAAATGTTCAAAATCCAACCTTTTGTCTACGCTGAAGAAAAACAGTTCCCATAAATGTTTGAAATTTCTGAAGTTCTTTCAAAATTTTCTTACAAGACATACACGTATGTATGCTGCAAGAAAAAAAAATGTAGCATTTCTACCAAAGAGTAGGAAATAAAATGCTCCCTTTGGTTATGATTTCCCAAGAATTTAATTTTCTATCTATGCCACCCCAAAGTGAAACGTTTACAGGCTCAAAAGAAAGGATCAGCATTGAAAAGCACCAAGCCCTATGTCCAGGCGACGGATACAGAGAACAATGGCAGAAGAGCTCAGAAAAGGAACCATCTCTTCAACCAGCCCCTAACAGTTCCATTTTTGGAATCCTCAGGCACTATACTCAGGCGAAGGTTTTAATTAATGGGAGAAAATCAATTAATCCCACCATTCTTTCCATACAAATCAGAAATAAGCTACAAATTTGGCCAACAAAGAAAATCAAATGAGACAATGGATAAGCCAATTTCCAATATCTAGCTACCCGAACTGGATCACCATCTCAATGAATAGTACATTAAAGAGCTTGAAGGACCACAAATAACAGATTCAAAACCATTCTGAAGGATAGTCTTCTATGAATACGCTATTGACTCGCTAGAGTGGTATCTAAAACTGCCCCACCATCAGGCCCCTCCTTTACTTAAAATCCTCTAAACTCATTTTAAAAATTCCATTCGGTATCAAATTCAAGAGGCCACGTAATAGGAGATTTAAGAAACTTGGTTCTGGAACTAGACCCCCAGTGTTTGAATCCCAGCTCTGTCACTCACTATGGGAGACCTTAGCTGTGTGGTCCTGAGCAAATCTGTGTGTCTTAGTTCCATCTTCTGTAAAAAAGGGACAGTAACAGTCCCTCCCTTATAGGGCAGAGGCAGACCCGGACCTCTCTTTCAGGATGCACGATCCAAGGCTCCATGAAATATATGTGGCCAGCGTCCATCTCTACCATGTAAGATTCAATGCTAGTCGGAGGACAACTCCTTTATGTCTGTGAGACTGGCTGTCTTGCACTGCCTGGAGTCAGGGATTTCTGTTTTTGTCATTCGTGTGTCCCCACCCCTACAAGGACTCCAGGCACATGAAAGGCACTGGGTAAATATTTGGTGAATGAAGGAAGGAAGGAAAGCATCCAGAACAATGCTTTTCACTTAGCACACACTCAATGAGTCATCATTATTGTAATCAGATGCCAGTAAATTTGCAAGCCATAAAACAGTTAAGAACACGCACAATTCCTCAGTGAACTGGCGCTCGGAATTTACACCCAATCCTGCTGTTATTACAGGAGGTGGAAGCCAGGTGGCAGTCTACTCTATGACAAGAGACAACACGTTCTCCCATCATGCCTTGGATTCTTTCAGTTTGGTGACAAATCTCTGGTTCTCACATCACAGGGGTGCTTTATCCTCGCTGCCCAACCCCCTCCCCGGAAAACAAAACAAAACAAAACACAACACAAAAATGCTTCCCTTTTCTTGGTTCCAGATTAACTCCAAACACACTGTGACTGGTACCACCGTGTCTCCCACCATCACAAACACATCCTGCATGACCAGCGGATGCCTCAGCTTAATTTTTTCCACTGATTAAAAACAAAACAAAACAATCCGCTGCCATTCACCCATTAATCAGGACTAAAGGAACTCCGTCCTGGCTTCTTCCCACCTACAAAAAGCTGGGAGCTAACCATGTTGCTGGAGGGAGGGGAAAGGGTAATTCTCCTAGTGATGAGAGGGGACAGGGAACACATCACTCATAACTAAAACCAAGGTTGAATTCCCAACTTCCAAGGCCAACGGCAATTCAGAAATTCCATTTGGGAAGGTTCACCAAGCTGTGTGCACTGCAACCTGTCTTCCTGGCAGAAGGTATAGAAAATAACCAGCGACAAGAGTGAGGAGGCAAAGGAGTCCCGAGACAGGAAAACTCCGTGTAAGCCGAACTCAGGAAAATAAACTCCGTGGGGCGCTTCCCTCAGATTACTGTAACGCGGGCCACACACAGCCTCAATCTGTAAAGAAACAGGTTTGCACCAAATATTTTACAATTTTACAATTTATATTATAAAGTGAGTGCATTTTATCCCCCAGCAGGTGTTCTTATACTTTGCTGAAGCAACATTCGAAAGTGCTGGCACCTTAAGGGCTCATTCTGTTTCAGTGGAAACTTAAGTTTCCAGAAACCACCTGGGTTATTTTTACCGTCACTTCAGTGGACCTGTGAGCATTAAGATAGGTGATCAGGCAATAAAAAAGATCAAGAATATCAAATTAACAGGAATTGCCCATTACTTTGGTCGCAGCCTGCAGAGAAAGCCAATTCCAACATTTTTGACTCAAGTAACTGGTCAATCCAGTTAAGCAGGACTTTGATCCAAACTTCTGTTTTCACCCATTTTGATACTAGAATAATCAAATGACTCTGTCACTGTGACGTCATATTCACCTACCGTTACCACAGCCCCTACACTCAAAATGTCCAGAATTACCTTAGAGCCTTTCTTTCAGGGGCGCCTGGGTGGCTCAGTCAGTTAAGCATCTGACTCTTGATTTTGGCTCAGGTCATGATCTCAGGGTCATAAGACTGAGCCCCACATCAGGCTCCACGCGCAGTGCAGAGTTGGCTTGGAATTCTCTCCCTCCCTCCCTCTCCCTCCCCTTGCTTGTGCTCTCTGTCTCTCTCTAAAAAATAAAGAAATAAATCTTTGGGAAAAAACAAGGAAAAAGAACCTTCCTTTCGCCTGTGAAATTCTCCTTGCAGGGGAAAATCTTCACCTTGGGGGCAAACAGGAGAGACAAAAGAATTGAGAAGAACTGGAGAGTAACTCGAACTGAAAAGAAATGTCTCAACCACATTACTACTTTGCATCTCATGCTCTTTTCACCAGAAATTATACCAAGAGGTTTTTCTGATTTGTTGATATCTAAAAAGGATAAAAACACACTTCCTATTGCTATATTGACCAGCAGAGAATGCTGTGCTAGAAAGAGTCCCCCTCCAAAGCGTCACAGTACTGAGATGTGCTTGTAAGAGTATTTGCTGAGGAAGAGAATAAAAGAACTTTCAGAAGGAAGAGCAAACACCACGATGAAAAAAATACTTGGCACAGCGGTCCCCCATGGAATCTCTGCTGGTTCCTGTTAGTGTCATGAGTTTCCAAGAAATGTCACACATTCACAACAAGGGTGTAGTTCTGTTGGTATATGCTGCATTAAAAGATCTGGAAGAAGGAATTAAATATTTATTTTCAGCCTGAAGTCGACAGCTCGGGAGACAGAACCGTGAAGGGATTAGACTTCGTAGTAGGCTGGACGTGGGAGGTCCGGGGTGGGGGGGCGACTGGCCTGGGCTCGTCACCAGAGCTTAAGGAAAAACACCTTAGAGTTCTGCAAGGACCACCTGATTGCCACCAGGAACCACTGCAAATGAGAGGCCCCACAGTTAGAAAATTCTCTTTGCAGGAGCTAGCGAGGGAGGGCTAAGCAGAGTCCACCAAAAAGTGTAAGTCCTCATTTCCAACTGAATGCCTCAATGGTCAAAGAACCTGTCACTGTCTGAAAAGACATCCTACCCAGGACCTAACTGATCCTAACTGGGGGATAAAATGGTAGCCAAACATTTATTCTCTCGACATCACAGAGAATATACAACATGGGGAAAAAGAAGATTTTATTAAAAAAAAAAAAAAAACAAAAACACCTTCGAACCACGCTTCGACAATTGCTACCCTACATTTACACCACAGAGCTGTTTGCTAAGACCACTGCTAGTACTAGCGTTTACTGCGTGTCAGGGTACCTGCTGAGTGCTGTGGGTACACTTGCCGTGTCATCCCATCACCTTCTCACAGACCCAGAGACGGAAGCACGACGCAATAGATCTTTTAAGGAAATAGTCTATAGGGGAATACAAGCAAATTAACACGATACGTTTTCGTAACACAGTTATGAACTTAGAAGTTTGTGGACTGACATGAGCTCTTGGGCGGTGGCCCAATTTTCTGCGTTAGGAAGCAGAAAGCCAACCCATCTGTACACACCCCGCTGGCTTTATGTAGCCCCGTGCCCTTTTTTATGCTGTAGTCACCCAGCGGATGTTAGAGAACAGTCATGGGAGAGGACAGAGACCTCAAGGTCACGCTGAGTGCACATCAGAGTACATTAATCCTGTCACACTGAAAGGCTGGTTTCACATAATTAGATATTTCAATACTTTGCAAATTATTCCTCCTCTAATGCCTAGGTAGATACATATAGTTCGCTTCTCTTTCTTTCACTTCAAGGGCATTAATGAAAGACCAGGCTGAGAGTGAGAAGTTCTAGAATGATTTTTAAATGTATACTTCATAGCAGGGGCTCTAATGGAGAGAACAGAGGTATAAACACGGTCATGGCAGGTTAAAGGAGACCCACTCTCCTGGTTACCAACAAGGAAACACAATACACTTCACCAGAAAGAAAGAGGCCTTCTCTGTTACACTGGGGTAATATTAGAAAAAATAATAATAATCCTTTTCCAATGAAATCACAAGTTCAACCACACTCACCTATAACAGTGTAGACAGAGGCACCTGTATCCTAGCTGTCCCTATACCTGTTGCGACAGCACAACGCTGTTGGGCCACGGGGTCACGAGAAACAAAGGCTTACTGAGGCCTTACATAACTGCAAAAAACAAACTCCAGATAGGCACAGCATCATATTTGGTTCTGTGAGAAGAGCTGGAAGGGTCGGCACAGAATTTTTAAGCTTCTGGACACAGCCTTCCTCCCCAACAGAGAAGCTGGAACAAGGCACCCTCAATCATTCAGTCTAATGGAGGGAAGAATGACAGATAATCCAGACTGTCAAATAATCAGCTTTTGAAAGCATCCATTTTCTTTGCACTTGAATAAAGGTGCATCTGGAATTGGGTAACCCGCTTTGAACCAAGTCTCTAAGCCCCAGCAAAGAGATGGTTTTCAGGAAGGACTGCGGAGGGGCCTGGTTTCTTTTGTCGTTATCCCATTCATCCCAGCAAGATGGCCCCGGAAGGAAATGCAGCCTGTCCTCCTCAGTCCTGCTGAGGGCAGGGCGAGCTCCAATGCTGGGCATTCTGCAAGCACACCAGGGAAGAGGCAGAGGGCTGATGATAAAGCAATGATTCTGCACATTTAATCACGTGAGACAACCAGTGGGAGCCGCCCAGAGACTCCTAATGGGCTGATGGGAGTGGGACTGGCTTTGGTATCTTATCGATCATTCATTTGCCAGGAAATCAGTCCCCTCCCCGGTTTGGCTCCCAGTCTTCCTTCACAGCATTCATCACGGCTTATGATTATTTTGGGGGTGCATATTTGATCAATGTCTGTCTCTCACTCTGATGGAACTGAGAGAGAGGGCAATTGTGCTTTTCCTCAACATCTCCCTCTTCCTCCCCCAGCATTGCGCACTTTGCCAGGCTCATGGGAAGTGTCCAGGTAATATTTGCCGGACACGTGGATAAAAGAGAAAGAATGCGTGCTATCAGCAAACCAGAGGGCAAAGGGAAGGAAGCAGAAAGCCAACCCATAGATCACGTGGGGTTGGCAGCCCCAAGGAAAATATTATGACAGGTTCCTGCTCTGTACAGATTAACACGAAAATACAGGCATAATCACTATCACTCAGTGATATATCTTTCTTTGCCGACGATGATATAACAATCTAATATCGTGACAGGAATCTATTAATTATAAGCCAGAAGCACAAATCTGGGCCATCAGCTTTTAATCACACACAAAAAGTAGAATTTGAACTTTTTGTGGTAACCTCTGTGAAATACACCTTGGCTTTGGGAAAAACGAAAATCGTCATCTCACAGGGTCCCCTTGTGGAACGTTACAGAATCCTACCTGTTTGCCTGCGTGCTCTTCCCTGACTCTGAACACGTCCTTTTAAGTCAGAAATTGGGAGCTGGAATTCTGCAAAGTCTGTAAGCTACCTTGACAAGAAAATGAGGTCTTTCTCACCGACGAAACATCTAAATCCAAGCCCTGAGTCATCCCTCGTTCATCCCCACAATGCAGGAAGCTATGTGCTACGGAAGGAGTCGGGGGCAAGGAGGGCCTTCTCCATCACTTTTCCCTCCTCCTTAATTACAAAGCAGGTATGAGAATTCAGGAGCCATGAAATTAATTATTTTTTGAACAACATTTTGTTCAGCGATTCAGTGCAGAGAATACATGATGAAACGCCACCCAACCTCAATCCTCACGGCCGTGAGGAAGACTTCCTGTTTCCGGTGGTCGTGGGCGTCCAGGCCAATCAGGATCCGCCATGAAAACAAACTGCGCACCAAGAGCTAAACCTCAAGCTTCACAGAGGCTCTACCTTCACAAGTCTACGCGAGCAGTTTACACCCGCATCGAGATAGAACAGCCGCAGAGCAGAGATTCTCAATCTTATCCTTCCCTTTCCACGCTGATTAGGTTCTATTTTACATAAAACTGTCTCTGTAATGACCTAAAACCCTGGCCTGCCCACTCACCTCAGCACCACAGCGGGGCAGCTGCACTGAATGGGCATTTGGGCATTGCTCCCCGTCGGAACAAACAGGCTCAAGCAGGTTCTGGAAGTACCCCAAAGCCCTCCCTCACAGCTTCCTCGGGTTCCCTCCAACTGCACTTTGCCTTTTCTGCTCCATTGTCATGGCCCTACCACACTGGTATTAACCTCAAGCAATGCACACACGTGTGCCAACGTTTTTCCTTTTCCAACGTTTTTCCTTTTTCTACTGACCGTGTACACTTCATTTGAAACACAGTATGAAACAAGGAAAATACGGACTGAGCTGTTTCAGTTCGGTACTTCCCACCCATTACATGCTCCCCTCCAACATCCCGTCTGGCGTGCCTGGTCCCCTCCCTCACGCCGTGCCCACGGGGTTAAGCATTTTTTGCAACTCAGTCATCTTGGCCGCCGCCATTAGGGTGCTTACCTTCTTCCTCCTCCTCCTCTTCTTCTTCTCTTTGGCTGCTTGGGCTTGCTTGTGCTCCCACACCAGGTTGGTCAGGTTGGCCACATACTCATCGGTCTGCTGCAGGAGGTAAGCTAAACGCCTGTCTTTCTTTTGATCGATCAGTTTTCTATAGCCCTCTTCATCTTCGGCCTATTAAGGAAAGACGGACATGATCAGAGCCCAGTAAAGATGTGCGAACTCCAATTTCCACTCAGCGCTCCCCATCACCGTCTGAACTCTGACTAGTGGGGAGCACAGTGAATGGAATGATCCAGGCTGCGGGACTGACCATGCACAGTCCGGGATGGGGGGGTGCCTGGGACACGATGCCCACCTCACCCCCAAGTCCCAGGACACGGGCTCTGGGGCAAAGTCAGGACCCAAAACCACACTATTTACCCAGTGTGGCAAGCACTTTGACTCAGCTCTGTGTTTTTCTAGGTTTCTTTGCACACGAAAAAAAAAAAAAGATGTGAAAATTTGACAATTCACCATCCGAAGTGTATCCTTCACTTGGAAGCATGGAAATTTTCAAGAACAACCCAAAGTAGACAGAAGACTATAGTCTCTCATATAACCAACACCAAGCAACTGAAATGAACTCACGATGACTCCCGTCTCATGGCTACCCTTCCCACAACCCCTCTTCCCAATCCCAAACTGCACTGTCCTGTGGCCAGTTCCAGACATGCTATCGTTTCGTTTGGCAACATTTCAATAAGCACTTCTCAGGGCGAAGACTCCAGTGGACTTTGACAAGTGTAACTTCTTACATGTAAAAGCATTATAAATGTGGTGGTTGATAGGAAAGGTCAAATCTGGGGGGATTTTGGTCACGAATCGGCACGGCACGGGGGCCGAGGTGACTGCAGGCGAGGCACGTGGCACCTGGAGTCCGATACTGCTGATAATAAAACAGATATAGTAATTCCCGCCTCTATCACCCATTAAGCAACATTAGGAGGTTAAATGCCATGAAAACTCTGATGTACTCGGAGCCATTTCAGGACAAGTCTCTTCTATACGTCCCAATAAAAGGACACCTCCACATATTTTCCTCGTGTGATGTAGGCTACCAGGGACATGTCACGAGTCCCCAAGGGGACCCCGCGCTGCAGCAAAGCTGAGGCTCTTCAGTCCAGGGGCGTCACTCCAGCCTCTCCCGAGTGACAGCAGTTTTATCACTCAGTCTAGCTGCTGTCTGCCCCGTGGGTGAGCATGGACTTCAAATGCTATTATAACTCTAATTGCTTTTGGTTATGGTTGATCTCACTTGAAGAAAGAGTGATAAAAAACTTCAGTTTCTCTGTTATCTGTATATTCCATCATTTAATTGCAAAAATTAATGATTTGCAAATGCCTAATCATTAGTGTCAAGCCAATCTGTTACTGAAGTTCTAATATAGTTTCACTCCAGCTGAATGAGACAAATCTGACCGCTTGCTGCTCAGATCGCATAAAATGGCCCCCCTCGCTGGGGAGAAATCTCGTGGACGGGCTTCTCCTTCCCGAAAAAAGGAGAGGGGGGTGGGAGAAGACGTAAGATTTAGCAGTACCTGGACGCAGAGCCTTTTAAAAGTGTTTACTCTCTGGAATCCAAAAAAGGTAATGAAAACAAAATGCAAACCATAATACCACCAAAGAAGAGAGTGTCACTTGGAATTTTCCAGGGACGTAACTACGGGCCAAGGACAACGATTTCATCTCCATCCCATACTCCGGCATTATGTCCCAGATAGGAATGTGCAGGTCTCCTATCGTTATAGATCACACACGCTTTTCTAAAATCCACAGTGTGCTCTGAGGTCCCATTCCAAAAATGAATGGCCAATAAAACCAGATACCCAGGCCAATGATGTAAACCAATTCCTTCTGTATTTATCTACCCCCATTAAAAAATAACAGCACCAAGGTAATGATCCATGAATAGCCTTTGACAATAACAGAGCCATAACGCAAAAAGTAACATTTCCAAATTAACTTAAAAATCACTTTTTACACTAGAAGGGAGAAATTTCTACCATTTTAAAAAAAGGATAAGCACCAGCAGCTTCAAGAAACAGACCTTCTTCGAGTCCAAGACACGAGTTAATGACACATTCACTCAAAACAACTTATGTCATTAGTCTCAAAGAGGCGATATTTTTAAAAGAAAGATCATATCCATCGTTCCAGATCTGGCTGTTAAACTTCCTGCAAACTGTAGTACCTTCCTCGATGGGAGAAGCAAGGCCACCCCAGGCCACGGAGATCTTACATATCTATCAGCTGTGGCCCTGGGTTTGTGGCATGCATCGTTCAGGAAGGAGATGTTTCTACTCCATCCATATGCAAAGGGGCGTGTTCATATATTTGACGAGCCCCTTTTACCCACTCTTGATATGGCATATTTAACATTCTCAATACAGGTGCATGCGTGGACCCCGCTGCCTGGGGTCCCCACAGGTGAGCTCCTTACCATCAGTCTCCGCATTCTCTCCTTTTCGATCCGCTCCGTCTCTTTCTTCTGCTCTCTTTCAGTGTTGGCGTGCCAGGTTGCCACTGCTTTGGACAACTTCTGGATCTTGCCGGCCACAGACCGATGGTACTCTTTAAAATCTTTCGCATGCTGCAAAATGCTGTTCAGGTATTCCTACAGGACCCGAAGGGAGGAGGAAAAAGGATACTTAAAGTCGACTACTGAGGTTTCCGTGGAGCCCGAGAAAACGCTCCGTGAGCATTTCACAACAGTGGGAAGACTAGAATCTTCTGTGAGGCAGGTGCCCTGGGATGTCTCTTGGTAGCTGAGCTGCGGGCTCTGGGGCTGGTGGGAAAACCAGCCTCTCGAAGGCTCCAGCTTGTGGAAGAGAAGTCTCTAGGACCTCAAGTGTACAGGCTCGTGAAAACAGCAAGATCTAGGACGGACAGAAGCCTGCAAAATGGGCGAGGATAAAACTGAAAGAAAATCACCCTCCAATCAACCCGAGGGAGGCGGATATTTCCAGGGAGAACCAGGTTATAAAAGTAATGCCTCTTCTGCTCTAAATCAAATGGCTTAGCACCGTGATTCGAAGTAAGGTGGAGGGGCAGCTAAAATCGCTGCACATAATTGGGATCGATTTTTTAAATACAGGAGAGGAAACGTGCACCAACGAACATCTAACATTTTTCAGAGTGAAGCTAATGTGGGGCACTCGATGAAGCACAGGAAAACAAACACGAGGTATGGGACTGTAACACAAAATCAAATCCTCCATCAAAATACTTCCAAACACCTAGAGAGGAATGTTTTAAAACATCTGCCCCTATGAAACCTCCAACTGGGCCCTGGAAAAGCCCAGGAGACTGTATTTATATTTGCTATAAAAATAACCGTCTGCTCTCTTCCTTCCTTTTCCAAGTTCCCGCGCCTGAGGATTTTGCCCCAGGCAATGCGGCCGTGCCCAGCCAGCGGGCAGTGCAGGTGGGATGATGGGGAGGACACCTGCCTGGTATCCAGAAAGCAGGGTCCTCCACCTCCTCCCCGCCGCAGGAGGCCATGGGCAGGCACCCACGTCCCTGGCATGGCCTGTTTCCCCGCCCCTTCCATGGGGCGGTCGGCCCACGGGAGCTCCAGGGAAGCTTCCCGCTCTGCGATGTCCCCACCGCCCAATACGTTCTCCAGTCCTCCTGACTCCATCTGAGGGCTCGGTCAGGTGTCTCTGCCAACGTGGGGGCGCACAGTTCACCCCTTGGTACCTGGTGCTTCTGCCGGCGCTTCCTCTCCTGCTCGATCTTCTGCTGCTTCTCCAGTTTCTCCGTCATGCGGGCCTCCCGCAGGGTCTGCCGCTTGCTCCGTTTGTAGGCTTTGGAGTTGAGGGCTGTCTCCAGGGTCGTGTCCCGTCGCATGCAGGCCACCACCTCCTGTCTCAGCTGTCAAGGGAAGAGAGAGCAGTTGGGAGAGCCTCCCCAGACGCAGGCCGGGCTCCTGGGCCCTGCCCCGCTCCAGCTCCCAGTTAGTAGGGGCAGACGGAGGACTCTGCAAGGTTTGCCACCACAGTTGGCCTTTTTGTAAATGAAGGGCCTTTTTGTAAATGAAGGGACTAAATACCACCAAATTTAGGTGGTATTTTCAAAGATGGCACAAGTTTTCCTTCCAAGCCATTCAGATTAAGAAAAAAAAAACAAAAAACAAACAAACCTTACAGCACTGTAACACTGAAAAAAAGCAGACGCTGTCTTGGGTTTTAAATAAATTCATTCTGCTTAATTATTCTAATGATATTAATTAGTTAATGAGCTTTTCAAATATTTTACTTCATTTTAAGTGCCATACTAACATTCTCTTTGTGTCTAAAGATTAACTTTAATGATGCTCTGCAAAAAAGAGGAAAAACGACTTCCTGTGCATGTAAAGTCGGTATTCAGACAATATTAATTCAGTGTTCATCCTCATATAAAAGATGGGAAATACTGGTGTTGGCTTCCTCCCACTCCCCATGATGACATTCTTCAAGATATTTAGACTTCACACCAGATCAGGGACTTTCTTTAGATTATCATCAATGTGACGTCTTATCCATGCTGTACGTTATGTGTGGGTGATAGCCGGGGGTGGGGTTGGGAATATACACTAAAATAATAATTCAATTGAATCTCAGATCAGCCATCCATTGCAGTTAATTCACTGGGAAACTTCAGAGATCATGGATTTTTCTACAATATCGAGCAAAAAATCAGAATCAGGTAAGAATGCAGCAGAGTGAAGCGAATCTGAATATAATCTCATTTGTGAAAATATACTTGGTTATTAATCATTTAACAATACCGTACCAAGCAATGCATTGTATGACGTCACCTATAAGAAAGGAAGTGAATGGGACTCGGAGCCTTTTATTTTCTTTCTTTTTGGCTTTCAGCTGAAATCTGCTCCCACAGAGCTACGGCCAGCTAGCTCCCCAACACCACGGATGTCCTCTTGTGACATTATAACCAAGAGGGCAGGTGTACTCCCAGGGTCAGAGGACAGCAGCGAGTGGGGTGGCTTTGTGATTTCAGTCACATCCTGCAACAGACCGAGTCATGCAATTCAATTCTTCCAAACTACTTTCATTCATTAATAATTCATTTTGCATGCCCCGAGACTTTCCCCAGGTCAGCCCCCCTGCCTGAGGAGCACTCCTTCTTCTTCCCCTTTGGCTAAATGAGGCAGCGTGCAGACCGGGAGACCTGCACCTTTCGGGTCCACAAAGCAAAACTCACCGACGTAAAAAGGAGCTCTCCTTTGTTTCACTAGTCATTGAGCGATGATAAAACAGATCATCATGCCAGCTTTTATTCATCAGCGACTACTAAGAGCCATAGCAAGAACAAGAGATAATCGTCCACTGGTCAGTCACCACGTGGGGGTCTAATGGGGTCAAACAGTTCTATGTATTTCTATAAATGATGAGCTATTCATTTAGTAGAGTGGCTATCATATTTGTTAAAATTATTTTCGAAGTCATGGCGAGGATTTTACATTTGTGTTTACAAAAGAGGCTCTGATTCCGCTCTCCCGCTTTCTTGTTTCTCTTCGCAGTCGTAAAGGCAAGCTATCCCATTTGTTCTCGAGGTTTCATCCACGGTAACAAAATGCCATTACTCTGACTTTGGAAACCATAATATAGGAGAAAAAAAATGTCTCTGATATACAGAAGCAAAATAATAATAATAATAAGCAACTCATCTTCGTTCCTTTTAGTTCAACGCGGCCGGGCTAAAAGACACACTATTTTACTAAGTTTATATCTTTATAACAATATTGAACAGATTTCCATTTATTTCCTACATCTCAGAGTCGCTGGGGAAAAGGTATTACCTGACGCTGGAAATTGAGTAGCCGAAGCGCTTTCAGTTCCACGGTCGCTTTGGTTCGTAAATCTGGTGGCAAAGAGCCAGGCAGATTTTCCAGTTCTTGTATCCTATGAGCTATGCGAGCCTGGAGCCTAGAGGAGACAATGAAATGAGGGAACTGGGAGGCGGAAATAGACATTACGATTTAGCCTTAATGATAAACAATAACCTTCAGGTCTCAGTTCCTGGCAAGACACATTCCAGATGTCGCCGGTTGGCCAATTTCTGACACCCAACTAGAGTTTCTGATGTGAAACAGAGAAAAGCTACCTCTGCGTGAATGCAGACAGGTGCTACGTGTTACCAAACACTCTGGCCTTCTTCATCAACCTCTCTCTCACACCCAGAAAGAGAGGGGCTCAGGATACATCTAGGAGGGAAGTCAAGTGCCAGAGCTCACCGTGAACAGAGGGAAAACGAGAGACGGGACCATGGGATTCGCTCCCAAACGCCCAGCCAGCCAGAGCGCAGAGCTGAGACAAGTTTTCTTCCTAAGTTCTAGTTCTGTCCCAGGCAACCAGGCCATTTGCCCTCCTTGCCAAGATGCTGATGACAAGAGCCATTAAAGCTGAGTGAACAGGAGCAGTTTTAGGTGCTGCTGAGGCCACAGCAATCAGCCAACCCAAAACATTCAGAGAGAGCCCTGCCAACCACAACCACTTCCTCTGTGAGCAGGGCTCGTCTGAGAAAAGAAGAGGCAAATTAGGCATTTTTAAAAATCAGGCTTGGGGTAGCAGGAGGCGGTAAAGTAACAGTGCTTAAAAACTATGAATTTCTAGAAAAAGATCGCTGGGGATTCTCATCTCAGACAGCCTCAAAAATATAACTGCAGGCCCTTTTTCATAATAAAGGCAGAACAGAAGAGAAAAGACATCCCACTTTCTTCATTCACTTGGGATACTTTCACCGTTACCCATATAAACTGGCTTCAGGGTTCGCCTGGATCCTATCCTTACAAATAGTTACACGCCATTTAAATCTATGTTTAGAACTACCTCCCTCCAAATTTGCGGCAGGAGTGTGCTGGAATAGACTTCACGAAGAATAGTAAAAGGTAGTAAGTTGTTTTTTTTTTTTAAAGATTTTATTTATTTGAGAGAGAGAGACAGCCAGCGAGAGAGGGAACACAAGCAGGGGGAGTGGGAGAGGAAGAAGCAGGCTCCCAGCAGAGGAGCCTGATGTGGGGCTCGATCCCAGAATGCCGGGATCACACCCTGAGCCGAAGGCAGACGCTTAACAACTGAGCCACCCAGGCGCCCCTAATAGGTAGTAAGTTAAACTAAGTTCACGTTAACTACACTAAGGTGTATCTAATGCACAATTTTTTTAAAAAGATTTTTTATTTACTTATTTGACAGAGACAGTGAGAGAAGGAACACAAGCAGGGGGAGTGGGAGGAGGAGAAGCAGGCTTCCAGCTGAGCAGGGAGCCCGATGCGGGGCTCAATTCCAGGACCCTGGGATCATGACCTGAGCCAAAGGCAGACACTTAACAACTGAGCCACCCAGGCACCCCTAAAGCATGATTTTCTTTAATTCTTTCTTCCTCCCTCCCTCCTTCTCTCTGTCTCTGTTTCTCTCTTTCTGTCTCTCACACACACACACACACACACACACACACACCTACAAGGTAAATGCTAATAATGGTCCCATCTTACTGATGAGAAAATTCAGGCTTGGAGACATCAAGAAACAGGCAGACCTCACAGAGCTAGTAAAGGAGGGAGCCCACACAGGAGCCCTCATTTGCCTGACACCGGTGGAGACACCGTAGATAATTAATATACACTTTCTACCGTGGCTTTTCTGGACCTCGACTATAAAAGCTGATAAAGATTTTTGCAAAAATTCGTATTATGCGGAGCGCCTGGCTGGCTCGGTTGGTGGAACGTGGTGCAACTCTTGATTTCAGGGTTGTGAGTTCAAGCCCCATGTTGGGTGTACAGACGACTAAAAAATAAAATCTTAAAAAAAAAAAAGAAAAAGTAAAATAAATAAATAAATAAAAATTTGTATTATGGTTTTTGTCAGCCTTTACGATGCTGTGTGTTAACATGGAAAAGTAAAGTCTTCTCTACCTAGATGTCACAAAATACCTTAATACTTCATTTAACCCGAATATCAAAATGAGTGTTTTTTAAAAAAAACAAAACAAAACTTACAGCTGTTTTCTCTGGTAGAGGGAAATGTCATTTTTTTCAAAACTTCAAAAATGATAGTAAGAGAAAGGCATCTTTTTTTTCCCACTGACTTCACTGGAAACAATATTATGACAGATTCCTATCTTATTTGGTACACACATGTTATTAATTCTGATTTACTGAATGATTTATCATCATGATGTGCTATTAGTAATGTCATTGTTATCATGCTGTTTTTTCAGCCGTATGTACCAACACAAGCAATCACACCTTTAAGTGGTTTAACTTTGCAACAGACCGAACATTTGTGAGGGCAAACAACAACAATAAACTTCCATCAGTTTTGATATATAAAAATAAAATAAAAATAAAATAAATAAAATAGAAAATAATAAACTTCTGCCATTTTACTCTTTTGACCAAATTGTTCAGACTTACTCAACATTCTTTCACATTCCTATTACTATCGATACTCAAGGGATGATTATCATGGTTTTTTTATTTTTTATTGTAGGAACAAAGGTCCATTTCATTTGTCCAATTCAGTTTTTAAAAGTGACATAACCAAAAATCTCCAAATATAGCCAAGATGATGCATCTTAACTACAATATTGATAGAAAAACCTGTTTTTTTTCAAATGCGTAATTAAAATGGAAAAAAAAAATCCTTAAACTGAACTTTACTCATGTAGAATGAAGGCCACAGTACAGGAAAATTAAATATTTACAGCTGGGTAGCTGAGGGCCAGCGATTTGGTCAGGCTGCTTCCTAGGTTCTAGATTTATGGCAGACCTTTTTCATTTAAATATCCCAGCACTCCAACCATCCCTTGGTATTCTGGTTTCCTCTCTTTGACCAAGTGGGTCAGGTGCGAAATTAGAGGCATAGCTGCTTTTCCTTAATCTTCTAAAGGTCTGTGGAAATAGAACTAAACAAATAAACTTAGGACAACGAGGCTGAGAGTACAGAGATTAAATCACACTGACTGAGAGAGGATGGAGGGAGGTAGGGAGGCAGGGGCTGGGGGCAGATGGAGCCTCGGAGTAGGTGGGAGCCGGCTGGGGGTGGGGGCACTTCTTCCAGAAAAGTCTGCTTCTCCAAAGGGCCTAGTAATTTGTCAGTGAATCTCAGCTTTCCTGGCACAAAAGAATCTTTCTTTTACGAAAGGGAGGCAAGAAGTGCAAAGTGCAGACATTTAAACTATAGAATAGGAAAGGCGGAATCCAGAGTAAAATTATATGCATTCGATTCGGCACATGGTAGGTGGGTAGTGAGGGTACAGGAGGGGCTCTTTTAATGCAGAAAATTTTATCTCCTTGCAGTGGTTGTTGTCATTGTTAATAGAAATCTTCATTTTAAATAATGCTCCTCTCCAGACAATTTCATCTCCCCATCAATGGGATTCAGCAGGTAGTCCGATAAAGAGATTCAGGATTCTAAACTTCCAGAAACAACAACACAAGTAATACTGCATGACTGCAGGAGACACATTTAGTGTCCTCATGAGCACAGAAAATTGAAGCAGAATTAGGTCACTCAGGTTTTTCATACGGATTGAACAGTAAATCAAGAGGGGTTACTGTTCCGGCAAGAAAAAGAGTTCCATTAAAGGTAACAGAATATTTGTTCAGGTCCAGAGGAGAAGTTTATGATTCCTGTAGGAGAGTTATTTGAACAGAAAATGACACTGGTACATTTTGCTCCTTCAAGAAGCTGAGTGACACTTTAAAAAAAAAGAGAGAGGGGGAGAGAGAGGGAGACTGACTTTTTGCAACTCTGCAGATAAAACGGCCCTTGGTAATTTTTGAGAAGGAATTTCAGGGTTGCAGTGGGGAGCAGGGAAGGACAAAAAAGCAGGCCAAGCAGACTAAGCTTGCTTCCTGAAGCAAGGGGCGCCACCGTGTCCGTGCTGACCCCCGAAGCGATCCCGAACACGGCTGGCAGGACGCAGGACGCAGAGGGGCTCTTCTCAGATACACTCCTCGGAGTGCCAGGTGCGTGTTCCACGCAGACACTTGTGGAATCAGTTTGCATGCTAACGTGACAACCCGGAGCACTTCTGCCCAAGGATCTACCTCGGAATGGAACAACTGAGGCTAGGTACACTGACAGGGCAAGGGAAGTGTGCCAGGAAGACCAGGGGAAAAAGGCACTGGAAATGTCTCTTCGACACTTACTACAGAAAAGGGCCGTCAGTTCCATCATTAAGAGAAAGATGGTCAAAAAGAAAAGGATCCAATTTAACAATTTAAATGGGAACAAAATGTTTTAACGGCGAAGCTTGTGCGGATCTGAGGCAAAGCGTTCACAGGCAGAAACTTATTTATGCTCTCGCCGAATAAAGACGGTCAATTTGTCAAAATTCTGATTTTATGATGAACAAGAGAAACAGCCAAATGTCTTAAAAGTTAGAAAGAAATCTGAGATTCTGACAACTTCCTTTCAATTTTCGTAGATGAGGTAAGTGATATTACAATGGTCAGAGACATGAACATCTGTTAGTTTCTGACAGATGATTTCTGCTCCAACCAAGTTTATAAAATTATAAAAGAGTTTTTCTTTTTTCTTAGACCTTGCTCAAATACTCAATCAGAAGATAAGGATACACTGGACCCTTCCAGTTATTGGTGCTAAAGATGAGTGAGCCATTCTGTCAACGAGGGACAAAAGGAAGAGTTCCTTTGCTGTCTCTTACAAGAGTCTACAGCACTTGGTCTAACCCTTTCTAAAGGATAAGTGTAACCTAATCTCTGCAGCTGAAAATTTATCTCCATAGAGAGAAGTCAGCTATCGCTCTCCAACCAAGGAAGATAAGAGATAAAAGCAAGGCTGCCAGTGGAAACCTATGCTTCTTCTCAAGATGGCCGTGGGAAAGTTCAAGTCCAAAGTCCCCACCAGCTTTTTGCACCCAGGGTTGCCAGAACGATGGTTTCAGAAGCCATGCGGCTTTACGGAAGAGGAGACGTGTATCAAGCAATGATAATAATATGAAAAATAGCCATTACACCACATTCTGCAGGGCTTGTAATTTAAAAGATAGTGACACCTGTACTTTTTCTTATTGATATGAGACGGGAGGACCAAAGCGTTTCACACCCCGGAACAGGCTACTTTGTACCATTTAGTACTGTGTACTTTGGGAGACCATCCGTTAAGACCACTTCTGAAAAAGGGGCTAAAAGAGGCTCATGACTAGAAAGGCCTGCAAATGAAGTTCTGGTAAAATTGAGGAAGAAAATTTAGGTGTCGGTAAAATACATGCACACACATACACCCCCCCCCCAACACAGGCTGAATAAGGAAAAAAAGTCCAGGTGTGTTCCTAGGTATAGAGAGCGTCTTTGTTACGAATGTCATTCGCATGATGTGACAACGGTATTGGTAGGTTTGCGCGTTCAGGGAAGGGGAAAAAATGTTAGTTCTTAGGAAGTCAGAATTTTAGAGTAATTAAACGATACCCCTCTATCCCATTTACTGTCTTTTTAAAAAGTACCTGTGGGGGACCCGGGTAGCTCGGTCAGGGAAGTGGCCGACTCTTGCTGTTGGCTCAGGTCATGTTGTCAGGGTCATGAGAGCGAGCCCTGTGTCACATTGGGCTCTGCTACCCCTCTCCCCACTTTCGGGTGTGCTGTCTCTCTCTCTCTTAAATAAATAAATCTTTTAAAAGAAATACTTTTGACGGTTTTTCTATTCAGTAGCAACATAAAGAAAGAACTGCGTACGAATAAAGTTCTTCTGTCCCTAATGAGAATACAGTGCTGACATCTGACTTCGTACCTTGCAGTGGTCTGCCTATCAGCACTGCTATGCCAACAGACGAAGCATGTCTAGCTCTCTGGGGTACATAAAACGCGGGAAACAGCAATCTAAAAGCTCTTCATCGAGGATCAGTCATAGTAATAAGAGCAAAGCTCTACTCTTCATCCAAAAAGCTACACACATTAAATGGCGAGTTACTGCGATTTCTTCCACAGAGTCGCTTGCAAAGCTGGCAAGTTAGCATTTTAATCTAATAACAAGTCATGTGGTTTTCAACAAAGACCAAGGTAAGTCTTTAAAGGGAGCCTAGGTGTTATTTACTAACATTCCCTATAACTTCTAAACTTTCATTTTCTTTTGAATGAAACAATAATTGGGAAGTAATAATAGCTGATATGCACTGAAAGTCTTTGTCTCATTTTATCTTCCCCCTACAAGAGGTACTATAACCCCCTCTTTTAACATATGAGGAAATTGAGTCACAGAAAAGAGATGTAACTTGGGGTGCCTGGGTGGCTCAGTTGGCTAAGGGTCTGACTCTTGATTTCAGCTCAGGTCGTGATCTCAGGGTCATGGGACTGAGCCCCACGTCAGGCTCCACACTCAGTGGGGAGTCTGCTTGGGATTCTCTCTCCCTTTCCCTCTACCCCTCCGCCCCGCTCACATACTCTCTCTCCCTCTCTCTCAAGTAAATAAATAAATAAAATCTTAAAAAAAGAAGAGATGTAACTTGACCAAGGTAACACAGCTGGGAGGCGACAGAGCCCGCATTCCTGGCCAACTCCAGAGACCGTGATCTTAGTCTTGTTTTAACTTGACTCCTTACTTATGGACTCTCTTTTTGGTTGACATTAACCATTTACTTACCTGAAGGGTCTGCTAACTCCAGGCTGTCCACAGCCCGTTTTTGCAAATAAAGTTTTATTGGAACATGGCTGGCCCATTATTATCTGTGGATATACTCTCGCACTGTAAGGGCACAGCTGAGGGACCTTTGCTATGGGCCTGCAAAGGGTAAAACGTTTACCACCTGGCCTTTGACAGAAAAGGTTTGCCAACCACTGATGTCGACGAATGGGCCAAATTGGGCGAAAATTAAGTTTCTGGAGTAAGAGTTTAAATGTGGACCCTGCGTGAAGACAGCTCACCCCGAAGGTTGACCAAACAGTAGACCCACAAATGCACAAATTACAATGAAGAATATATTATACCGAGCCACTAAGTATGATTTAGTGTCATGAGATGTGTCATTAACCTAAAGGTCTGGCTGGCAGGACACGCGCAACATCCAGCCAGGTCAGAGCCCTCGCTGGGAGATACCATGCAAACCACAGCAAGACACGGCAAGGCTAAGGGTGAGAGGACCCCTTTCTCGGGTCCACAAGCACTTTGGGCTGGGCTTTGACCTCCGCCTTCCCAGTGCCTAGCACAGTGCCTGGCATGTCCCAGGGGCTGATGAACGGTGTCTGACTCACAGGATGAAAATCACAGTCCTGCCCACCCCGAGCCATGAAGGCCCCCTCTTGCCACCCCCACGGGAAACAAACTCTGGTTCTAGGGTACTTCCCGTAGCCTGAGTTTCGGCCTGTGCCCTGTCCCACAGGGCAGGGCCACCACCCCCCGGGTTCAGTGGTCCTCACCAGGCCAGCGCCGCCAGCCCCCACCCCGGGGCCGGGTGCCTCACCTGTACTCGCGCTCCTGCAGGATCTCCACCGGGTCCAGGCCTTGCGGTTTCTGGATGGGGCTGATGCGGCTCTGCTTCTGCTGGAGCTGCAGGATGGGCGAGGGCTGCCCCGGGGCCGGCTGCGGCACGGAGGGCCCGGGCNCGGCGCCCTGCAGCCACCCCCCCGGCCTGCCCGCTGCCCCCGCCACGGGGACCACCTACCATCTCCAGACAAGGGAGGAGGAGGGGAGGAAAGGAGATGAGGAAGGCGGGAGGGCAGGGAGGGGAAAGGAGGAGAAAGTTAGTAAGCAGAACCAGGCATCTCTCCCCATAGGGCAATGGCATTCACTGATGGACACCGGTGAAATGGCCCAAAAATGATCCAAGCAGTCACTGAGTAAAAGAACCGATGGTCAGCGTTTAATGTAGCTCTAAGAGTGGTTTGTTGGGGTTTTGGTTTTGTTTTTTTGTTTTTTAAAGAATTGCAGGTGTATTCAAGAGTTCAGAAAAGGAAGGGAGTCCTAGAACAGTCAGATGCAATCTGGGTGTGGTTCCAAAAACACGTTTTGCAAATTGCACGTTGAGGGGCTTGAGGTGCAGACCCTCGCCTAACCCTCACTTCTGCACACAGGCAGCAGCTTGGCCAGCCCTCCCATGCAAGCCCAAGGGGCACACATCTTCCCTGCGTGACCTAAAAGGCACATTTCAGGCCTAATCAGTGCATCTCAGTAACTGAAGTTTTTAATTTTTTTTATTTTTTTACTGCATATTAGAAAATGTTTCTAAAAAACATGCAGTGTAGGGGGGGGAGCAAATCCGCTCATTCCACCTATAAAAACTATCAAATATGAAGATTCAAGAGGGCATTTTTTTCTCATGCTAACAGAATAAAAGGGATATGCAATCATCAAGCTTATCAAAATGCACTTGGTAAGTTAATTTAATGCAATTTTCCACAGTAAACTTCAGGAGTTTAAACTGATTGCTAGGTATGGACCGAAAGTAAGAAGTGTTCTGTCTCTCCTCATACTTAAACTCTTACTTACTTCAAAATTATAAATAAGATTAGTGATGCTACCAGATGAATTAGGAAATGAAAAAAAAAAATCTCAGTAAGCTGTTAAAACCTCTGATAGGCATTTTCCCGAGCATTTTCTGTATCTTTTCTAAGAAAAGTTAAAACTATTAAACAGTAATAAAATAATAGTCCATATACTTCAGAGCGCCTTAATAATTAACCATACAAAGACGTACATTATGAAAAATTAGACACATTTATTCAATTTCCAGCAAACACCATTTAGAAATGGGCTTAAATGACAACGCAAGGAGAGGATAAGCAAACATTTTGACAGGAGGAATGTAAAGAATTGGAACAAAGTGCTTAGGAAGCTGTACGTGTGTGTGTGTGTGTGTGTGTGTGCCCGTGCGTGTGTGTGTGTGTGTGTGCCCGTGCGTGCGTGCGTGTGTGTGTGTATGTGTGCCCGTGCATGCACGTGTATGTGTGTGTGCCCGTGCGTGTGTATGTGTGTGTATGTGTGTGTGCCCGTGCGTGTGTGTGTGTGTGTGTGTGTATGCTGTTACTGTTGTGCTTTTTTCACCTTCCTTGGGAAATTAGGTAAACTTTCCGAAACGCACGCAGCTACATAACCCTGAGATGACTGCAGCCCTGGGTCCAGTGGGGGATGAAAAACTCTTGAGGGAAAAATGCATTTTTAAAAATTTTCTATTTTAGGCATCGTAGATGTACTATCATAATAAAGAGATTCTTTTCAGCTAAGTACTTTCTGATTTTTTTTTTCTGAATGGAAAGTCTTTTACATAATGCATCGTGTTTCATAATATTTTATATTTAGAAGTTTCTTTCATCCATATATAAGAAACCAGTTTCTAAACATTACATTTCAGGGTTGTTAAGCACTGGAATGAGTTATGGAGGGACGTTTTAGAATATGGTCTCCCTAGAGGTCTTTAAAACAGGGTAGATTTTTTTCATCTGGATTGTTTTAGGTGTCTCCTCCAAAGGAGAGGAGACAGAGATTTCTAACAGGTTGATTCTCTATCATTCTAGAAATTTCCTTAATAAACCCAAGAAACTGGTAGAATTAAATGTATTTCAAGACTCGGCATAAGCATACTAAATAATAAACTTACTACACTGAAGCCCCCTAAAAACACCACCATTCTTAACAAAGAGAAAATTCGGGTCTTACTGATACGGTAATATCATTAATAATCACTCTGTATTCAGTTCTGCAAGTGTTTTTCCTCCTTTCAAAGTTTAAATAATTCATCAACAAAAACCAGAACAGGGCACTCGGTGTGACACGTTCCACCTGTTTCCGGAACTTTCTTCTTTAGCCTTCCCGCCTGTAAATACCTATGCAGAAGCCTCTGATGACTCCTTGAGGTATAGTCAAGTCACTAATTTTAAAGCCACATTTCATCAAAGGAAGGTACCCAGAGCATGTCTGATATCCCTGGTTCCACTTCTAGTCATTTTTAGCTTTTGACTCAAGACCAGATCTAAAACACACGCACATGGCTAGACTTCTTGAATCCCTTAAAGACAAAGACATTCTCATCCAGCTGATTGACCCTTAAAATGGAGAAGCAGAGACAGAGAGACCCAAACATGAACTTCCATATTCAAATCTCCAATTCAAACAGTCCTACCACTTGCTGTGAAGGAAAACAGGCACCATGAAAGCACCCCGCCTCTTTCTAAAAGAACGGATGGGGGTCACCCGCACTCTTCCGCCTGCTGGTTGCGTGAGCCTGAGCTCGTCACCTAACCCCGCGTGGCTCAGTTTTCTCATCTGCAGAATGGGGATGATAACATAACCTCCTCAGGCAGGAGTGAGGATTCAGTGAGATCATGCAGCCACGTGCTCCACACCCTCCACTCACGGCCTTTTTAATCCTAGCAAGGCCACAGAGGCTCAGAAGGCTAATTTAGTTACTTAGCTTTATAGGAAAACCCCCGTGGCGAAAGACAGGCTTTTTAGGAAGCTTGGTACTGTGTTAGCTGGAAATTGGGAGTCCACTCTCCTACAGCGAACTCCAAAATGTTTCGCCGGCTCACAACGACTCAGCACGAATACTCGGATAAGTCGGCTTGCCACGTGCTTTCTGCCAAGCTGCTATCAGAACCACTTACAAGCAAATTCCTTTCCCAACTCAACCGCGAGTTCATTTGCTGCATGGGGCTATTTTTTCCCTGCCTCCCAACACATTACATAAAAACTCCTACTTACAGAGCCTAGGGAAGCGCGTGCGGCTTGCCGCAACTGGACGTGCCCAGAACGCAACCGCTGTTCTCAGGTTTCTTGCTGGCCCCTCAGGCGGCTTACAGAGGGACGGTGCCTGGCTGGACTGGCTCTCTAGCGACAGAACTCATCTCTGCTACAGACACTCGTGGTCTGCTGACGATAAGACCAGACCGCTTCCTGCTATCTCCAAACGTAAGACAAATTACCTTCCTTAGCTTGTCTCCTACCACCCCCTCCCCCCTGCAACATAAACAATTTAGGCTTAATTATCAGAGGGTTCACGTGTGTCTGTTTTCCCCTCAGTCCTCACCTTGGAAATCAAGGCAGAGGCAAGCCCTGATACCCCTGAGCGCGACCCAGTGTGGCTAAGGTGAGGACGGGGGTCTGTCTTGGGTGCATCCCTCTGCCTGATTTTAAGAAACGGGGAAATGAACGTATTAAAATACCCACGTCTCGCATGTACAGAATTTCTGTGCATTCAGAGCTCACATTGTCTTCCCAGCACACTAGAATCCCTATTCAATATTCTGTGCCTTAAATAAGGATTTAAGTGGTTTCCATGGGTTGAAAAAAATAAATGTAATGAAGTGTATTTAAATTGAACATACCTAGATATTTTAGAGACCTAAAAAGAGCGGGGGGGGGAGGGGGCTGGGAGCAGGAGAGAGACAAGCTCTGAAAAAAATTAGCAATGAAACTTTTACTTTCTACCACAAGGTCCACCCCACCCCACAGCAAGCCCCCAAAACAAACAAAAAGCAACAAAAAAAATCCCCAAAAAACTAAACTTTTAGAGTTTCTATTTTTAATTTCGCTTTAGTCTCTATAAAAGAAAAAAATGAATCGAAGTGGAAAAGAAGATATTGGGTTAGACTGGCATGGAGCCCACAGCAGGTAAGGACTGAAGAACTATCTGTTCAGTGTGCAACTCCTGCAGTCAACCCATAGCTGTCCAGCGGTGCCTCTGACGATGTGTGTCACTTAGGGTGAGTCACATCTCTGGAGGTTAGATTTGAAGCAGACCGCCCCAGCCAAAGACATGCTCTTGAACATGGATAACACGACAGAGCCAGACAAAGAAACACGGCATCGGGAGTTAGCTCCAGATAAGTGGATATACTTAAACTTATTTTTTCCTCAAATATTAGTAGAGGTATTTATACACAATAATACTTTTTTTTTTTATTAAGGAGGGATGGAGTTAAGTAATAACAATTAAAAAAATATATTCACTCTAAAAAAATTTTTTTCTCTGCCTCATTTTGACTTGTCCTAAATGCCAATCCCCCCAAAAAGTCTTTGTCAAGTAAGGTTGCCAACTCCCTCTGAAAGCTGAGGTTTGGGGACAAGTTCTGCAACACTTTGGGGTGCAACCTCCTTCCCAGCGGCAGGAATGGGTCTGCTCAGTTGGCAGGAGGGAGCTTCTTCTAACTTTCTCCACGGCCTCCTTGCCCACTCTGGTATAAAACACTATCTGCCCCAATATTTCCATTTCTAATGAAGCCAGACTATCGAAATACAAGAGACAGAGCGCTGAGTAACAGAACAGATTCCTCCTGACGACAGAGGCCTGGTGAGGGAAGATGAAGCGTCAGAGGTGGGTCACATCATGGAGCCCCCTCCTCTGGAAATGGTCCAGAAAACGCACTCGGGATTGTGTTTACTGGGACGTGAAGTGGCTGTTAGGTACAAGCGTCCAGACAACCGAAACCTGGTCCCCTAAGTCTTACTACTTCATGTCAGTCTCCTTACTCAAACTTCGGGTGAAAAGTTTTCTGAAATGAATCATCTAGCTTCCTGCCTTCTTAAAAGATACTTTGGGATCTTTTCCTGCTGGGCGCAGATCATTTTTAAAAGAACCAATATTTGGGGCGCCCGGGGGGCTCAGTCGATTAAGCATCTGCCTTCGGCTCAGGTTATGATCCCAGGGGCCTGGGACTGAGTCCTGCATCGGGCTCTCTGCTCCGTGGACAGAGTCTGCTTCTCCCTCCGCCCTTTACCCTGTTTGTGCTCTCTCTCTCTCTTAAACAAAATCTTAAAAAAACAACAAAGGTTAGCAATGCTCATGGAGGTCTGTGATGACGCCCCAGGACACGCTTCCAGGTTCAGTGAAGGACGCCTACATGACACGGTCCCACATCACTAGCTCCTGGGAGGTACAGGTTTTGCTCCCTGGTCCTCCAAATACCACCTCTCTGGTTGCCATTCAGCCCCTGCTGAAAACTACTGCGATGTGGGATGTCAAGAGTACTAAGTTCACTGACATGCAGTCTAGAGAACAAGTAAAAGGCTCTAGGTAAGGAGCGGAGGTACTTTTCCCTTTCGGCACACACGGGAGGAAAACGGTTGCCTTTGGTACACAGTTGATGACAGGTTCCTTCCCTTGTCATGAGCCCCTTTGTTACGAAGGAGACAGCACGGGGCAGCTGCCAATAACATGGGCTCCCGGGTCAGACTGCTAGCACGGGAGTCCCGACTCTCCATATTCTAGAAGAGTCCCCCATGCAGAGTACTCAGGCTGAGCACGATGCACGAGGCAGGCCAGGTGTTTAATAAGTACAGGCCACACACCCAGAGACATGCACGGATTTTTTTTCTTTCGTCTGGCTGCCTTCCCAAGAGCTGGAGTTACGCCGTTTTAAACCCCCAACCACATCGAGGGTCCAAACTACCGTTTTCTGCGGGGTTTTCCTCTATAACCTTTCCGGTCCCTGACGTTCAGTCCCACTCGATCCTCCACGTACCAACGTGCCACGGTTACTCCACAAAGATCTGCAGCTGACACGATCCTTTCTTGCTCTTTAAAAGCCCAATCCTAAGGCTACATCCACAATTAACGAGGTGAGTTAATCCTTCGGGTAGGGCAACTCTTGGAGCTTCCCCCACCAGAAAAGAAACACGGACAAACTCAGAAGGCACATGATAATTAAAAAATAAGAATCATCATCTGAACTCCTCCCCAATGCCTAAGTCCGCCAACTTAGGAAAAGTACCGATGTCCCAAAAAACCGCTCGCAGCGATTGGCATGCTGTGGCTTGCCCCAGGGAGAGGGAAGCACACCCAGGAAATGTGTCAACGTCAAGGAAGAGCCCGGAATTCAAAACTCTAGTTAGAACAGAACCATCAACTCTTTGCTTATCTGGTGGTTAACAAAAACCTTGCCAGGGAAAACAATGTTCGGGGAAGCTCACCACATAGCCCCCTGCACCTCCGAATTCTGGCGGTGGGATCGAGCCAGAGCAACAGAGGGCCACACAAGGGACTCGGTCATCTCCACCTGTTACATACTATCACGGTTTCAGATGTGATGCCAGGTCTATGTAAGAAATAGGCCGTGTGCATTCTGTTACTGTTTGTTCTGAACAAATCTTACGGATGCCTCTATCTTGCAGTGTCTCTTACAGGAATAATAATAATACCAATAATGAAAAAAAAAATCCCACCTGGAAAATCTCCTTTTTAGTTTCATGCTAGAAAAGGCTCTGGGTTCCTCTGAGACACTGGTGAGCCACTGGCTTCCGAACGGCGAGGATCTGGTCCCAGACCCTGTCTCCCTTCCTGCCTGCCAGGAAGCTGGAGTCCTCTCACAGCTCCGAGGCAGCAACCGTGAGCTGCGGGGGGCCTCCACGCTCCTGACCTCCCTGACCCCGATTTCTCCTTCCCTTTGTTTCTGATTTCCTACTTGATAATGATTTTACTGCAATATGCTTTTCTTGGGAGGTCTCCCTCAATGCTTTTTCACCACACAAAGGGGTAGAAAGAAAGAAATCAACACACATAAGGTGGCTCGAGGAGAGCTGAGGCTAGGGGCGCCTTCTGGCCGCAGGAACGCACGGGGGGTGGTGGTGTTTAAGCTGGGGCGTGCGGCCGGGCTCCCGACAAGCCTTGAGCCTCTTGAAAGAGAATGCAGAGTCACGGGGGACACTGCCTCCTTCCCAGCACCCTACGGTGCAGGGGCCCAGGGATCCTGGCCAGCTGAGTGAAGCACGACAAGGGAGCCACCGAGGTACAACAAAAGCTAAGTCAGCCCAGCGCTTCTGCGCCCTCAGCAGTCCTTCTTAGCCGAGTTGGACCATCGCATTATTCACTGGGTTACACAGGAACCTACCAGATGGTCGGTTGTAGTTAACTAGGGCCTGCTGCTGCGGCTGCTGCGCCTGGGGCTGGGGCTGCGGGGGCTGGTGCTGGGGCTGCTGCATGCCGGGCAACGTCCTTTTCCCCTGGACTGCAAGCTGCAGCGTTTCGGGGAGGGGCTGGCCCCGGGCCAGCATTTTGTAAGCTAAAATCTGCGCTCGCAGCTGATGCAGCTGGACAGGGCTGAAAGGCGAGGGACCTCTGCTGGGCTGGCTCATCGCCTGCGGATCGCCCGAGATGAGGGGCCCCGGCTGGCTCGGCGGCATCTGGGGTGGGGTCGGGCCGCCTCCCGACATCGGGCTGGAGACGTGCTCTGGGGCTCCCAACGGAGACGGGTGTGGCGACATGTAACCTAGAATAAAACAGGAAAGGAGATCACACGCTGCCCCCAGTGACCCTGAAAGCCCGGCGTTCCTGGCCATTTGGATGATTTTTCTGCAACGGCACTGCCTGCTAGAAATTTCAAGTATACATCACGTAATAATGATAGAACTATGTGTAATTATCAAATTGCTCTGTACCAAAGATATACAATGAAAATTTTCTAGTAGACACATTAAAAAGCAAAAGACAGCCAATTTTGATAAGATGTCTCACTGAAATCAACATACCCCAAGTATCATTTCATAATATAAAAATTATTAAAGACATATTTTACATTCTTTTTTTTTTCATGCTAAGTGACAACACATCTCAATTAGGACAAACCACATTTCAAGTGAAATAATCAATAGCCACGTGTGTCCTAGAAGGTACACTGCTAGTGGCTGTTGTACACGTAAAGCAAAGACGGCAGGGAATGGTGTTATATGTTAAAAGTAGCTCCAACCTCCAAAACAAAACCTGGAAAGTGTGCACTATCTCGCAATGCGGAATGAAGAGTCTCTCCTGGGGACAGCAAATCATTATTTGGTTTATTATTATGCACAATTATTGAGGGCCTCCACTGTTATAAGCACTACCCCAGGCACTCAGTTGAGTTCTCCCTTGAAACAGAGCCTGATGGAAGGATTGAGTGCAGGGGACTTATTTGGAAGGTGTGGGCACACTGGTAGGGGGGTATAGAAAGGTGATATAAGAAAGAGACAGCAGCTGCTCTGGTGGGTACCTGAGGACTAATTTCAGGCAGAACCTCTGGGGTATGAGGTCAATGACTCACCTCCAAATTATCCCGGGGAATGGGGTGGGGGTGGGGAAGAAGTTGGGGTATTTACACTCAGGATCATGAGTCACTGCTTAGGTCACTCATTATGGTTCTGGGGAGCATCAGTCCCCAGGGAATTTTCCAGGTGTGAGAAAGAGGGGCTGAAGTCCAAGATGGCGGGCTGGCCAGTGGACATCAGGTGGGTGGGAGCACAGACAGAGTAAGGACAAACAAAAGGATATGAATGGAGTACAAATTATTTCTTCAATCCTCACAACAGCCCAGAAGTTAAATATTGTCACCTCCATTTTTTTTTTTTTTTAAATAAGGAAACCAAGGCTCAGAGCGTCGCACAATTAGATCTTGGCAGCTCCAAGATTCAAACCAAAGTCCATCTGACTCCAATGTGTATATATTCATTCCAGGCTCTAATATTAATTTGGTTTTATACAAATAAGTTAGAGACTTGAAAGTCTCAAAAATCTTCTAGAACCATTTACAATATCACATAAACATGAGAGTAATTTGGGTTTTAAGAGATCTACGTGGGAAATTTAAGAATATGTTTCTTGGGGAAGAAAAGTAAAAAAAAAAAAAAAAAGGCATGAAGTAATTCAAGGAACTCATTTCAGGAGATGAACTGTAGATCGGGGCCAAGGAATTCCTAGAAAAACGTACGACTGAGCATTGCTGCAGGGAGAGCCAAGGTGAGGAGGGAACAGAGTAGCCTCCTGCAATCCTAAAGGTTGCCCTGAATTCAAACTAAGTGCCGATTAATCAAGTCACAGGTGTCCTAAGGCACAATATAAAATATCAGATTCAGGGTCTTTGCCCTTTAATAAATGTATTCGAGTCACAATTATCATAAAGGTCATCACACAGGTGTTTATTAGACATCTGCTGGGTGTTGGAACCCGAGTGGGGTTTGAGCTGGAAGAGCTCTGGGATTCCACGTGGGATCACAGAGGCCCAAGAGCATCAGACCGACACTGACTGGGGACTCAGCATCACCATTTGAGAGACTAGAGCAAAGAAAGGCCTTAATTGCTTTTATCTCAAATCGCTGTTTGGAAAGGGAAATTTATTCAGATGCTTTAAGAGGAGGGTAGGTTCCGTCCTATCAGCTGGTGAGACACAGAGCTCCATTCAGAGCAACTACCCTGATGAGAACTAGAAGATGTACCAGCTCTCATTCCCCAAATCCCTACTTCATAATGGACTGCAAAACCGCTCAGCCATCAGGGGTCTCGTCAGTCATGTAAGTCAGCCAAGAAAATGCCCCCAAAGTAGCCTGCAAGACCAGCAGAAATGTAAAGCCTGGTATGTTGTTACTTATGACAGGAAACGTTTACAGGGGATTCCCAACATGCACAGAACTTTGTCACTAACATGCTTCTTTCTTAATGAGGCTTACGTTCCCCCCTTAATTGTAATGCTGGTGCATAAGGGTATAGTTTGTTCATTATTGAAAGCACCTTCCTGATACCTGTTTGGCCAACCCTGTATCTACCACAGGGGGAGAAACTTGCTACCAAAACCCTCCTACTGGGATTTTCATAGTAGAAGCGATAATACCAGGCATTGAAATGGGCCGTTTGTCTCCCGCCTTCTGGTCTCCCCTGTTTCCAAAGTCATCAATTATGGCTCACCCAAGAAAAATCACAGGACGGCCAACACAATGGACCAAAACATCAGACAATCCAGTCTAAACCCAACTGTTGACTAAATCGCTCTGTTAAACTATGAAGTACGGGAAAAGGAAGCTAGGAAGGTGAGAGTTATATCAGGCACAATGATTCAGTTTACCTCAAATTCGCTAAGGAAGAAGCTGAGATTGGAATAAAAATCATTTTCTGGAATTAATCCACGCAACAAAATTTTACCTCAGATGTGACAAGAAGAAACGGGAGATGGGAGATTTTTTTTTTTTCCCTAGAAAATATAGGAGATGTTAATAGAATCATTCTATCACAGTATGACATTAAAAATGTGACAGTGTTTCAGCTAAAGAGAGATTTTTTTTCCCCCTACATGACTAGCATTCCATAAAACTTCAGGAAAAACCAGAATCTAAATGATGAGACAACATAACGTATTTTAGTAATTATCTCTAGTTAAGAAAACGGGGCGAAGAAATTGCCTGAGTGCGAATATACGTTTGTCTGCAGGATGCCAAGGTCGATACAGAATCAGCTCCTTCTGCACGCTGGCTCCATGTGCTCATTCAAAAGTGGCCCCAAAAGACTGGCAGTTTCCCTTCCCTAGTCTTCGAGGGCCATTATCTCCCTGGTTGCACCTTGCCTCGAGAGAAGCGGTCATGTCTCTCCTTTTAATAATCTTGAACTTATAAGCGCCAATTTCGTATGAATTTTCTCTTCTCTCTCTCACACACACACGTTAAATATTATATACTTGCCTTTGAAGGCTTTTCCTATCCAATGGACCAAAAATAAACAATGTTATCATTGGGACCATCAGGTACACGATTCAGTATTTATTGAAGGAAATGGTTTTGCTTCTCAACCAATACCCCAAAATAACCTGGTATGTTGCTAGGAAGTGAAGCCTGGCAGGTTTCCGATCAATACCGCGCACCTCTCTATACCTGTGTGTTTATAAATGGCTTTTTACAAGGGGGTCTTTAAAGACACATGCTATTACAGGGTCTCAGCTCTTTTTAGAGCATTATATAGAATAAGACTCTATTATACCAATACTACTTAATTCAAAAATATGCTTTTAAATAACTCATTCCCCAGCCTACAATGCACTTTACTAGTTTGCAGAAAAATATTACATGCTAATTCGGATTCCATTTAGAGCAGACCCTTACATTTCTAAGTAATTATAACTTGCCGAAATTATAGAAAAATTAGTATCTATTTAAAATTGTGGACCAGTGAACGCATCAGTTCGCTTCTCTACCTAACTGAACAAAATGAACGAAGTACCTATCCGGTTATATGCTAGACACTGTACCAAGTGTTGGAGATTCCAAGAAGAATAAAAGGAACCAAGCAGTGAGAGAAATTTTAAGATCCATAAAAGTAAAAGCACTCACCTAAAATTCGTGCATTTAAAGGGTTTTGTGTTGCCATTTTCCGTGGGCCCTACCCCTAGAGGTACTGCAAAGCCAGGAGCAGACAGAGCGGGCACTTGGCTTTGCGAATCACTGACCGTCACTCATCTACGCCTCCCAGGTAGTACAAGTTGGTACGACATTAGCTCTGGGAACACACCTGGCTCCTCAGAATTAAATGTTAAACCTGGGAGTGTGGTCTAAATCCATTCTTAACACTGAATGGGTCAAATAGTTTCTTCCTATACTGCAAAAAAAAAATCCCAATGAAACCAGGCTGCTTGGCTGACGTGGTCAACATTTGAGTCATCCTCTGTAACACTTGTACCTGTCTGCCATCGAAATTCTGATCAGAGGCTGGGATATTCAAAACCCGCTTGACTATGAAAGAAGATACATTCCTATGCCTCCATGATTTGTGTGTGTGTGTGTGTGTGTATGTGTGTACACACACACACACACACACATTTAATTGTGAATACATTTCTCTAAATCCTCAGCCAAAAAATCTCCCCTCGAATGAATGGATGGCTGACCATGAATAGAGAAGAAAACCCCCACATTTATTACACTACGAAGACGTGCATCCGGCAGCACAGAAAGCACAAACTTTGAATGAGAAGACCAGCAGGGTTAACTGCATGCCCTTGCACACTGAAATGACCGCACAATGATTCTGAACACGGCTTACACTGCACTCAAAGACTCTAAGGCATGTTCACTATGCCTTCAACAGTGAGGGAGGAAGGCATCAGGCAGAAGAGAAACAGACCACATACTGACTGGCCATTACTGGGGCTGAACTGTGCCCTCTACAGAGAGATGCCAAAGCCCCAACCCCTCTTATCTGTGCAGGTGGACCTTATTTGGATACAGGATCTTTGCAGATGTCATCAAGTTAAGATGAGACCGTACTGGATTAGGGGAGACCCTAAAGCAATGACTAGTGTCCTTATGAGAAGAGGGAAATCGGACACAGGCGTAGACACTCAGGAAAACGCCACATGGAGACCGAGACAGATTGGAATGAGAGCTCTACAAGCCAAGGAATGCCAAGGATTGCTCTCAACCACCAGAATCTAAGGAGAAGCAAAACAAAAGATTCTTCCCAAAAGCCTTCAGAGAGAGCACGGCCCTACTGATACCTTGATTTCAGGCTTCCAGCCGCCAGAACTGGGAGAGAATGAATTTCTGTTGTTTCCTGCCACCTGGTTTGCGGGAATCTGTTACAGCAGCCCTAGGAGACGAATACAGCCCCCCCACCAGCAATGACAGGTAATTCCACCGGCAGGAAAACCCACCGTACAATGTATGAGCATGCAATTCAAGGGACACAGGGGGCTCATCTTACCTTCACATCTCTGCTGTCACTTGGAGGCAGAGCTGGATTCTCCTTCTGGCTCTGTCGCTTCCTAGATGTGTTCACTTAGGAAAACAGAGCAAATTCTCTGAGCTTTCGCTTCCCCATCTAGAAAACGGGGCTGACCTAATTTACCTTGGAAGATCATAATGAGGAATCTGCCTCGAGTACACAAAGCCACTTCGCAGATTGCTTGCATGCGGGGTTGCTAGAATTTACTAGTATCTTGGAAATAAAACTGCCCAGGCAAAAATCATAGTCGTGTTGGTACAGGTAAAGGGAGAAGCGGCCTATAGCATTCAACCTTCCTTAGACACGTTCTTCGGAAGTCACAAGTAAAGTAACCGATACGAAAGATCAAAGACTATGGAACGGAGCCAAGACCAGGTGTGCAGCGGACACAAACCTTGGCTGTGTTGATCCATCGGACTCTGGGGAGGACCCATCCCCGGGTGAGGGGGCCGCATGCCGGAGCCCTTCATGGATCCACAGTGCATGTCTTCTACAATCCCCTTGTCATGCAGACCATCGATGGGCTGAAACATTGAAATGACATTGGTTAGATGCCTCTTGAAGGTACAAAATTTCCATCTGGACCTTAAGATCCCTCACTTTTAAAGTCTTCAAAACGGTGGCGTAATCATCTATTGCTCATACGACAGACATATATTTTTATACCTAGACTACCTGTATTGTCATGTATTACATATACTTTATAGGTAGGGACCAAAAACTAAGACTACACCAACAGGGTCAGCAAAACTATCCATAAGTCGAAAGTTAAGGCTTTAAACAGCTGGATTGTGTGTGTGTGTGTAATGTCAATTGCCTACAAATAAAAATGAAGTCCTGCTCCCAAATGTCAGTAATTCTTCCCTACCCTCTTAAGTAAGTTCTGAAACCTGCTGCAGGCTGAAGTTAGTCCAAAGTCTGAAGGAAGGCTATTTGAAACGTCTGTGATGATGTATTTTTTGGGGGGAGGGGGGTCATTTTTTTCATCAGAGAGGAAAGAACTATATGGAAAGTTTCAAAGTTGAAACCAGAAAGTTCCAGGCAGTTGGGAAAAGAGGAAGAGCCGGGGTGGAGCAGAGTCCTGCCAGAGAAGGAAGGTACGGAGGGTGAATCCGAACCACAGAGAGAAGACGACTTGAAAAAGTTTTCAAGGCAGAGATGGGGGGAAAAAGTCAAGATCACAGGGACTCGAACCAGGATGTGAGGCCTTGTGCATAACAGGCGCACGATAAAGAGCCACTGAGTTGACATTAATCCAATCCAGAATCGGGCAACGAAGCATGTGTTTGGAAAAAAAAAAAAAAGGAAAAGTCTATTCCTCCCCAAACTGGAAGAGCAATTTTCAGAACCGCCTGAAAGAAATAGTTCCAGGAGTTTATAGAAACCAAATGACTCCAGGCAAGAAAGTATGAGTGTTTGCAGTTTTACAGAAAGGAAAGTTAATTTCTGCAGAGTCAAAAGCACGCACTTGAAAAGAGGAAAAATTTACCATAAAGAGGATGTTCAGAAGAAAAATGGGAAGAATTTGGTATAAAGAGTGTCTCTGAGTCTGTTAAATAGTAATAATAGGGAGGAAATCAAAGCAACACAAGCAGATGTATTTAGGCCACTTGTTTATTTATTTCCAGTGATGGTGAACAGCGAGAAGCTGAATCTCAGAGGGAGAAGGAGGAGAAGAAAGACAAGGAACTGAGCTGCCTGTAAAAGGACCCTGGGAGAGTGAGGGCATCTGGTCAGCAGGTGTGAACTCTGGGCACTTAACCACGTCCCCACGCGGGCAATCATCTGAGGGGCTGGGATTAAGGAAAAGCAGGACAGCAAAAAATGCAAACTCTCGGGAAAACAAAAGAAAGCGAAACAAAAAGAGTATCAGCGGTGTGGGGGGGGGCGTGGAATATGAGAAAATGTGGCAAAGACACTAGGCCACAAAATAGAAGGGATCAGAAGAGATAATCACCTGTAGAAACAACTCAGCGCAAAAACATACCCGTGACCCAACCCTCAGTCGTACCTTTTTACCTTCCAAATGCCTACATAATCCTAAAGGTCAGCTAAATCTCCCCTTCACATTTTATCTTTCATTTGGGAGGTGAGACAGCGTGAAACCGTCCTGAAATTATTCAACCCACTTGGACTAAGGCCCACGAGTGACAGATCAGACCTATAATAGCTCCCAAATTAATTTAATATGAACACAAGACAATGTAATGACTTCAGTATGTCTAGATGTTCAATACGTCTCCTCAAGAATATGATATGGAAGCCAAGCAGCTTTATTTCTCTAAATACCTGACAAGCTAAAAATGTGTTTAAAAAAAAAGAACCCCAAAAGCAGAGCAAGAACATGGGGATACAATGGGGGGTATCTAGCATATGTTGCTAAAGGTAAAGAGGAAGTTTCAAGAGTAATTAACAGTGATGACATGATTGTATTATGATAAAAGGAAAACAAAACAAAACAAAACAACATCGGACCCGTATGACATGCCTACCTGAGCTTACACAGGACTTCTCCCTGAACAGGGAGAAACGCCAGGTATAAAAAGTGAGCACAAAGCTGTTCCCTGGGGTGAGGCCAGGGTTAACGGTTTCTTTCTTTATCTCAGTACAGTTTTACTTTTCAAAATACGTATATATTACCCTCCTGATTTAAAAATCTTCAAATAACAAAATTTGTAAAAAAAAAAAAAGAGAGAGAGAGAGAGAGGAGAGGAGAGGAGAGGAGAGGAGGAAAGGGAAGGAACGAAAAGAAAATTAAAGAAAAAGGGTCTTCCCTTCTGGGCTCCGATGCCCTATTTAAAATTGACTTACAGTCCTTCACAATTAGAGGAAAGACTTGCTCTTTTTTGATGTAATTGTTCTGTTTTAAAACCAGGATCTTCCACGGTTCGCCTACTTAGTACCAAGAGGCAGCCCCACCATCTCGTCCACCTGTGACGTCATTCGAAAACCATGGAAAACCTCTACTTGTCTCATCAGGCACCACCCGCAGGTCACGTGTGGTGTGGCCTCGCTGATTTTCACTGGCTACTGACTCCCTTTCAAAGCAAACTGTCACAGGACCTGGCTGGCTTTCTCAAGAGGCAGTTCTCTCTTCTTTGCATCTCCTGGGAAAGGCCTAACGCCAAGTTGTACTGATAGGATCATTCCTACAGCAACAATCCAAGCCTCATAAATAGAAGATTATTATAACCTTAGTCCAGAAACAGACAAATGGCCCTGCGCTCTGCAAAATCCCAGCCCTCTTCCAAAGTCAGAATAAAGCCACTTGACAGAGGAGATAGCAAAGTGCATTTTTAGGGAGTCCCTGGAAACTATTTCCTTTCGATAAAGCCTTTTAAAAAAATGCCTTCACAAATGACTCGTTTTCTTTCCACTCTGTGGGATCTATTTTTTTTTTTAAATAAATAACATTCTTAGGGAAGAATAAATTTCAATATGTCCGTTCATGGATGATGTGTTATTTTACATATACAGTTGGAAAAAAACCAAGACTTATGTGCGAATACACTTACTCACCAGGCCCACAGCCCACAACCCACAAATCACAGAACCTAATTGTTAGAACTGCAAGTCCTGTCCAGTATTGTTCGAAAAGCCAAGATCTGATATTCTTGTACAATACCTGTAACAATGACAGAGCCTCAGGACGTACGTTTTTAATAACACACAAGATAAGACAAAGACCTTGCTTGATTATCTTATTAACAAGAGTAGGAAAAAAAAAGAGGGGGGGTTATCAGGGACAGTAGCCATCCATGACTCAGAAGACGAGAGTGAACGAGAAAATAAACTCTTACCTTATGCATTTGGTGCGTGCTTTCCTGTGGGAAGTCGGCAGACCCCATTGTCGGCATAGGGTGTGAGACGCTGGGCGGTCCAGGGCTCGGCCCCATCATACTGTGCACAGAACCCGGGGATGGTCCGGGTCCTGGACTAGGTCCAAGAATGGGTCCAGGCGAGGGTCCCGGCCCCGGCGAAGGCCCTGGATGGGGCATCGCGCCAGGGTCTGTGGGCGTGGACATCGACCTCTCCTGTCTCTGCCAGTCGGTAGAGGGATACTGAGTTGGAAGGAAGAAAAGAGAAAGGAATGTCTTAAACATGATGTTAAGATCAGAATGAAACAGTTGTTAGTCGTTCATGGTGCCATTTCTGCAACAAACATCAAACAGAACTGCCCTGTCCCGTCCAGATGTTTGCGGGAGTGTGACATATGTCCATCTGCCCTAGTCTTCATGACGACCACTTGTTTAAAAGACAAAAAAACACTCTAAATGATTCCCCAGAAAGATATAAATCATCCAAGATACAAAAAAAGACCCACTGGAGAAACTCAAATTTAACACATAAGCAGAATTCTAAACAAGTTTGAAATTTATGACCGAAGTCAACAGATGCTCTCCATTACTTACCGGCTTGGGCACCTTACAAGTCATTAACCCCCCAAAGCCATTAAAACACAAAACCCCTGAAAAAGTATCCAACCAAGACACGTTTTCCCAAGCAAATGAGCGTTGGAAACTTCACAGAGAATTCCCGACAGTTAAAAGGGGGAAAGAAGTACAATTTCAGAAATGGAGAATGAAAGAGAATTACCCATCTTGGGAAAGGCAGAGGCTGTGGGACTCAAACAAATAGGGGTCCAAATACCCACACAGAACAACCACTGGCTGAGACCAAAATGCAGTGCTGGCAGGTGTATCAGCTCCGGGCCCAGCGCAGCACCCCTCCCCCCACCCCGCCGCCGCCTGCAAGCAGCACTATGTTCCCCACCATCTCCACCGTACTGCACGTGATCAGAAGAGAACGGTTTATTTATTTATTTTTTAAGATTTTATTTATTTGAGACAGAGAGAGAGCACAAGCGGGTGGAGGGTCAGAAGGAGAGGGAGAAGCAGACTCCTGCTGAGCAGGGATTCCCAACAGAGGGCTGGGTCCCAGGACCCTGAGATCACGACCTGAGCCGAAGGCAGACGCTGCACTGACTAAGCCAGCCAGGCGCCCCAGAAGAACCGGTTTCAAGGGTGGGCCTCCTGCCGGCCCATGAACTGAAGACCACTCGGAGAGCTGAGGCCAGGGATTCATCCGAGGCCTCTCTGTGGTCCAAGATCCCCCAGACAAGACACCCGTGACCACTGGATCGGGCCCAGCACGGACGAAGTGAGAAAACCCCAGCTCTCCAATTTCGGGAAAGCCCTAATCCATCACCCACACTCCAAAACTTCTTGGCCTCCCCTCCCCTGGGGAACTGCCTCATGGTGGTGGTGGGTATGCCTGCATCTTGGACCTGAGCCAAAATGAGCTGTTTCCCATCAATGATAAGTGAATAGCACTAGCGAGAGCAAGCGCGACACCTGACCTTATGTTATCTGGGCCCACACGCATCCGGACACACAAAAACTTTTCTGCTGTCAACCTCACAAAACAGAGCCTGAGACCCCCTCAGTGATTTGCTTACCCACTACTTAGTGACTGGGAATTAACCAAAGGGGCCCAGCCACTCACAGCCGGGGTCTTTCCACCGTGAAATGAGGTTAGAGGGGAAACATAAAGACCCACATTAGTGCCGTTCTCAGCCCCCTGCTCTCCCGTCTTGCTGAGTCTCCAGAAGGTGAGGGCCTTGAGGGAAGGGGTCTTACTCTTCTTCACTCCCCTGTGTCCCCAGCACCTCCAGCCCGCGCGTAGTAAGGGCTCAAAAAAGATCTGAATGAACTGCCCACGGATTCCAAGGGCAAACTATTAATAGCGTCCGTTATTTTATAAATAAAAAATTAGAGAGTAAACCGTGCCTGAGCTATGTTCACATAAAGAAATCTAAGAAGGGTAGGCAAGAATTTAGGCCATTCTGATAAATGAATTCGGGCTAAAACGGGAAGCAATGACAGGCTACGGTGGCATGATTATAACACAGTGTTTTGCTGATACAAGACGGGACTCAGAGAACCCAGCTGAAGTGGTTTCTGAAACACCAGGGCAGCTTCAAGGGTGAATTACAGCCTTGAATTCACTAGAGAGCCAAATGTTATTATTTATTCTTTGTGATTAACAAAGCAGGCGGAAGTAACTTTTTCTTTAAACTTTTTTTTTTTTTTTTTTTGCATGCCACCCCCTCACATACAGGCTCGTTCAGTCAGCGTCTTAAATTTAGGAAGCTGACGTCAATCAGAGGTACTACAAGTTTTAATGTTCTTTCATGTGTATCAGCAAAGTAATACACCCCTTTATTTTTTAGTGAATAAAAGGAAATTGCTTACTTCCTGTTATGGTTTACCTTGAAATGGGCTTCAATAGCTATTCCGGTAACCCACCACCAGTCTGAACAATGAAGATACAAATACCCAGCCTGGCAGTCCCCACTTGCCACATTTTCTGTTTTAACGTACGTTGTCCCAGAATCCTCGCTCGTGCCTCTGCGATCACTTTCACGGGGAATCTGGCAGAAGGCTGTGACTACGTGTATGTTGTCCCATAAAAACGCTCCTCGTTTTTCGTTCAAGGCAACTCCTAAAAAGCTTCTTAAAGGGGAAAACAGATGCGGGGGGGGGGGAATGGAAAAGTACTGGGTACTGCAGGGATGTGAACACAGGAACGTGTTGTAGAGGAAACTCCCGAGGAAGAACTGAAGCATCAGTGCAAGGGCCTGATGCGTGAGTCCACAAAGCAGCACCATTAACGAAAGAGAGACGCTCAGAGAAACCGCCACGCTGAGCAGATGAGGAGACTTGGCCCGTGCGAGGAAAGGGCAGGAATCTGGAGGATCGTCCAGCTTGGGAATGGGACACTCTGGCTGTTCTGACTGGGTGTCCAGATCTTCTCGTCCGGGACCACCACCAACCCTGGGTCCCGGGACAGAGTGCTTTTCCTCTGTGGAGCCTTTTACGTTCTTCTGGGCTTGAGAAAAGAGTATCTGAAGGCTTCCCCCACCTGTGCACCCAGGACTCAAAGCATCTCGAGAACAGGCTCCAATCCTGCGTGCGGTGGCGTTCACGGGGCAGAATGTGGGCTGTCCCGGGATTCACGCCGTGCCACCAGCACCCGGGTACCCTGAAGAGGAGTGACTCTCACAGAGCAGGTCACAGCCCTGGCCTCTTAGCCCTCCCTCTGCATTTTTGCTGGCAGCTTCGCCGTACAGCTCGCGCACATAACCAGACTTTCCAGCAGCGGGGAGCAACTCGGGATGTAAATTACAAAGCGGGGCAGCTCTCGGGCAGAGGCGCGGGGCATTACTAAGTTACTGCGCTTGAGGCTGAAAGTCCAGTGTTGGCCAGCTCAGCTTCTCCTTCACCAAACACACTGGTGTCCCTAGGAATCAAACAGGCAGTGATGGTGGTGGGCACAGCAGGGACCGGGGAGGGGACGGCTCAGATCACCAGAGCAGGGTGCCAGCAGGAGGTCCCTGCACAAGGTAACACTCAAAATCTGTGTTTCTTTTGTGTTGGGAGGTAGGGCGGGGAGAGTTGTACATTGTCACAGCAGAGCACAGCCTGTCCCACAGTTACGTGGCTGACAGAATGAAGGAAACGTGTCTGGCGTGGGGGGACTGGGGCATAAAGCACAATGACCCCCCTATGCACTGCACTGCAAGTCCCTGTCCTCCCGTAATGCATTCCCCGAGGGCTGGCCGCTGTGTTCTTGGCCAAGGCATTTTCAGCAGTACACCCTGTCTCCTTCTGCATCCTGACCCTGCCTTTACAACTGGGGAGTGTGTGTTTTTAAAAAATAAAAGTCCTCGGAGCTTCCCACAGCTGCAACGACCGCAGACACCTTCCCTCCTTCCTTCTCTCCTTAGCTGAACGAGCCCCAGCACACCCATCAGCATATTAAATAGGGAGTCCAACTTCCTGGAATTCGAAGGGTCGCCAGTCTAACCATGACAACCGGGATCAAACATACACCTTTTCCTGTCCTACTGCCATCAGCTGGAATACCACTGACCCCACCCTTGCGGTGTATTTAAACACACCCACATGGGCTTCACCGTCATCTGAGTGACCTGAGCTGAGGACACGTTTTGTCCCATCCCCGTGTAAAAGGTGAGGGCAGAAGTCAGGAAGGGACCACGCAGCTGGCCCAAAGTCCCTTCTGTCAGTGGAACTCCGCATCTCTTGTCCCAGCCCAGGGCTGAGCCACTACACCCATCAGGCAAGGCCGTCCACCGGGGGGAGGGTTCCCCACCCCCCCCACCCGCCCCCGGCTGGAGACCCACCACGTGCAGGAACCAGGAACGCAAATAGAAGGGCATAGAAGCCGAGGCGGAAACAATGGGAGGGCGGTTCTGCCAGGCTTAGGATTTGGCTGTGATGCCAGATCAATCTGTGAAGGGACAGAGAAGTGAAGAGAAGCCCTGGAGAGAGTAGGAGGTGGACACGATGTCATGGATGAAGGTCGTGAAGTCTAATCAAATGTCCAGAGGGCCCGTTTCACTTATCTATTCCCAGCTGTCCTGAATCTCCACTGGGCACAGGGCAGATAGGATGCACAGAAAGGCCCCGAGGGCACACCCCAAGGCTCTGCAAGTCTGACAGGGAGAGGGGACTCTTCCATAAATAGCAGCGGGGGTGGGGGGGGGTTGGGAACAAACGGAAACTCCTGCAAGACCAGAAGGGCTACAGCAAGGTGGGCAGGAGAGACTACTTGCAGCCTGAAAGTGGAAGAAGGAAGAGGGAATGCGGGGAGGCTTCCTGGAGAAGGTGGCCTTTCAGCTAGGCCTCCAAGAAGAAAACGTAAATAAAACCAAGCAACCAAACAAATAAATAGATGCATGTTTTCGTCTTATGTTTTCTAGTCACAGAAGGGGTTTTGGGGGGAAACCACCACCTGGACAAGACAGCGCCTCTTTAGTAACTCCTCACCAAACGTGGTGAGGAAGCGTGGGCAAATCCTGGCCTTCCCGCACATTTTATCACGGCTGGGCTTATAGGAAGACCGGGGTACGGGTCAAAGGCGGAATGTTAGAAATAAAAATTGGGCCCCTCGCGTATCCCCAGGAATAGCTCCGTGTTTTTAAAGTTTTCTGGCTGTTGCGGGAGAGCTGCAAGGCTCAGGAGATAGTTAAGATAAGGGTTCTTTTTATGTCTGTTTGCTGATTCAGAACATCTCCTGACCTGAAAGGCTTCTCGCTTTCTGTGTAGCTCTCTGTATAAAAGAATTGATAATTCCCCTACAAGAAGTAGCAACATCTCTCTGACGGGAACAGAAGCACGGCTACGCTTAACGGGGGAGTGGGGCGTGGGCAAGAACAGCAGGGAAGATAAAGGAAATAAATCTACCAGAAGTTTCTTTTTCAGACACCAAGGTTGCCTGGATAGATGGTGAAACATGACCAAAAGCCCTCCTCCTTCTCGATCTGGGACTGCAACCTTCAACAGCGCACACTGCGACTTGTGCCACGGGGAAAAACCATGCTGGGCTTAAAGTTCAACGTGACACGTCACTGGACCCGAAACTCTAGAAAAGCCTGGAAGACGTTTTCCTCCTAGTGCTTCCTGTCAGTTTCCCATTCAAAGTCAAGTAGGTTTTAAAAGGGGGTCAGATTCAAAAATGGTGCTCTGTTTGTCAGGCTTCTGCGAACTTTTCCGTCATAGGGCCAAGGAAACAAATCATGATGTTAGCTGCCGCCCTCCCTTTAAATAACCTGCCCTGGGACTGTCCTTGCCCAGAGTCAGACCTGGCCAAGGCTTGGCGGCAGCTCTGTGTGGGACAAAAGAGAACACAAACATTGCAGCAGCTCACTCCTGCCCACCCCATCCCCCTGCAATCCCCAGGGGATACTCGGGGACCTGGCACTTAACACTATCACCCTGCGAGACGGTGGGCTGCCTTCTTACAAGAGCCTACCTGTGATACAATCCCAGGACCTCCTCCATGAGGACAGCCAACGTTTCCACCAAGGAAAAGGCTTTTGGAGGAGGGTGCCTACGAGAAAACCCGAAGTACCAGAAAAACACTAGGGCAGGGCATCCTTCTAACGCAGGACTGACGACGGTAGTTACAAAGGTTATCATGGGTCACCATCACTTCCAACATTTAGTTGAACCTAAACTCCTAGGCAGTTGGCCAAAAGCAAACCGTGCCAACCACACCAACAAAAGCTACTTTCAGCCCCCCCCACGTGTACTATCTTGTGTATGTTCACACATACAACCCTCCTTCCTAGGTTCTCTTAGGCCCCTTTGCAAGGCAATCTCATCTGGGATGCTGATAAGAACCGATGACAGCCACTTCCTTCTCTGTCTGCTAATTGTATTTACACATTAAACATATAAATGTGAGTCTGAAATACATATTTTAAAAACTCTTCTGGCTGAGATGGCGTGCTATGACTTCGTCGTAAAGCTCCACCCTTCTTTGCTGAAGGAACCCCAGGTATATGACGGCCGGGTTTTGATATGCCCCACCTGCCCAGGCTTTCACAGTAGCCACAGACATTCAAGCAGGAACCCTTCAAGTTCACTGCAATTAAAATGGATAATGGCCATTTACATGCTAACACGCCCTTTAAAAAAATCACCACCATAGTTCATTTGAGCTCTTCAAGTTTTGAGCTCTCCATCTGCAAACTAGGCAAAATTGTCGCCGGCTACAACAGCAATTCTGATATGAATCAAGTAAAATATCACATCTGAAGACACCCTGTGAGCCAAGGTGTAAAAAAGGTGTATTACTGCAAGGATCCTTTCAATGGCTTCACTACCCACTCCGGACTGGAATCCACAGATGAATCGAAACTATTTCTGCTCATGAATTGCCTCGTTCAAAACTTGAGACGAGCGTCCAACACGCACCGGATAAAACCGTCATGCCCTAGCCTGGGTAGCAAGTCTTTCTACCACGTCCGACATTGTCTTCTGCAAATTCCCCCCGACTAGAACCTCTTCCCTGAGCAATCAGGTCAAATGTCTTCTCGTGGATTCTTCAGACGGGTCCGTGTGATCTCTGGATTTTCTTCTGACGATCGGCACTCCACCTCCCCCACCCCACCCTCTTCTGGCCACAAGGCTACGCTATGGATCCCTGACAGCTCACCCCCACCTCTCCCTACATCACGAGGCCTGTGCGGTTTGCCATACGCTCAGGTATATCCTTTAAAACACCAATTCGCAATTGTAGATTATTTTTTTTACACAGTTATGGGCTTTGCTTAAGAGCATTTTAGCACATGGATAAATACGACACAGCAGCAAAGCAGAGAGGACGTGAAGATACGACAAAGGTAAACACCTGCCCACTTCAAAAGCGCTGGGAGCAGAGGGGAGAGGCCATTTCTCGTGTACATTCACTTTCCAAGTTCAATGACGTATCTTCCAGTGGGATCGTAAGAACTGGAATACGCCACATCGAGTAGGTGAAGAAATATATAATCATCCTGAACAAGAGAAACACAAACACAAACTGATAGAGAATTCCCCTTGAACTACTGCTAACCCACAGAACAACAGATCCCTATCTTTTTTGGTCAGATATGTGTTTTCTATTTTTAGGTAATTTAAATTTCTAAATTCTGAATTCGGCTTTTAAAAAAGGGGGAGGAGGGGGAGTTATAATTATATTTAATGTTTTTTAAACTTGGAACGTATTTCAATTCCTAGGGGTTCCACTCGACAATTCACAAAAGGGTCGGCCCGTACTGAGATTAGGTCAGTTTCTAAAAAGTTTCTAAAACATTAGTGCTTGCACGGCTGTAGATAACGTCTTGGTGTAAGACTGATGCTTAAGTTGATGCTTACGTGCCTAAAAATACAATAGAATATTGTGATTTTTAAAGGTTTTACATGATACAGGCATATAGCCTGATTATAACTGTGTGAATGTTCTGAAAGTCTTACATAACAAAGAAACCAGCACAATTCATAGCTTTAATTACATAATAACGTGTTATAAATCCAGAAGTCCAGAAGGGCGCCACTTATGTCAGTACTTCAGTCAAAATCCTGTATTCCGTATCTAAACCATCATTCCAAATGAGTGAATTAATGAGTTATTCACTCATAATTAAGATTAAACGATGCTTCTATCCAACACCCTAAAAACCCAGCTAGGGGGCTCCTGAATTTCATCAGCCTTATTATATGCTTTGCTAAGGTGTAATTATTCAAGCATCTTTCACTGTATCTTTAAAACCTGTATTAAAGTCTCTAATGTACCCTGAACACTTTCAAGGAAAAGGACTATATTGACATGAAAAACAAACCAGTCATAATAAACAGTAATAAGGTTGTAAAGTTTTCCAAAGACACGTTGCAAGATCCCATTTAACTTGCTGATAAATAACCTCAAAATAAATATTCTGACTTTCATAACGATTCCGGCAGAACTAAGTTTTAGACTTCTATATTCCCTGGTAAATGCAAAGTCATGACTTTCTATGTAGAAAAAATAAACATCTATGTAGAAAAAATAAACATCCTACCAAATAACTTTACCACCACTCGTATCTTCTGTTCCCAACTACTTACGGAATGACCCAAGACTTGCTTAAATGGCTAGAGAGTAAAGTTCCATAATGCAAACTCTTCCAGAGATGACAGAAAATCCAGCATCCTCTGTTGGTCAAAACCAATCTACAGAACACATTTAAGGACAAGGAGTGATTCAGAAGATCATTCTTTCACATAAAAAAGTGACAAGAGAAAAATCAGAAGCAGCTCCAAGATATGGCTTTCCCATTAGGGAAATGTTCTCATCTGTTCACCAGAAATACTGCAGAAGAGAAAAGTGACTCACTTACAGGGAGTTCTCCAAGTCCACTCATGTTAAGCAACAAATTGTCTGTGGCTCCCCTTAAAATCATCTTGACCACAAACAGTGGGAATCAAAACTTGTGCTGGTTGAAATCTGGTCCTATCAACACTCCCTGGATAGGTTAGTGCTGGCAAACACTGCCTGGCGTTATATTTGTGATAATTCAGTTGTTCTCGTGGCGGCACGTCAAGATGTCACAAATCGTGATTTATTATTTCTCTGGAGTATCAAAAAGCTGCTGACCTAGGGGGGTTTGACAAACAAAGGCCTTGTTTACAAAGAAAGACTTCTAAAGGGGAAAAAGAAAAAGAAAAAAGCCACGAAAACACTGAAGATACCACCACTTTTATAGCTTAAGAAAGTTTTCTCTTTTATGGTCTTGCTCTAATACACAATAAGCCTTTAAAATGAAATGTCAAAATATTATAGTGATATAAGGGGCATCACAATGGTCTCCTAGAGAGAAAGGAATATGCTTTTATACTGGCCTGTAAATATCTTCATCTTAAAGACAAAAAGTTTTGAATAATTATTTGCCAGAGTGTTACTTTCCAGTTATACTGTCAGAAATATCTTAAACAGAATTCAAGCATTAGCGATAAAATACAAGCAGGGGCACTTTTTTGTGTGTATGTGTCAATCCCAAGCCTCAGGTGTTGGTCAAAGCACCTTTCAAGAAACTTGACGGAAATGCTCAGAAGCCACTTTAAAACCGAACAAAAGAAAAGATCTAAAGCTGCTTTGAACACACTCTTGCGGTGAATATTTTCTTGAGACGCCACAGAGCCGCTAGTCCTGCAGCTGGGATGTCACTGCTGTCACTCATAAGAGAAAGGCTGCATTGAAGAGACACTCCCTTACCTCTGGCCATTCTTCAAGGGTTCTGATACCCCAAACTCCGAATTTATTTTCGCAGTGTTCTTTACCCACAAGGCACCTCTGCTTAATGTCTCCAATCAGGTAAATGGACCCTGGTCCCCAGGTTTGGATTTTTTCCTTAGTCCACTGCAATAAATATCCTGGGTACCTAACAGGTTTCTCCAAATCCCTTGTTCCCAGTGGCAAACATGAGTCGTCAGGGAGCTTTACAAAAAAAAAAAAAAAAAAGTGCAGGAGAATAAAAGCGCAATTAGATCCCTAAAAGAGAAAGTGTGTCTGGATTTGCATAACAATGCACCAACTTGGATTCAAACCTGCCACACCTCTTAACACTTCACCAGTGTGCTCAACGTAGGCTGGATGCCTACCAAGTCTAGTGTTGGCAAACAAGCCTGGGGCAGTGGGCCCCCCAAATAACCGATGGACAATATTACCGAAATATTTGAATGTGCACATCTGAGTGTCTATACACACACATAATATTGGGCATGGCTTTAGTCCAGCTCTCAGGGCCCTCTGAGTCTTAGATGGTTAGACAGAAATTCTCTGCTATTCCACACGCCAGCAACAATCTTTCTGTTCATACAAGCATTCTGCTCCTTAGGAGCATGGCACAACCAGGTGTAAATAAAAAAGTCCTTTGAAACGGGAGTTTAAAATTTAACTCTGCTATTCATGACGCACAGACGTTAAAAATAACCACTCCATGCAGGAGACAAACGTGTATCCTTAATACCTCCCTTATGCTCTAACATGACACGTACTTAGGAATACAGTCTACCTAATGACCAGGAGACAGTGATGACACCTCTCCATAAAATATTAACCCCGGTCGCTTTGTTGTTTCAAAAGCACCAACGTCCATCAGATTGGGGAGGAAGGAAAAAAGGCGAAACCTTGCAAAACTCTCCCAAAAGTTATATAAACAAAGGAGGAGAGAAGCCCAGTGTGGGCTTTGCACCCATGTGCTACTAAAATTACATAACACCCGGCGCAGACATTAGAGAAGGAATGGATTCTGCACAACACCCCCCACTTTCCTCGACTCCCCAAAGCCCATCTCCTTCTCCTAAAAAATCCAAACGCCTGGTAAGACCAAATGGACGACTCCGAATATTTATTTTGTTGCTGGAGTAAATCCTGCGAGAGTTGGAGGCACGTTTAGGCCCGAAGTTTGAATGTGCAACAGCCCCAGGGCGCAGCGACTCCACTCTCCGGACCCGGAGGAGAAAGAACTGACAAGCGACAGCAGCCAGCAAGGCCTCCTTCTTCCCCCTCGCGGTGCTTCCCGCTGGAAAGTTTTCCACGCGATCGATCGCAGGGCGAGGAGCCCGCTTCCCCCGCCTGCCTGACTTTGCAGGAAAGGCGAGCCGGGAGACCGGAGGGGGCCGGCAGGGAAAGAGCTGGAAAGCTCCGCACTCAGCGGGCGGCGCCGGCGCAGGCTCCTTACCTGGGGGACGCGGAACAAAAAGAGGCGCGGGGCTCGCCGAGCCTGTGGCGGCGGCGCGGCCGGCTGTCGGAGCGGGTCTCCCCACCCGAGCCCTAGGCCCGCGCCCGAGCCCGCGGCCCGGCCCCCGCCGCCGCCGCCGCTTCCTCCCTCGCGCGCGTCATGTCACGGCGATCAAACATGTCTGTGTGCGCTTCGCTGCTGTGACTTCCTGATTCTCTGCCGCTCGCGCGCGCACACTCACACTCACACTCACAGCCACACGCACACGCCACCCCCACCAGCCCCTGCCACCAAACCTCGCCTGGTCCTCCCCGGGCTCCCGGCGCCTACCCGCGCCTCCGCTCGCGACGCACTGGCCCCGGCGCGCACAACACACACTCACGCGCAGACACACTCGCGCCGGCCCCGAGGGCGCGGAGACGCGAGCCACGGGAGCTCGCCGCCCCCTCCCACCCCCCCTCCCTACTTCGCCGCCCTGCCAAACTTTTTTTTTTTTTT
>NW_024426008.1:20657370-20658555 GCF_017311325.1 Ursus maritimus | reverse complement strand
TTTTTTTTTTTTTTCCTGCCTGATCCATGTCCAACTTCCCTCCACCCCCACCCCCCACCCCCAGCAGTCCGGCCTGCCCCGCGCTCACCAGGATCCGCCGCAAGCTGCAACCCGGATAAAAATAATAATGCAATCCAGGCGGCGGAGGCAGGGGCGAGCGCGAAGACACTGGCAGGAGGCGATTTCCCCGCGTGTACCGGAAACCGGCCGAGTGCCGGGACCAGGGCACGGGTGTCCCCTGGAGCCCGCACTGCTGCGCCCCGCCCCGCGCGGTGCAACTGCGCCCAGGCTGCGAGGCCTGGTGCGGGGCACCCGGAACACGGGGCTCGGTGTGCGCCCGCAGCCGGAGGGCGCCCAGGGACTGGCACGCCGGACCGGTTATTTGGGGAAGTGAATCGCGACACCTTTGCAGATGGCATGGCCCTGTTTTTCAACGCAAACGGGAGGAGGGAAGACGGCCGGATGGAGGGGGAGACCAGAGGAAGGGGTAAATCAGGTTGGGATGGGAATAAAGCAAACTCGAAAGCAGGGAGCGAGAAGGAAGGGGTGCGTGTCATCGTTGGGAGGAGGCTTCCACCCGGTCTCCCCGCCTCCCGCCCTCGCCACCCCCTCCCTCCTTCCCCCGCCCCCCCGCAGCCCTTCCCCTTCTCCGGCGAACGCCACCACTGCTGCCCGGGTGCGCGCGGGTCCTGTTTGTGACAGTCAGGCAGAGAGGATTATCCGGATCATGGCCTCCCGGCTCGCAGCCACCGTGGCTCTCCCGGGCCCCAGCGAGCCCCTAGCACCCGGACGACCGCGGGCGACCCACGCCCGAGGTTCCCGCGGCTCAAGCTGGGGGAAGACGCCAAGCAAAAGAAAACAAACCCCGGGAGGGGGAGGGCAGGGTAACTGAGCCCGGCGGGCACCTCCGACCTCCTTCTTTGGGGCCTCCTCCCTCCCTCCCCGCAGTGCCGCCCGGGCCGGACACCCCGAACTTCAACACCCGAGCCCGCGCGGCCGCCAGGTACCAGAGGCAGGGCCGTCCGCAGAGCCCCGGGCGCAGCGCCCCGGTAACCCCTTTGCCTAAAGGCCTGACTACCGGTCAGCGTCCTCATCCCCGCCCGAGGGAACGCGCAAAGTGGAGGTGACACCTCCGATCCGGCACTCACCCGCCCCGCGGCGGCGGCTGCCGCCTCTTCGGCGCGC